>NC_060075.1:16027500-16330530 GCF_922984935.1 Meles meles | reverse complement strand
ATCCCACTGGTGGGTGTTGTAGAATTTTTAAAGAAGACTGATACAGATGTAAAGGCATACACAGACCAGGTAATTCAATAAGCATGTCAGTTTTCTCCAGAAAAATTTACATATTAAAAAGATATATAAAAGCAGTCAAGTCTCAGCAAAATTTTCCCCTTGGATCTAATCTAGCCCATGCATATATATGCAGATGAAAGGATCTCACTTGCATTAGGACCTAAAAGTTGAAGATGACCTAAAATCAGTGTTAAAATGATGTTTCCATGCAGCAGAAGGGCAAAATATACCAACAACCTATAAAATAAGACAGAAAAAGATCATCCAGCTAATCAGCACAGCTGGGTGCTAGGACAACATCTAAAAGATCCAAGGGAGAACAGGAGGTGAAGAGCAGGCGAAGGAAGGAAAGTCTGGTCGTGGCTGAGGTTGTTGTATTTTGATTGATTTGAAAAACTGAGCCAAAAACTACTTTTAATGAGAAAGTCTGCTTTGGAAAACTGATTTTGCATGTGTGTTCCAATACAAGTTTATTTGTGGACACTGAAATTTAATTTCCTATAATTTATATGAATTGTAAAATATTCTTTTGGATTTTCTCAAGCATTTGAGCATCTGAAAACCATTCTTAGAGCACAGGCTCTAAGTGTTTCGATCATTACAAGACTGCTTGTTTTGTGACTATATTAGATTCTGATTTCATAGAAATTGTATCCCCCAACAGGCCCATTTTTTAAAAAGCTGATCTTGTGAATCGTCTTGTCATTGCTGTCCTATCAATGGTTGTGATGTTTGATCATTTTTTAAGTGGAACTCGGGAAGAAGATATCCCACAGCTAAGATCATCCTTTATGCTGAATCTGGTCCATATACTACAGGACTTTTTTACTGGTAACCCTTTAGTATGGAAGTCAAAAGACAGCAGTAGAGAATCACACTATAAATTCTCAACATCTAAAAGTTAAGTGGCGTAGTGGTGGGTTGGAAAACTCCTATTGTTGTAGGATGACAACATCAGACCAAGAAATGAGGAGACAAAGAGTGTCTCTGTCCTGGAGGTGTTTAGGAAAGGCAGCTCTGTGGAGGAGAAGGAATAATAGCGCAAGGGATGGTATACGGTCCAGTTCAAGTAGAGTCTAGAGACAGCGGAATACTGGTGGCCGAGAGCACCAGCTTGTGCCCAGGACAGTCCTGGGGCCTCACCACCTACTAACTGAGATTTTAGGCAAGTTTCTTATCTATTCCGTACCTTGGATGCCTCATTTGTAAAATGGTGACCATGGTACCTACTATAAAGGGTTCTTTTGGGAAATAAATGGGAGGACACGTGGAATGTTTAACCCATGGGCCAGCACACATAGATGTGCTGATATCGTTATGTTACACTAGTAATGCTGGGGCAGCTGGGACTTCTTTTATTTTTATTTTTTTTACCTAAAACAATTCTGACCTTTAAGTGTCTTTGGGGATCATAGAACACAGGCCACACTTCAGACTGGATCATTCAGATGATGCTACAGAAGCACAAAACTATTTTATCCAAAAACATCTTTGTGCTCAAAAACAGAAAACAACAGGGACAGATCTGTATGGACAGACACAAAAAAGAAATAGCTCAAACAGGCTGAACTCAGGCCAATGCTGGTTTCGTGCTTGCCCCCAACACCTTTTTTCCTTATCAGATGCTAAAGAATTGCCTCAAATACAGAGTATTGTTTTCAAGGCCGAGTGCCTTCTGTCACCAAAAGTAGTATTTTTCAGAACACTGCACTTGACTGTTCTCTCTGCATTCAATGATATTCCCCATTCAATAGTAACTGTGCTCAATATTCACTTAGTTTCACCAAAATTGTTATCTTTTCTTTTTATCTTTGTTATCTTTTTTTTTTTTTTAATTTGGATGGTCAGGTGTCACATTACTCTCACATTACTCTTATTCCTTTGACACAATTATATTCAATCTTTTCAACTAGTATTGATGGGAGCTAATGAAGTGTAAGGCATGTGAGGTGAGAGTCACAAAGGGGAACGAAGCACGGGCCGTGTCTTCAGAGGGCGTTGACTGCACTAAGAACCATCAGGGTGCCTTCCAGTTATGTTCTCATCCCAGTTTTTGGAGTTGCTGTGTATCTGATTTACCAGATTTCAACATCTTTTTTTTTTTTTTTCCAAGAGATGACTATTTTATTTTTTAATTTTTTTTAAAGATTTTATTTATTTATTTGACAGACAGCTCACAAGTAGGCAGAGAGGCAGGCAGAGAGAGAGAGGGGGAAGCAGGCTTCCCGCGGAGCAGAGAGCCTGATGCGGGGCTCGATCCCAGAACCCTGGGATCATGACCTGAGCCGAAGGCAGAGGCTTTAACCCACTGAGCCACCCAGGCACCCCAAGAGATGACTATTTTAATTATGATTTTATTTCCTAGCTATTGTCAAAAGCCATTGATTTCAGGAGAAGGATCTTGAGTTGGCTGCCCACAGAACTGGAGCCTGGGAATGAAAACAGCAGAAGATATTAATAGCTGGGAAAGCACACGGAAGGGTCAGCTCACATTTAAGAAGGTTCTTTCCTTCCAAATCTGAAATCTTTGGTCTGGACCAGCGGTTTTCAGGCAGTCGACACCGATGGAGAGCTAAGGCCTGTCGGTCAGTGCAACCCTGAATCATACAATCTACTTACAACAAAGGCCAGTGATCATGATGTCAACACAGGGGTAGGTTGTTGACTCTTACTCTCCTTCATCCCATCCTGCAACTTGAAGTCTTCCACCTACGGCTCCTACCCAGACTCATCTCCATTGTCTGGCACTAAAGGATAGGCGACAATCATCTCGACAAGCTGTCACCTACTTGGAGAATAACAGTGGGCGACTGGTAAACCTTCCTTCCTTTCTTTCTTCCTTTTATAGTATGCTCCTTTTTTGCTTCTGAGAATTTTCCATAAACATAAATCTATTTCTGTATTCCTTGGTGGTTCTGTATTAAATAAAATTTAGACCACCAGTCTTTTTACGTTATTGCCTCTACTTAATGTTCTATGTTGGGAAAAATATCCCCTTGAAGCCTATGTATGGAAGAGAGTACGATCAAAATTCACAGAACCTTCCCTCTTGGTTTTGGGGTCAGCAGGCCACTACCACAGAGTTCATTTAGAAATATTAGGCTAATATCTTATGTGGGAGGTTGATTTGAAGCCATATTCTTACAGCATATCCATTCTGTCACTAAGAAAGCCCTATAATCTAGCCCCATCTGCCCTCCTACAATCTATCCCCACTATTCTTCCTGAACTTCTTCTTTAGAACCTAAAAGTGAACCATAAATGAAGAGCAGAGGCTTTGGGAATTTAAGTAAATTCATACAACTACCCAGGCATTTAGTGGTGGAGTCACAATTCAAATGCAGTCTCTTTTACTTCAGAGGTTATGATCTTATATACTCCGTTTCATAGATTCTTGAGGAATTAGAATTAGTGGGGAGTTTTGAAGAATGGATGGAATTTGTATAGGTCAAGTTGGACAGAATTTGTCTTTTGACTCAGCTCATGCAAAAACATGAAGAAAGCAAAAGCCAGAATAATCTTAATGGTTATGAAAACCAACTTTTGACTCTGGCATTTCAGGATTTTTCTTAGTTTCAGCTTTCATTAACTGTCCAATTAATCTTCCATACTTATTATCAGAATTCACAGCCTGGTAAATCAAAATTTTTCCCCTCTCAAATTCTCCAGTCACACTGCTGGCACACTTTCCCCTCCCTTCATCCCATCTGCTTGAGAATCCCACAGGAATGCAGCAATCAGTGAGAACACTAGTGAACCACAATTCAGAGTGGAGAAACTGAAACAAGATTCATATAAATTCTGATTAAATAAGTTTCAGATAACTCGGCTGTGTTGCATGGTTGTAATTCTCAACTCCATACAAGTGACATAGTTGTTTCACAGGTGATGTGATCCTCACTGCTGTTACAGCTTCATTTTTGAATCTGTACAGCTATGTTTACTACAACTTTGTTTAGAAAAACAATGGCAAAAACTGTATATAACCTAAATGTCTATCCAGAGAGACAGGGTTAAATAGATACCGTGGAGTAGAATAGTAGTTTTAAAAAACTGAGTTAGAGCTTCATTTATTAGCAAAACATAATTTTCATAGTATATTACTATTAAAAATAAGTTGTGATATAGTAAAAATATATATAGTGAGTGTGCAAAGAATGCAACTCCATTTTTATTAAAAAGAAAAAAACAAAAGTGTACCCTTCTATGTCTACGTGTAAAACTTTGTATAGATTTGCAGAACAGTACCAAAAGGTACACACTAGAAAGGTGTTGTCCTAAGGTCTATTTTGAGTGGGGAGTTAAAAGCCAAAGAAAAGTCTAGAATCATACACAATCAAAAAATTAAGATAAGCCAGGATTACAAAACTCAGCAGACTTCACAACACAGGTGGCAAATGAAAGTCAAGAGAACCTTATATCAAAGGTTGTATCAAACCTTATATCAAGAGGACCTTAATATCAAAGACAAATGCATATGAGGAAGGATTAAAATTGGAACAGGAATAAAGAAAAGAGTCTTGAAAAAGATTTCTCTGTATCTTAGAGCCATGGCCCATAAATGTGTATAAAGAACTTTATTTTAACTATTGATGACTACATAGGTGACCAGGTGACCAGGATTCTTGTACTTTCTACATCTCGTCTACCTACGCCCCTTTCTCTCCTACTCAAAAAAAAGATAATCAAAGTATGAGTGATGGTGATGTCAGTAGAGAGGTCCTAGTGAATTTGAAATAATTTTGTTTTAAATAATTGGCATTGTTAACATATGGTGGGTGATGTAGCCCGATCAGGTAAACAGCTGACTGTCTCCTCACACCAGGCCGGGCACACAGGTAGAGTAGGTGACCACGGCATTAAGGAACCCTGGATTCAGGTGGCGGGAGGGTCATGAACAGTGCAGTGCAGATGAAGAATCAGACTGGAGTTGAAGGGGGAAATGAGAAAAACAAAAAAGCCCCTCCCAGGAGGCTGAATACCGGCCCCAAGGGTAGACCTTAG
Source organism: Meles meles (assembly GCF_922984935.1). NCBI lineage: Eukaryota > Metazoa > Chordata > Mammalia > Carnivora > Mustelidae > Meles > Meles meles. Next base: position 16,325,466 of record NC_060075.1, on the reverse strand, counting down.
CCTGGTGGGCCGGCTACGGTGAACACAGCCCATGCACCTCACTATGCAAGACTGGCCGGAAGTACGTCTGCTTTGTGAAGGCTGCACATTAAAATGAATGTAAAGAGACTTAATTTCTGATAGAACCAAAAACGAGCTGAAAATATGCACCTTTCAAAAGCGATCGGACGATGTAGACACTTAAGAAATGCACTTGTGTGAGTGGGGCTAGGTGGCCGGGGAATTCACGTAAGTAACAGAGCTGTGGCACCAGCAAGGACACGGATGCTTCTGGTGCTAATTCAGGGCTTCCAGTCCCTTCACTCATCTCCGATTACATAATCAACTCTACAATCAGCCAAAGAGATAAGAGACCTGCTCATTTTGTGATGTTATTTTTCTTCATATAAACGGTGTGATTTAGGTGAATATGACCGTCCTTGTTCTATAATGTAGGCAGAATCATATCACCTTGGACATACCAGGCTCCTTCCCATTCTAAATGTAATACTGATGTAAAACTGCAAGCTCGTTAAATGAATAATGTAACAAACTTATTTTAAAAATCCCTGATATGTGAATTTTTCTACTGTATACTAATGGATAATCAGTTTCTCAGGCTAAAAATACAGTTGCACACCCCAAAGCAAACCTCTTATTTCTCATATATGTATTTAAAAGTCAACTGGCATCAGTTCTATGTAATTGATAAGGAAATTACCTGAACCACTGTTTGGCATGCATATGCCAAACTTGCCCTTAATTTACTTTCAATTACTCATAGCTGATGCACACATAATTTAATGAAAGCCCAGCAGCCCCATTACACACTTCAGTAGGTAATTCAATTAAACAGTATTCACTTGGCATTTAACTATACCATCACTGTGAATGAAATTTTTTTCTCTTTCATAAAACTGAGGGAAGATGTAAAAGACAAAGAGGAAAAACAGAAGTCCCTCTGGACTGGGAATCCCTGCTGCATTCAATAATGTCTAGTCAATATCCACTTCACTTTTACATCGATCTCTTGTTTACACACCCACATTTCTCATCTGCCTGCCCAACCCATCTACTCATTCCTTTGGTTTCCATTCATCACCAAGTGGATAAACGTATCTCTTATCCTTGGTGGACGGACCCACCAGGGATGGGTAGAAATTGTGTGTTTACACCTCTTCGTCCAACTACAAGCCTCCTTGATAGACTCGCTACTATTATTTTTATCTTTCAAAACTCTTTCTCCTCAAATCTGTCTCTCCTCAAACTACCCATAACTCCTGTGGCAGCTGAATACAGAAAAGGGATGCCCATTCCCAAAAACAGTGAAGAACAAGTGAAGAAATAATGACGGTGTGGTAAAAGATGAAACAGATAACATTCTTAACATTCTCTGTCTAGAAACAAGTATAACATTCTTAAGAGCTCTTTTATGTGAGAATGTCCTCTATCAACAACTACTCTGTGTGTCTGTGCGTGTCTGTGTTATTAGCAGTAATGCCTTCAATAGCAACAGACCTGGCCCCAGGCAAGTCTTATTTTAATTCTTTATTTGATCCATTTCTGACAGCTTTGATCTAGCCCAAAGGAACCATACTCTACTAAGTTCCTAGCTAACCCCAGTCCTTCTCTGACACTAAATTAATTCCCAGGATGACTCCCTTAAACTAGTTTCAACCCATCCATTGAAAGACTTCTAAAATCCAGAAAACAAATTAAGGAGAGAGATGAATAAGGATCATCAACATGAAGAGAAGAGAAATAGATCAAGTATTTATGAGCAAAGGCTGTTTGCCTAGGACAGTGCTCTGATGGACTATATAGACCCATCTCCCAGAAGATCAGGTCATTATGTAAAATGGAGAAAAAGGATCAGAGGATGAACAAATTGATACAGACTCAGATCTGACAGGAGTTTTTTCTTATGGAAGTGAAAGACACTTCTAAAGGATGAAAGAACTTTTTGAAAATGGTATATCTATTTTGAAATACCCCAGCCATTCTAATGTTAGTTTTAAGTAAATCAATTCTTAAAGAGGAAGAATCACCTGGATGGATGCCTTTTTTTTTTTTTTTTTTTTTTTTGCAGCTACCACTGAACCCTATTGTAGTCTTTAAAAGCTCAGATGGTAGCTCATAATATTCTGGAAAGCACACTCCTGTGTGCCAACTACTTCAGTCCTCCCCGGAGCACGCGCCATGCCGGGGAATTAGGATGTCTACAAAAAGCCTAACTGCTCCTGGTTCCATTATCCCTGGTTCTATTATCTTCCTCTGCCCTAGCCACAGAAACAGCCTCTGTTTCCCTGCCCTATTTTTTCTCATCCTGGTCTTTCCTCTTTGCCTCTCCTCACTGAGGACTTCTATCAGCCTGTGGGCCTCAAGAATGTCTTGAGAGCCATCAGAATGACTCAAGGGCTCACAAGCATCTCCCTATTCCCATTAGGGGGCTGGATGACTCCTTGCAGTGGGGGGCTGTCCTGTGCATTCTAAGGTGTTTAGCGACATTGCTGGCCTCTACTAAGCAGGTATCAAGAGCACTACCTGTCCGAGCTGTGACATACCAAAAAAATGTCCAAATTGCCAATTGTCCTAATAAAGGAGCAAAATCTCCTCCTGTTGAGAAGCACTAGAACAGTTGTATCTCCTTCTACTCCTTAACTTATCGACTTGGGGTTAAAAAGGTAATACTGAAGACCAGAGAGGGAACAGGGAAGGAATGATCTCATTGTAGATGGCCTCAAGAAGCACTTCTATCAAATAGGTAAGCAGAGTCCAATTTCTCTAAGAATTCTACCCTGTCAAGCTCAAGAATATCCTGAATCTGCCAGCACAGTGCATTTTGCTTGTCTCACTTATCAGTTCCAGGTTATAAGAGATGCCATTAAGATGGAGGGGCCTTTGTGTTTTGACCTCAGACAGTATAGGCAGGAATTTTCAGCAGGCTATAAATATCCAGCACATTCTTGTATAACCCATAATGCCTTGTTAGGTTAATACAAGGTGTCATTGTTGAGCCTTAGTGCTTTGTTGGCAATTCACTATGAATTTGGGAAAGGAAGAAAGTAGAGCGAATGACATGCTTAAATGATTAGGAACTGCCATATGGCTCACTAATAAGGTGACTTGGGCACTTATACACCTTTCTAAATGCTGGTTTTCTCTTGAGTTTTTCCTAGCCTTAGAAAACAGTCAGCTAAAATGTCAGCTGCCAATGAGTGCACTGATGGGAATTTCCCAACCTTTTTCCTCTTAACTTACTGGTGCCATCACAGTTAATTCTCCAGGCTTATCTTGTGTTATCCTATACACAAGAAAGTCCATTTAAATGCATTTAAGGCCATTTGTGGTCCGTGTTTCTGACAGGTCTTTCTTTTACATTGCCCCCTAACTCCCCATACCGAGACAGACTAGAGCACCTGACATGATCAGTTTCTGTGTTAGGAAACACAGATTTAATATTAAATTTCCTGCCAGTTGGTTTGGTCACTTTCTTTGTAAAGTGAATAGCACCTCTGTGCCTTGGTTTTTCTACGTGCCCTCAGAATACCACAAAACTCCGTCTACTGCAACTCAGCCTCTCCACAGCACTGACACATTTCACTGTCGCCCCCTCTGAAACACATTTCACTCTTGGCTTTCAAGACACTACCTTCTCCTTGATTTTCAGTTTTCCTGAAGCTCATCTCAGTTTCTACCACCCTTTTTGACTGAGGGTTCTCTTCAATTTGGGCTCTTCTTGACCCACTTGGGCAAGCAGGGGTGATGTTGAGCCTTCTCTATCTCAGCTCTCCCTGGTGATCACCTTCAGCCTTACAGTTTTAAGGACCATCTACTTCCTAACGTAGGAAGTACAAGTTTCTGTCTCTAGATCTGAATTTTTCAATGGGCTTTAAAAGTCACAGATCTCATTTTCTACACCCCAAAATCTCTTGATCTAACAGGCGTAACAAAATTAGGGTGGCTAAAACAGAACTCTCTATTCACCATCCCTCTGACTCACTCCTCCTCTTCCTGACTGCCCAAGGTCCTAGCCACATGTGAGTGTTTTCTTCCTCCCAACTCCCTACCTCAAGCAGCTCTCCTTTGCTCCACTCGGGAAATTTTCTCACTCTCTCCCTACTCCGTGGCCATGTTAATTCAAAATCTCCCTCAGGTAAACTTCTTATGCCAGGAGCAGAACTTGGGCTGCCCTAGATTTCCTTTATTCCACTCCTTTCTCAATTCTCAAAGGCCCCTGTTTTTTATACCTCTGCAAGGAGGGTTGTGGGCACAGAAAATACTCCTGACATGGTTTTCATGTTGGTCATGGTTGGTCCCTGAATTGGTTATCCTACATGGTCAAGGCATAAAACCTTCTGATGTGACATTTATAAGCAGCAGTTTTGACACCAAAGTTTGACCTAACTGCAAGGAACCCAAAAAACACAACAAGCTTTTGATATAGTTAGATAAATAATTCTTCTGCATGTTTTTGTGACCAAATGACAAATGAAACAAATACCCTTCTCATATTCTATCGTCTCCTGATCTCTGGGCAAACGTACAAATACAGTATAAAGAAAACAGGGGACAAAATATCCACCTACGAAAACTCTGACACCAAAATGATGATATCAAGTAAGTCAGAATAGTAAACAGATGTATTAGTTTCATAAAACTACTTAGCAAAAAATATCTGAAAATGCCTTGATAAAAATGCAAAATGCAAAATGTTCCTGAGAAAAGAGTACAGACTCTTAAAAAAAAAAAAAAAAAGACTCACGAACCCTTATAGGTCTTAGAGTCAATTTTTAAAGAATAGAGATCAGCGCTAGCTTCTAAAAGTACTGAGCTTTTAAAAATAAAATTAAACTTAGTGGCTTCAGGTAAATATGCAAATAACCAATAGGAGGAATGTTGTGCTCTGTCTGCAGTCAAATGCTCTACCATGTTGTGCTCTGTCTAAAAAATGGAAATTAGTCTTTTAATGGTTGATAAAAAACAGTCTCAGAAGTAGAGTTTATTTTCTCAATGTAAACACACCCTAAGTGAATTCTTATCCTTTTTATTGCAGCCATATGGAAGGAAAGACTCTTGAATAGTGGGGCACTTTGTTTGTAACATAAACCTACAAACAAATAAGAACACCAAGGCTGTTCCTGTCAGTATCCTTGGCTGATGGTAGAGGGTATCCACCAGCAGACAGAGGTGCTACCCAGAGGCTACAAGATAAAATTTTTTAAAAATTGTTGTTTACAAAAAAGTGTTGTTTATACCAAAGGATGTTTAGGTGTAGCAAAAAAGAATCCAAAAGCAAATGTGAGGTGCTAAACCAGGATTCACAGATTGAGACATCTTTAAACACCTGTCCCCCGCATGGAGGTAAGAAAGGGTCTAGGATAGGATTTATTTATGGAGGGAGACTTGGCATGTTCTGACTCCCACACACTCTTCTAGTAGGGAAGGGGAATGGCTTCTCAGAGAAAAGGGCTTTACTGGGACCACTCAGAGCTTCATTTTGCTCCTTACAGTTCGGGGTATATTGTACCCAGGGATCTGAACCATGCCTGAGAAATCTAATTTGTCAGAGGATGGCTTGAAAGTGCAACAGAGTCAGGACAGGGAAGTGGGGAGATTGTTGTCTTCCCAAAGACTGCTGGGGCAAAGGATATCTGAGTGTTCTCCTGACGATTTGATGTGGGTCACGAGAGAGAGGCAGGCTGGGTTTCTTAGATCCTGTCCAAAAGACCTGGGTGCGCCAATCAGACTGCATTTTAGAACATTTGCTTGATCGTTGTGGGAAACAGAGAACTCACTTTCCTGGATGTGAAGAAGACACATGCAGCCCTGGTTGCTAATGGCAGCCATCTTGGACACGGAAACATCTAGTTCAGAGGTGAAATTGACAGACAAGGAGAACAGAGTTGAAAGACCAATAGAAAAATGAAGTATGAAGCTTGACCAAATGGTACATAAAATCTACCCTTGACCTGAACTTTTTGTTGAGGTGAGACAATAAGACTCGAACCCTGTCAAGTTAGTTTGAACTGAGTTTCTAATATTTATCATTGAAAGCACTTCCTTTTACAATCTTTCCTAAGTGACCTGGGAGAAAATCCACAGTCAAAATTTGTGCTACACTAGGATAGTCCAAAACCAGGAAAAGGTGAAAGAATCAGAACGTCCACTTCACTTGGTTCTTCGAGTGAACTCTGTCCCTAGGGAAGATGTAGCCTCTAATCCAAATGACGCATTGATTGAAAGAAGGACCTTCTTTTTTGGGGGGAGCTAAGAAAACAACCACAGGGGGTCAATTATATGTTACCTGGTAATGAACTCTCTGGGAGCCAGAAGAAACTGACTGCAGGTCCTAATGAGAAAATGAAAACAAAAAAATCCATATCTTAAGATTAGTGTGAACAAGCTTCCTCTATAACTCTATCAACTGAACCCCTGATTGAGTATTAAACTCATCTAGAAAGTATCTATAACTCTTCCAAATTCATCAGCCTTAAACAAACAAGGTAATGCCCCAAACAACAAAAACACACCAGCCTGGAATGAGAGAAGAAAGGCCATTTAGCTACTGAAATTTAGACATCCTAAATAGTTTTAGAGGGGAGTGATAGAGTTTCAAGGACCAACAAGACCAAAAGTAAAAACCGGGCAATTTCATTTTAATACAGGGGTGCCATATTTAATTTGCACCTGAACTTTTGGCTTATGAAGAAAGCTTCAAAAATTCCTTTAAGTACTTAGGAAGAATTTATTGATCTTAGACCAAATACAAACTGTCCTACTAATTGTGTTTCTACCACTAAGTGCTTGGCAAACACAGGTTTTCAGAGACAGCCAGGAGAAAATCACTGGCCACCTCTGCATGATCACGAAGTGCAAATTAACAGGGTTGAAATTAATGAAGTTTTACCGGCAGATTCTGAGAGTCTGGCTCCCTTTATAAAGTTTTATAACTAAATTGTCACCATGATCATGTCCTGAAGGCTTCCTTGTTAATGAGGGTTGTGATTCTATTCACAGATATCAGCAATCCTGGGTACATCTGTCCTTATACCTGCTTCCCACAGGGATTTACCAAAATGATCTCTGTGCCCAACTTAGTTTTAAAACTTTTCCTTTTTTGAGTTCATTTGTTCATTCATTCATTCATTTTTTTAAAGAATCTCGCTTTTAGTTAACTGTTGGTATTATAAGCATGCCAATAAGTTAGGTTTCACCAAAGTCAATTCATCAGTCATGTTGTAGACTACTGTGAAATCTTAAGTAACCCAAGAATTAAAAAGAAAAAAAAAGTTTGGTATGATTTATGATTTGCCTTTTTATTGCAGGTTTTCTGATGGAGGTTTCACAATAAAATAAAAACATTATTTGGAAAAATGAGATATCGTGGTGTTTGAGGAATATCGATTTGGGTCTGAGTCACACACTACTAAGTCCACAAATTTTAACAAGTTGAAGTTTCCCTTGGTAAAAACAAAAACAAACACAAGTGTAAAATTTGCTGACTTTTCTTCTCTCTCCCGTATCAGTATTCAAAGTTTGGTCTTTACCTCAAAATATATTATGTTTACAATTTCATCTCTATCCTTAAAAATGCTGAAAAGAAAACTTCATAATTTTTCATATAACTTTATGCCTCCTAGGCCTGAATTTATTGCCACCAAAAGAGCTAGAATCTCAAGTTCAAAGCTAAGTGGATACAACTTGATGGTATTTTTAAAAAAGATTTTATTTATTTGAGACAGAGAGAGATCACAAGTAGGCAGAGAGGCAGGCAGACAGAGAAGAGGAAGCAGGCTCCCCACTAAGCAGGGAGCCCAATGCAGGGTTTGATCCCAGAACCCTGAAATCATGACCTGAGCCAAAGGCAGAGGCTTAACCCACTGAGCCACCCAGGTGTCCCAACTTGATGGTATTTTAAGTGCTATATATCTTCTTTATTTTGTGGTATTTACTTATGGAGAATGTGTCATCTAGGAGAGAGTTGTTCATCTTGTGGTGTCTATCAGAATCACCCAATAGCTTAAAAATTACAAATGTCTAGACCTCATCCAGAAAAGGATTATTTAAATCTGCATCTTTCATCAAAAAAAATGGTGAAGTGGTGGCCATTTATGTTTTTCATCATCTGTAGAATGAAGAGAGTGACTACTCCCTCTCAAAGTTTGGCAATAACAGTCAATGACAAGCACAGTGCTGGGTCTGGGCCTCCTGACTTCGCCGAGGCAGCTCAGATGAGCGGCAATGCCACAAATGAGGTCTCTTCCATTGTCCTTCTCTGTGGTAAATCAGACTGAGGAGCAAAATGGAGTATCCTGTGTTCTGACACACATTCCCAGGAAGGACAGAAGGTTTTTCTTTCCCGTAGAAGTTATATTTAAAAAAAAAAAAGTAGTGATCTCTGACCCGAGTCTGTGCCAGATACAAAACATTAAATAACCTGTCTGTTCTCCGTCATTATTGATCAGGACCCTCTGAAATTCTCTACAGCTCAAAAACCACAGGGATGGAGTCTGGCAAGAAGACAAGAAGTTCCAAGCTACAGTTGTGGATCACACTAGAGCAATCCCCTTTCCCATTTCAACCACCTGGGGAGGGAAAACAACCGTGGGGGTCGGAGAGGGAGAAGATGTGGTCAGTGCTTAAAGGACGAGGACACCATACTTCCACTTCCTTCCCAGATGCATCATTTGGGAAGTAAATATATATGGCTGGTAATTGTTTACAAAAATGGAAAACTGAGAAGAAATAATTGGCTAAAGAAACTCACCTCCTGTAGGCGGTCTATGTACATACGGCAAGTCTCCAAATCACAGTCTCCACGCACAACTAGAATACCCAGAGGGATAGCTAAGGGGGAAGGAAAGAGAAAAGTCTAAAATAACATATTTGATTTTTCTAGATTGGCATAAATTTGTTTCTTATGGTTAAAAAGTCTCTCATAAATATTATTAGTGGACATTTCAATATCCAAAATTCTCCTCAAACCTCAAACCCAATCTCTTTATTTTGGATGCTTTCCCTGCATGAGCCATGCTGTCCCTTGCCACCTGGTCAGCCTTCATTTTGTCCTGGTGGCCCTGGGATGAAGTGTAATGTCATAAGAACAGTGGGCTGGCAGGACCGGGAGGTGGCTCACCGCCAGCTAATAATTTATGCCTGCATTTTCGATAGTCCATGTATCGCCAGAGAGGAATTAAAAATTCTGGACACTCACTCCTTTCCCTCACGAATGTGTGGGGTTTAATATTTCTGTCAGTTTGTGGTGGTTCCCTATTTAAGAGACTCAAGCTACTCAAGGCACTGTTGTTACCTGGTGGCCAACACCAGAACTACATAGGCATGAATTTTTCAAAAATAAAATGTTCTAGAAGGTTTACAGTTTAAAAATCCCATTGAATTTAAACATGGTCAGTGGAAATGTGGTAGCAGCAGGGCTTCAGGGAACAGTTGAAAAGCTGCTATGTGTCTTAAATACCTTTTATTTAGGTGGTGGCGAATGTTCCATATGGCTTTAATGGATAGAATTCCCTACATCAGAGATAACCGCAAGATTCCTGAAACACTGTCTCCTTTCAAAGGGAGTTGAGGGAAATTGGAAGGGGAGACGAACCATGAGAGACTATGGACTCTGAAAAATAACCTGAGGGTTTTGAAGGGGTGGGGAGTGGGAGGTTGGGGGAACCAGGTGGTGGGTAATAGGGAGGGCACGTATTGCATGGAGCACTGGGTGTGGTGCAAAAACAATGAATACTGTTACACTGAAAAGAAATTTAAAAAAAAAAAAGTGAAAAAACCCGCAAAGATTAAAAAAATGCAAAAAAACCAAAAACAAAACAAAAAACATTGTCTCCTTTCCAAAACTTCAAAAAATATATTGCCTATCTCTAATTTTAAAAGTACAGTTGTATAATAAAATCCATAATTTAACCAAAAAAATACCCTTCGAAATTCTGAATTAGCCAATTACAGTTTAGCCAAGCACATGATAGGACATTGGTATTCACTAAAGATTTTCTAAAATCTTTCATTCACTGAACTGTTAAAGTCTCATCATCAATAAATGGGTCTGAAAATGCAAAATGCATTAAAAATGAATAATATAGAGCATGAAATACATATAAAACACATGGAGAAATCTTGAAGAACCCACAAGGTCGTAGTGAAGATACCTATACACAATAATTAGTGTAGCATAGGCTACATTAAATGTATGAGCTTAGTCATTTGAAAACTGTAGGAGAGGGGCTAATTCTTGCCTGGAGGGTAGTTTTAGGCTCTCTGTAAGATATGAAACCCCATTGTCTCTTTTAGTTAGAGAAGTGAGGACAGTCTGAAGAAAAAGAAATAGCTTCTTCCTCATTATGACATCTTATATTGGCAATGTAAAGGAACAGGGTGTGATATTGATGCCTCCAATGGAAACCAAAGTCCTACATACATAAAGCTTGAAAGCATCCATCATTGGTAGAATTATGTAACCATGGGCATAAGTGTGGACTCTCTCACCAAGAATGACTTGTTTACCTTCACAACCATAATGTCTGGTAGAGCAGTGGTAGATAGTCAATAAGAGTTTGTAAAAAGAGGGAGAAGGGCTTAGAGTGTGTTCAAGCGTGAAAGAGCTAAGTCAACTTTCCAGGGGAGGCGTAAGAACAAAGGTTTGGAGCAGGAGACAGAGCATGTGCTGGATTGGGGCAAGGGGGAGGGGGTAAGCAATAGGGTAAAGAGCCTTGCAAGTGTCACGTGTTTAGGGGAAATAATAATCTGGAAAAGCAGTTTTTCTCCTCTTGTTGAATATAACCAGAAACATCAAAAAAGTCATCAGTATGGAAATCATGCATCTTTAAAAAATGGAAAGGAAATTCAGTGAGGAGATTCCTAAAAGTATTGATTAAAGTAATCATCCTCCATTGGGAAGGGTATGTGCTATCGTGAGTGCTGTGAAGTGTGTAAACCTGGTGATTCACAGACCTGTACCCCTGGGGATAAAAATACATTATATGTTTATAAAAAAAAAAATTGGAGGGGGAGGCGAACCATAAGAGACTATGGACTCTGAAAAACAACCTGAGGGTTTTGAAGGGTCAGGGGTGGGAGGTTGGGGGAACAGGTGGTGGGTAATAGGGAGGGCACGTTTTGAATGGAGCACTGGGTGTTGTGCAAAAACAATGAATACTGTTAAGCTGAAAAAATAAATAAATTAAAATAATAAACGTAAAAAAAAAAAAAAGTAATCATCCTCGGCTAGACCACCACATAGATCCAAATAAGGTTACCTACTTAGGTAAAGAAAGATTAAGGATTTTTGACACTTAAGGAATGAGTAGGAAAAGCTAGAATTTTGGCTTAGAAAGTCAGTCAAATGTTGTGGAAATAAAGTGTAATTGACTAACATGAGAGCCCATGTTAGAATCTTACTTAAGGATGTTTACCCTTAATTTCAAATGTGAGTGTAGAAAAATAAAACCTAGTCAATACTTATCTATTTACTTAAACTAGGAGACACATTATATAGAAATGCAGGAATCCTGTCAACATCTCTGATTTCCTTCCATTTTCAATACTTGGGAGTTAATTTGGTGATAAATTCAATGTATTTGGTAGCAGATATTTTAAACTACAATTAGAGAGTAGATATTCCAGACCTGAAATCAAGAATATAACGCTAGGAAAAAGTTTTCAAAGACCTGTCATTCATTTCCTACTGTAAGTATAAAGTCAGATACTTTGCAATATTCCTCAAGAAGTCAATTAAGAGGAGTGCCTTTGATTGAGGCTACCTATTAATTGGGCTTAAAAAAACCATTCTCTACCACAATTTCATATCAAGATTACTGACAATTGCTGTCAAATCTATTCTATGAAAGTAGTAGCATGCAGTACAAAGGATTTATAATCATTCTCTCTTGGATTCAAATCTGCTGCTTTAATCTTACAAATTATTCACATTAACTCTTTGGTCCTGTCAATTACTCAATTCCTCTGATCCTTATAGTGATGACTATGGTATTTAGGATAGATATCTTCTCAAATTTTGTGAAGAGTAAATGCAACATTCTATTTAAAAATGAATAACCAAAACATCAATGTTCTTTCTCCTGTACTCCCTTTACTATCTTTTGAGCAACTTCAGCTAGAGAACGAACATATCTCATCATGTATCTTTCATTTCACCATAATACTATAAGGATTAGCTGGTAGTTAAAAAAAAAAAAAAGGATTAGCTGGTAGTTTCATAAATTATATTCCTGTTTTCTTAAACTTCTACTCTTTCTGCAATGAGAAAAAAAAGCTATAGTATAAAAATACTGTGATCTGACAGTTTCATTTGGGGTTTGACATGGTGGAGAAAGCAGAAATCTGTGGAAAATTGTCATCTTCCTTTAACAAAATTGACAACTAACTACCACTGCAGTGACTTCCTTCATATTAACTGGGAACAATGAAAGTAGTTATCACTTGAACATTAGCATCATGATCCCCACTCCTGATGACTCATCTTATTTTGGGATTAGAGATTTTACTTGACACCAGTAAGCAACAGCCAACCCTCAACCTACATAATGGAACTTTTATTGCAGGGATCAAGTAGAATTTATAAGTTCTAAGCAATAAATAATAAGCTGGTTTTTCAGTTAAGATGGTAGATTTAATACCCACCTTTTCTCTTACAAGAAATGCTACTAAATTACAGTAAATAGATTTTTTTAAAGGTATAAACCAAGCAAAAAGAAGAGAAACAGTGAGCAGATAGTAACAGATGAAGCAGGTGGAAAATTGGTAAGTGACCCAGAGCTCCTATAGAGTCTAATCTTAAACCATGGGTGGGATTGATGAGAACCAACATGATTTATACACCAAAACCCTCAGAAGTCTTGAAAACTGGCAGTCTCAGGTGCCTCACAAACTGAGGATGGAGGGGGTAGCCAAAGTAGATGATTAGATTTCACCAACCACTGTGGCAGGTGCAAATACTTTACAGACAGTGGGGGATTAACTGACCATCTGAAGAATGCAGAAATCCCCAGATTTCTTTCCTCACTAGGCTCTCCAACAGTTGGCAGCCAGAACCTTACCTTTTTGGAAAGAGATTTAAAGCCTTCTCTCTAGGGAATTCTTAGACAGTTGAAAGAAAATATTCCATCCATGAAATATAAACAGATTATATAAAAGAAGATAAAGAATATGAGGAAGAAAAAGGAGAAGGAACACCATTCAGAGCATAAAAATATTCTTGAAAATAAAAAAAAATTGGCAGTATAGAGTTTAATAGAAAGAATAGAAGATGAAGTAGATAAAATCTCCACAAAAGTACAGCAAAAAAAAAAAAAAAAAAGGCACAAAATGCAAGAGAAACACTAAGAAAAATAAGGCTGGCCCAAGTGGTCCAACATTCAAATAATAGGAGGTCCAAAAACCGGAGAAGAGAGAAAAGAGTAATTATCAGAAATAAAATAAAAACTATTTCTTAGAACTGAAGAACATTAGCTCCAAACTGAAATGCCCTGACAGGTGCCCAGCACAATAACAATAAAACAACAGGAAGACATTTTATTTTAAAATTTAAGACTACTGGGGACAAAGAAGCATCCATGAATTTCCAGAGAGTAATAACTGGATGATACATAAAAGACCAGGGATTAGATTTTTTTTTAAATTAAATTTATTTATTTTCAGCATAACAGTACTCATTGTTTTTGCACCACACCCAGTGATTTTTTTTTTTTTAATTTACTTATTTGACAGAGATCATAAGCAGGCAGAGAGGCAGGCAGAGAGAGAGAAAAGCAGGCTCCCTGCTGAGCAGAGAGCTGGATGCCGGGGCTCTATCCCAGGACCCTGAGATCATGACGGAGCCGAAGGCAGAGGCTTTAACCCACTGAGCCACCTAGGCACCCCCAGGGATTAGATGGTTTTTGTTGTTGTTGTTTTTAAAGATTTTATTTATTTATTTGACAGACAGAGATCACAGGTAGGCAGAGACTCAGCCAGAGAGAGAGGAAGGGAAGCAGACTCCTTGCTGAGCAGAGAGCCCGATGAGGGGCTCGATCCCAGGACCCTGGGACCATGACCTGAGCTGAAGGCAGAGGCTTTAACCCACTGAGCCACCCAGGCATCCCGGGATTAGATGGTTTTAAATGGTACAGGTAACTACACAGTCAGGTAGGCAATGAAACAAGGCCTTCAGCATTCTAAGACTTATACAAAATCCAAGCTCTCAAATGATTCCAAGGGTTGAATAAAGGACACACCCTGTCAAGAAGCTACTGTCTTTCCCCTGAAAAAGAGTTGAGTTTGCAACCAACATGATGAATACATGCAGTGTAACATATGGGGAATGCAACAAAGAAGAGGAGCAAAGGAGACTTCCGAGGTGGGGCTAGACAAGCCTAGGATGACAGATGCAGTGGGTTGCCAAACAGTGTATACAGGAGCACTGTGACTCAAGAGACCGCTATGGGGGCAGCTGTCATCATTGCAATTTTCATGACCCTTGGAGTTATTTTTCAACCCAAGGATACAGCCCAGGTGAGTCCAAACCCATTTCTTATATATATCACAACATTATATCACCCCAACTGTCCTCTGCTTTCACCTGTTGGTTTTTTTTTTTTTTAACATTTATTTATTTGACAGAGAGAGATCACAAGTAGGTAGAGAGGCAGGCAGAGAGAGAGAGGGAAGCAGGCTCCCTGCTGAGCAGAGAGCCCGATGCGGGGGTTTATGACCTGAGTCGAAGGCAGAGGCTTTAACCCACTGAGCCACCCAGGAGCCCCAAGCTTTCACCTGTTTTGAGAGCAAAAGTTAGGTTATGGTGAAACAGAAACATTCAGAAAAGTTCAATCTCTCTAACCGTATTTCTGCTTGATACCTAGAACCCACCCTGACACCCTGACAAATGCTTCTCAGAATCCAATCACTACCTGGCCCCCTAAATCCTCTTAGAACAGGCTCATGTGCATTCTCAGGGAAGTAGAAGCCAGATATCAATGCAGAGACTCTTTTCAGCTCTCCTAAAAGCCTTCCTCCACAAGTGAAATTATCATTCTTTCCTTACATGGGGAGGTGAAAGTCGGTCAGTCTGTCTCTATCTCTATTACAGTGTAATTCCCATTAGAACAGAATTGCAGCTGAATAGCTAATCTATTCAAAGCACAAATAAAACTATCTCCAATAGGATCATTAAAAGAAGGTATGGGGACGCCTGGGTGGCTCAGTTGGTTAAGCGGCTGCCTTCGGCTCAGGTCATGATCCCAGCATCCTGGGATCGAGTCCCACATTGGGCTCCTTGCTCGGCAGGGAACCTGCTTCTCCCTCTGCCGTTGCCTACCACTCTGTCTGCCTGTGCACGCGTCCGCTCTCTCTCTCTCTAACAAATAAATAAAATTAAAAAAAAAAAAAGAAGGTGTGTACCTCAGAGAAAAGCTTCTCAAAAACTGCAAGGATTTGCAAAGACTGGGTTTTAAGCTTTAAATATATAAATAGAAATGTTAGAATTTCAGAGTCTTTGAAGCTAAATAAAAACAATGTCACTTCCTGAAAAGAATAAATCAGAGTTTAAAATTCAAAAAGTAGTCAAGTATTTTAAACAATATGGTAAATCATCAAAAATATAGATAATCTTAGAATGAATTTATTCTATGTTGACACTATTCAGAGATACCCTTTTTAAAAGTTGACATTTCCTTAAGCATCAATCTTAGATTTACTGACATAATCAATATGTTTTATGTCCAATACTCACTCTCTTTGTATCAACTTATGCTCAGTCTTGAGAAACCAACAGGCTGAAAAAGAAACTGTTCCCTGGAAAATAACGCAGGTAAAAGCTAGGCAATAACATTTGGGAAAAAACACCAAAAGCATGACTCATGAAAGCAAAGAGCGGTAAGTTGGACTTCACTAAATTAAAACTTCTGCTCTGTCAAAGATACTGCTAAGGGAATAAAAAGACCAGACTGGTATTCAAAATATGCAAAGAACTCAAAAAACTCAACAGTAACAGTCAATTCAAAAGTAGGCAAAAGATCAAGAGATATCTCACCAAAGAAAACACATAGATGGTAAATAAGCCCATGAAAAGGGTGCTCAACATCATATGTCATTAGGAAAGTGCAAATTAAAACAACAAGATACCATATATATCTATTAGAATAGCTAAAATTGAAAAAAAAAACAAAACCCTAACATCATCAAATGCTGGTGAGAAGGGAGAGCAAGAGGAAATTTCATTCATTGTTGATGGGAATGCAACATGGTATAGCCACTTTGGAAGATGGCCTGGCAGTTTCTTACAAAACTAAACAAATTCTTACCAGCAAGAGTACTCCTTGGTATTTACTCAAATGAACCAAAAAGTATGCCCGTACAAAAATTTGCACATGAATATTCATAATTGGTATTCATAATTGCCAAAACTTGTAAACAATCAAGATGTCTTTCAACAGGTGAATGAATACACAAATTTAGCATTGTACAATGGGACATTATTAGGCAACAAAGAGAAATAAGTTTTCGAGCCACAAAAGATAATGGAGGAAGCTTCAATGCATACTGCAGAATGAAAGAAGCTAGTCTGAAAAGGTCACGGGCTGCATGATTCCAACTACGTGGTGTTCTGGAAAAGGCAAAACTATGGAGAGTAAAAAAGTCATGGTTGCTAAGGGTTACAGGAAAGGGATGGATGAATAGGTACGACCCAGGGGGTACTTAGTGTAGCAAAACTACTCTGAATGATACTGTTATAGTGGATATGTGTCACACATCTGTGAAAACCCATAAAACTGTAGAACACGAGCATGAATCCAAATGTAGAAATGTGGACTTCAGTTAATAACAATGCATTAATGTTAATGCCCATCAACTAAAGCAAGATGTTAATAATAAGGGAAACTATGTGTGCGGGGGTGGGGAGATGCATTGAGGGGATATGTGGGACCCTGTGTACTTTCCACTTAAACTTTCTGTAAACCTAAATTTCTCTAAAAAATAAAGTCTACTAATTAAGAAGAAAAGAAAAGAAAAGAAAAAAACAGGCTCTGAGTTTCCCATAGAGAGATATTTTGCTAACATCCAAGAATTTGCTTACATATAGAAAAACAAATGTTGCCTACCTTCTTGGACATAGTTTTAACACTATTAAAGAAGTCATAAGATGAGGGGAAGAAGCGACTAGAAGTAAAAATCAGGGAGGGGAGGCAGGGGAATAGATAAAGGAAGGAAAGTCCTAAGGAAGGACTAAGGGTGGGAGGGGGCAAGTGGAATCTTCCCATAGTCCTCATTAGCTTTCAGTGTGTCAGAGTTATCAGGGAACTAAAGTTCTAATTTGATGGCTGACAATAATTAAAGAGAATGAGTTGGCAATGCTTCAATCCAATTCCCCCCCCCCATGTGACACAGGTCAATTTTACAACAACTTGTCATCATTAACTGCCACAGCTCAGTGGAACCAACACAGGAAATTAATAAGCATATTAGCATTCAAAAGGATGCACAAAATCCCAAGAACTTTATACTACACCATGCCATAGCTAGAGTCTGTAAAGGTTTGCATGAACCCTGGTTTCTGTGATTAAAAGTGATCCTAGAGTTTGTACTCCATGGCTTGAGCTAAACCTTCCCATAGTTAGTTCAAAATGTCACCCACAAGATAAAAGTCAATTAGGTAGTTTTCACTGCATTCTGTATGAGCATATATTTTGGGGGCGTGGTTTCCAGAAAGTAGCAATTTCCCTACAAATCCGGGTTTCAAACCACAGATTGAATTCTGCTTCTTATCCTAGTAGGAAACTAACTGAGAAGGCAACCCAAGGGACATCCAACTCACTTTTTAAAAAAATATCCTCTTAAATGCTTTGTCATTTATAATCTTAAAAAATAACTCCTGGTATTCAGTTTCACTTAACTGCATGCCTGTGTGTGTGTGTGTGTGTGTGTGTGTGTGTGTATGAAATTGTACAAAAATATCTGTCAGGTCTATAAATCATCTACTTACTCATCCAGCACACAAGTTTTTTTTGTTTTTTGTTTTTGTTTTTTTTTTAATATTTTATTTATTTGACAGAGAGAAATCACAACTAGGCAGAGAGGCAGGCAGAGAGAGAGGAGGAAGCAGGCTCCCCACAGAGCAGAGAGCCCGATGTGGGGCTCGATCCCAGGACCCCGGGATCATGACCTGAGCCGAAGGCAGAGGCTTTAACCCACTGTGCCACCCAGGCGCCCCAGCAGCACACAAGTTTTAAGCATTTTCTTGTGCCAGAGACAACTGTAGTGCTAGAAGATGAGGGCACAACACTCAATAAGACCCAGTACCTGCCCTCAAGGTGTTACAGACCAGGAAAAGAGGGACATAAAGATAACCTCTTGATTCTATGCCTTGTGTATGCCTTGTGATTGGAATTCTGACAGAGAAGAACCTAATACGCTTAGGATACACAGAAATTGCACACTTCCTAGGTCAGGACACACTTCGAGAGGAGTTATCCCAAAAGAAGACAATAAGAGAGTCTGGCAACAGAGACAGGAGTTTGTCAGGCACAGGAAATTCTCTTAGTCTTAGACCATCCTTAAATTCTAAGAAACCATGGTATGAAAAGCAGCAAATATTCAGGACTTAGAAAAATAGGTGGGTACAGAGCATAAGGGAGCAAGACCAAGACCAGAGGCTTGCATTATTTTTTATACTAAGGAGTTGAGACTTTATTCCCAAAAGGATGGGCAGATACTCTAGGGTTTCCAACAGATGATAAAGGTTTCACATTTACATTCACTTAGAAGGTCGTCATGTTCCTCTCAGCTTGACTATACTTGAGACAGTGCTTGACCTCCCAGTTCCTACTTAGAAGACTTTCAATTATAAATTTTTCTCTGTCCTTTTAAGACGCCAATCTTTTCCCAGAATCTCAGTCACTTTTGTAACCCTAGATTGTCTTTCTCAAAGACCTGGGAGGCATCTCTCTGAAATGTACCCTTCAAGGAAGATTGTGTCCTGATCTTCGAATATCCCCGGGTGGATAGGAGCCTAACTCATTGCTGCTAATAAGGGACAATTAACAAACATGAATAGCCTAATCACAATGACTAACCTATTGCTTATGTCTTCCACTACTTTTCTATTCCCTCACCCCAGTGCTTAAAATTTCTCCTTCCTGTGTCTGATAGCCATTTGTATGTCTTCATTGGAGAAGTGTCTGTTCATGTCTTCTGCCCATTTTTTGACATGATTATGTTTTGTGTGTGTTGAGTTTGAGAAGTTCTTTATAGACTCTGGATATCAGACTTTTGTCTGTACTGTCTTTTGCAAATATCTTCTCCCATTCTGTGGGTTGCCTCTTTGTTTTGCTGTTTCCTTTGCTGTGCAGAAGTTTTTGATCTTGATGAAGTCCCAAAAGTTCATTTTCACTTTCCATCAGGGAGATTCAAATTAAAACCACATTGAGATACCACTTTACACCAGTTAGAATGGCCAAAATTAGCAAGACAGGAAACAACATGTGTTGGAGAGGATGTGGAGAAAGGGGAACCCTCTTACACTGTTGGTGAGAATGCAAGTTGGCGCAGCCAATTTGGACAACAGTGTGGAGATTCCTTAAGAAATTAAAAATAGAGCTTCCTTATGACCCTGCAATTGCACTACTGGGTATTTACCCCAAAGATACAGATACAGTGAAAAGAAGGGCCATCTGTACCCCAATGTTCATAGCAGCAATGGCCACAGTCGCCAAACTGGAAAGAACCAAGATGCCCTTCAACGGACGAATGGATAAGGAAGATGTGGTCCATATACACTATGGAGTATTATGCCTCCATCAGAAAGGATGAATACCCAACTTTTGTATCAACATGGATGGGACTGGAAGAGATTATGCTGAGTGAAATAAGTCAAGCAGAGAGAGTCAATTATCATATGGTTTCACTTACTTCTGGAGCATAAGAAATAACATGGAGGACATGGGGAGATGGAGAGGAGAAGGGAGTTGAGGGAAATTGGAGGGGGAGATGAGTCATGAGATACTAGGGACTCTGATAAACAATCTCAGCGTTTTGAAGGAGAGGGGTTGGGAGGTTCGGGGAGCCTGGTGGTGGGTATTATGGAGGGCACATATTGCATGAAGCACTGGGTGTGGTGGCACTGGATTTCCTAAACAATGAAATCTGTTACGCTGAAAAGAAATTAAATTTAAAAAAAAGATTGAAGGTATTCAATATTAGCAAGGAAAAAAAAATTCTCCTTCCTTGGGGCGCTGGGTGGCTCAGTGCGTTAAGCCTCTGCCTTCAGCTCAGGTCTTGATCTCCAGGTCCTAGGATTGAGCCCTGCATTGGGCTCTCTGCTGGTGGGGAGCCGCTTTCCCCTCTCTCTCTGCCTGCCTCTCTGCCTACTTGTGGTCTCTCTCTCTCTGTCTAATAAATAAATAAAATCTTTTTAAAAAATTCTCCTTCCTTTTGTCACAGCAGGTTGAGTTCACTTTCTCTTCCTTATTGCAAAAGTCTTGAATAAGTTCTTCCTAGCCTGTTTCATTTGTCCATTTGCAATTTTTCTTTGATATTTTAGAAAAATTTTAGGAGGAGATGTGGAAGACAAGGTGAGTGGCTGGAAGGTGAGTTAGGAAGAGTTTCAGCAGCAACAGGGAGGAACAATGGTGAAGCCCAGAAGAGAGGAGTGGCAGCAAGGTAAGAAAGGAGAGACTAAAGTCAAGGAATCAACTCCATGAAAAATTGGATAGTGAGAAGGAAAAGACACAAGGATTACTCAAAGTTGTTTAGAGTAGCCAAGACAGCTATAACCTCTTTGTAACCTGCCAAACGCCACAGTGGACTGTGACCTGTTGAGCTGGGGAAGAGGGAGATTGAGAGAGAAAGAGATGGACAGATGGGTTATGAAAACAATATGAAACTGGCCTTTGTAATGATGGATGAAAAAGACCACTTATAAATACGTCAATGGCAGTAGTTAAGAACTGAACTATCTGAAAGGGGTTTTGGAATTAGAATGTGGCTACAGCCAGAATTCTTAAGAATTCCCAAGCCTGGAGAACCGAAAGCAGAAGAAGGAAGGAAGAGGAAAGGGGATGTCCTAACTCCTCAGACATCCATCCAAACCCCATACTACAGCATCTCGGAAGTAAGAATACTCAGTAATAGATCCTTTTCTTTTCCTCTTAGCAATCACTGGCATGAAGGGTATAATAAATGGAAAAGCAGAAGTGAGAAAGAAAATCTAGGAAAAAAGATGTTAAAACAAGTCTTCTGAACAAAAATAAAAAGAGTCAGATGGAGAATGCAACCCAGTCGTGGCTAATATGTTTAAAATTGCACAAGTTTTTTTTTTTTTCCTTTTTTTCCCTACTTCTGATGAATTTAGTTCATGTATTACCAGTAATAATCTATGGGAAATTATGGGCAAAGGCCCAATACTCTTTTTTTTTTTTTTTTAAGATTTATTTATTTATTTATTTGAAAGACAGAAATTACAAGTAGGCAGAGAGGCAGGCAGAGAGAGAGGAGGAAGCAGGCTCCCTGCCGATCAGAGAGCCCGATGCGGGGCTTGATCCCAGGACCCTGGGATCATGACCCGAGCCGAAGGCAGAGGCTTTAACCCACTGAGCCACCCAGGCGCCCCGGCCCAATACTCTTATAATTATAGACACCAAAGGTCTAGATGAATCAGTTTTATGAAATGTCATAATCTTACAACTTAATATGAAAGTTTACCAACAATGATGTAAATTTCTCCTTTTGATGGACTGAACTCCATTTCAATGAAAGTTTCTAATGTCACAGTCAATGAAATTCTTGTAAAACAAAATGTGTTATAAAATTCCTTGTGATTTATTCCCAGGGTAAAATGTAATAGCAGCTTTTAATGGTGAGGTTCTAGAATGTGCTTGACAATGGGCACTGGAAAACTATAGAATTTTTCCCAGGTGCATTTATCAGTAAGGTAGCTATTTGCAAAATTCCTACATATAGAGAAGAATAGCCAGTGATAATTTACTAGAGCCAGCGTGCTAGTAATTAGGAGATAACAAATACTTGGTTATGACATTGGAATGTTGGCTGCATGGCCTGGCCAGCCAAATAAATGTGAAAGTCAGAGGAAACATTAAGGGCCCAAAAGCAAAGATTCATAACTGTACCCAAAACTTAAATACTCAAAATGATGGTTAGAGACCCTAGCTCAAAGACTTGCCACAATTTCAACATCACACTATGTCTATGCACTGTTCCATGATGGGCAAGGTCATCAACAGTTAGATACGGAGGACACAGTCATATGGCTCTGAATTTCTGAGTTCAATGGATACAGGTGGAAAATTAATGACAGAAATATTTCCTAAAAATCTTCTGAAGAGGCCTCAATCTCTTTCTGGAAGCAAAAAGAGTAAACAAATGACATGTGGACAGCTGTCACGCAGAGAAGTGAAACAGGGCAGATTTAAGCAAACACACCCTTATTATCTGACAACCCAGGGGACTCCTAATTCTGTTTATCTATGACTCCAGGAGAATGCCATGGATCAGTGATTCAGGAAACCCACTAAGTATGAAGAAAAAATGCTTTCCCCAGTAGGAACTATGAAAAGTCTACAGCTTTTACCCGTGTTGGGAGCACATAAAATTGTTGTTCTGAGTCAATCTGCAAAGAGGTTATTTTCAGACTGGCACACATTTTTGTCCTTGGTTCTATTTAGTTCAATATCTTTACCAATAAATTGGAAGAATACATAGAAGAAATGTCTACCGTGTTGAAGATCAAATTCTGTAGTTATCTCTGACTACAACATCAGGCTAGAAATAGCCTGAAATTTAGATTGCTTTGCGTTTATGTTTCCAATTTTAATCACCCAAATTCCAAGTGAAGAATATTTGGCTTAATGATATTTCATGTCAAAAAGAACTTCTAAGAAAAGGTCATCATTAACATTTTAAGTTTCTTTTAGCTAATTCTGACACATCTAAAGAAGATAGCTGATATTCTAATTTCTGAATTTGGAATAGTAGGGAGGTCAGATCAAAAAAATGCAAATGAAAATTTGGAGGTTTGTGGTCATATGAATCTAATCCCTAGCACCTAGAACAGTGCTCGGTACATGAGAGGTACTCAGTAAAGAGTTGATAATGAAGAAGTGAATGAATGGATTCAAGGATTTTTGGTGTGTGGGCGGTTCTTTCCCGGCCTTAGTTCAAACCTCAGGTGCTCAGTTACTATAAACAAGATGAGGCTTTCAGAGCTGAAATGCCCCATCCAGGTCCATGATGGGACTGAGGCATTCATTCCGTCAGCTGCTGGACTGTGGGCTCTACTGAGAGCTCACGGCTGAGTCCCTCTCCAGGAAGGATACTACCCCATTCAGGGTTTGCTTCCTCTCAGGGGACACACTGACCTGAATCTGACAATCCTTGCTTCCACTGGGACAACCCTAAATGGCCATCCCAGATTCAAATGTCCCTGTGGGAGGCCTCTCTTGCAACTGTCTTACAGCTCGACATCTTCCTCTGCCCTGTGTCGATGCTACTTTCCTCCATCTTCACAATTGTTGTTCCCTCTTGCACAGCCCCCAACAAACCTCCTACATAGAAGACTCAAGAGCCTCAGATTCTATTTCTGAGGAAACCCAACCAATAACAAAAACTATGATCCCGAATTCTTTTTTTTTTTTTAACACACATTTCTACAAGGGCACAGCTATGTCTTTATAAAGAAGTAGACCTGTGTATTAGGAAAGTGTACTGGATTAGGAGAGAGATGTAGTTCTTATTAAAATCCTGTCATAGCTATGTGACCCCGTGGGAGGCCATCTATCTAAGTGTCCCTGTGATAATACATGAGATAGCGTATATGAATGTCCTCTGTTAAAGTTGGAAGCAGTGTGTGAACACTAGGTGTTTTTATTATGAACTATGATGTCACGAACGCAGTGGCTGACCCCACACCACTCACACATTAACATGATGCATAAATATGCAACATTTTTATACAAGGCCCCTGGATAGAAGTCTTTTTTTTTTTAAAGACTTTATTTATTTATTTGACAGAGATCACAAGTAGGCAGAGAGGCAGGCAGAGAGAGAGGGAGAAGGGGAGAAGCAGGCTCCCCACTGAGCAGAGAGCCCGATTCGGGACTTGATCCCAGGATTCTGGGATCATGACCTGAGCCGAAGGCAGCAGCTTAACCCACTGAGCCACTCAGGCACCCTGGATAGAAGTCTTTAGAGAGAAACTTAACTGCCATCTAAGTTGACGTCCTAGAGTTGTCAACCTGGGAAGGTACCAACAAAACGAACTAGGTTGGTGCATGAACAGTAAGAACTGGTCATTTTTTTGTGTGTGTGCACAGAAGTAACTAATGAAAGTGAAAAATATTCCTCTGGGCAGAGACTTGGGGATAGACCTACAATGGGAGGTTCTCATTACCAAAAGCTCAGTTTCAACAATGAAAGAAGGATCAAATATCAACACTGAAGGCTTATTTCCTTTCTGAGATATCAGCATCTAATTCACCAAAGCTCAGAAAGCATGCATTTTCTTGTAAACAAAGCAAGGCTTCGGATCATAAACAGAATTGGGTTGCAAAGGGATTTATGTTAAAAATAAGGTGGTGGGTAATGGGGAGGGCACGTTTTGCATGGAGCACTGGGTGTTGTGCAAAAAGAATGAATACTGTTACGCTGAAAAAATGAATAAAATGGAAGAAAAAAAAAATAAGATCATCCTCTCCCAGCCTAATACTCTCCTGGCATCTGAATCTTTGAAGCTGGAATGAAAGAGAGTGCATTCATTCATAAGTCAAGACCCTTAGGAAGTGACAGGTCAGGCTCTACACCCTCATGAAAAGCCAATGAATTAAATGATCCGTATCTAAAATGCTGCTCAGCAATCCGGCCTGGGCCGCTGATGTGTTCCTCTTCAGATTGATTATTTCCAACTTTCTTTGTTCTCCCTGAACATTGATACCCTCCTGACCCTACTGTGAGCTAGTAGGCTTGCTTATTTCACTGAGAAAATAAAAGTGATCAGAATAGAACTTCTGCTTCTCCCTAGTACCCAAATCCCTAACTCAGCTGCCTCTGTATCACTCCTCTGCCTTTCCGGCTCTGTACTCTGCAGAGCCTGTCCCCCCTGCTCCACTGGGCGCTGGATCCCATCTCTGCTCCTTCAAAGGCATTGTCCCTGCAGCCTCTCTTCTGAATTGATTTCTCCCTCTCTAGGAAATGGATCCCATCAGGAGAGACAGCGTACTATCTTACAAAGTAGCAAAAAACCCTCCCTGGATTCCACGCCCAACTTGCAGCCACCACTCTGTTCTCTCTTCCCCTTCAGAGCTAAACATCTAAAAAGAGCAACCTAAGCAGACCGTCTTCCTTCACTCCCATGTGCACATGTGCCCACTCTATTCACCTTCACCTTTTCATTCTTCAACTTCTTGGGTGGTGACTAATAACCACCTTCTGCCCGAATCCAATGACTAGTTTTTAGCATGCAATCCTTACTCTGTCGCTCCCACTCTGGGGCATTTGGTAGAGTTCTCACTGTTCTCGCATAGAACATTTTTCTTCTCTTGGCTTGCAATCAACAAGCTCTGTTTTTTTCCTAGCTCACTGTGTGCTGCTTCTTGGTTGCTGTGGGTCCTCTACATCTCCCCCACCTCTAATTACCAAGTTGCTCAGGCCAAAACCACAGAGGTTTTTGGGAGAATTAAATTATATGACAGGAGTAGAAATGTTAAGATGTTTCCTTGCTCACAGTAATGGTACAATAGGAGTTAACTATTATTTTTACTTAATATTACATTTTAAATAAAAAATATACGACCTAGACAAAAGTTAGGGAAGAATAGCAAAAGAAACGAAACACAAAACTCTGGGTAAATGTCAACTCATGAAAAATAGGAAAAGACAAACACCCTCCCAAAGGGGTGGACAGTGCCTTTCAGAGAACAGACCGACATCATTTAACTCCTCAGACAGATTTCAAAGTGGAACACGTCCCTCCACCAAATGGAGGCCTAATCTCTACCGAATGACCCAGTTATCAACTTGTTAAATGAGGGGGGAAAGATTCAATTTTAGATGAAGCAATCAACAGAAAAAAAATCAGTATTTATAGCAAATTCATGAAGCAAAATGCACTTACACAATTTTCTAATGTTCATTGTCATTATGAGGGATGACCGTGCTTTAAAAAAGTTCACTAAAGAAATATTTCGGGAGGAAAAATGTTGAACTCTAGGTAATTTCTGTAAGACTAAACATTTATTATAATATAGCAGTTCTTAAGAAACACCTAGTTTAACCACTGCACAGAGCAGATAAGACAACGGAAGCCTGAAGAGGATAAATGTATTGCCCAAGGTCATACAACTAATTAGTACTTAGATTGGCTTTTCTCATTCTTGCTTATATAGTCCCATCCTTTTCTTTGGCCATTTAAGCAATGTTTGCTAGGAAAATATGTACCTAGTGTTTCCATAGCCCTTATTGGAATTCTCATCACATGAGAGAAAAGCTCCAGTGAATCAGGGACTACTTCTGTTCCCCGCCCCCCACTGTTTGCTAACAGTAAACACTCAATAATTGCGTACTGAATAAATGATACTGTCACGTTACATGTCCCAATTTCATTTTCCAATGTCTACCATCTAATGTGGTATCTAGCATATAATCATTGCGAATATATAGTTTTTGGAAACATGGATGCATCTGAGTGAATGGCCCCACCCTGACTTACGTGTTAAATTAAATTCACTTGAGGTCAAATATGGAAATCAGAAACAACAAAAACCCCAGGGATCCACCTCCCCCCTGTTTGAAGATGGGCTAAACTTAGTGACTCACAAACAACAGCATCGAGAAAGGAAAAAAAATTAGTAACTTTACAGTGGAGAAATCTAGCAAATACAACCTTAACCAAGTGATCAGGTTACCCTCCTCACGGATTTCATGTGGGTATCACGTAAACCCTGATATAATGGGACAAAAAGGAGACTTCACCTCTGCCATCTTCTTCTTCTTTTTTTTTTCCCAAGAATCTGTAACTCCATTCTAGTTATGAGTTGAACAATAGACAAGGGCAGATTGGGGGATATTCTGCTGCCACAATATTTCTTAAGACCATCAACATCAAGGTCATGGGAAAAAAAAAGAAGAAAGTCTCAGAAAGTCTCAGAAAGTGCCACAGACTAGATGAGACAAGGAAGACATGCCAACCCTGGATATTATATATTATACATTATATATACTTTTAAATATCCATATAACTCCCTTTACACTGAGAAAATGTTAAAGGGTCATTGAACACTATACCTCATAGAGAACAAATGTTAGTCCGTCCTCTCTTACCTTTATAGGCTACACCTATTTTCAATTAGTTCCACACTGGTTTTTGCTTGTGTTTTTGAGTATAGACTTGTATGAATTATCAGGGCAATTCAGAGGCGCAGAGTAAGCTCACACCAGAAGTCAAGTTTAGCCCGTTTACATGGGACAGTGTTAAATCTTGGCCAGAATCAAGTTATTCTAGATACAAAAATACATATTGTATCAATGAAACTCCTTTGGAGTTCGAAATACAACAGATTCTCAAAAACTAAGGACCCTCTGCCTAGAGTTTATGATTATGTGCTTAACTAAGGACTCACTTATATATTTCATTCCGATTATGGGAGTGAGTTTCTGCTATCATTATGGATTTTACTTTAAGGAATTTTTTTTTGAACATTTCTCTTCATGTTCCACCTTTTAAAGCTGAATAGACCTTCCTCTTGGACATCATAACCATTATCTTGAGGGTTAATAATTCATAAAGTCAGTAATGAGAGCCTAATTCTTTTAAGTAAGTCTGAAATTTACCAGCAAGCTCTGGGACTAGCAAAGACTAACCCTCTTCATGCTGTTATTTTAGGAAGAATGCCCCCAGGTAAGATGGAGTTAAATGGAAAAGGGATGGTAAATCTTGAAATAGTGTAGTCATCTTTCTCTCTGCTAAAATAAGCAAGGTAATTAAAAGGGCTGCCATCCTGTAATTAACCAAGGAGTCCTGCCTTACGGATGGAAGTGGGGCTTTGTTAAACAACAAACATTCAAGCTTGTAATCTAATACGAATAAGGATCCAGACACATGAGCAGGATCTGTTAAACAGTGATGGCAAACAGCCCCACGCTGGCTGGATGCATCTCTCAGTGTATCATCCAGAAAGGGCACTGATTTCTTTAAGCCTGGTAATGAAGCCCTGGTCTGGCTCAGGGTTTGTAATACTGACAATCAGTAGACGGTCCAAGAGGATTCACTCCCTTTGGGATTCGGGTCAGACTGCAGTCCTCAAATCCCTTTTTCCTAGAGGTGTTTTATGCATTTTGTTTAACCAGTGCTTCTGAAATAATAGATCTATTTTGGTATTTGGTATAATAGATCTATATTTGGTATTTTGTATTGTGTCACGTACGGACTTGAACTGGTTCTTGTCTTTATACTCCATATGAGCTCTGTCGGCCTTCCCGGAATCTGTAGTTGGTTGCAAGCTGGAATCAGGTAAGAGAGTGAACGAAAGAATCAAATGTATAACTTTGAAGGACAGACCTCCCTGAGCAACCACAGTTTAGATGCACCATAATTATATATTAAATGTGGAATGCCTGAGTTGGCCATTTCTAATTGGTATATTGTTTCCTTCAGACTCAAATCTTTAGAATGAGTTAACTTCTTGATTTCCTCTTTGAGTGTGTCTTTGTCCTTCTGAGACCCAAAGACACTGCTGAATTTCCTGGATTTATATTTATACCAAGTCACCTCCCCCAATTTGATATAAGAAGTTTCCTTACAGAGAAGTTTTACCACATAAGAGATGATGAGTAAAGCACTTGCCAGGAAATGTCATCTTCTTGTAAAAACTCAAATCACCATTACCTCTAGCAATGGTGGACAGATAATGCCACGGAAAAGATAGAACAGATAATTGAAATCCACCGATAAGCCTCAAATCTCATTTCAGCCCCAAATTTCAAATTCTTCCCTACCCCAAGTGACTTCCTTTAGAGTCAAAGGGAAGCCGAAAAACATTAACTGACTTGAGATCCATTCTTTCTTTTTTAGTTTTCAAAAATTATAAGCTATTTGTCTATAAGTTTGGAATGAGAAAGGACACAAAACACTCTTCTTCATAATGAGTAGCCTTTAAAAGTCAGTTTAACTTACCCTGTAGCTATACCTCCCAATACAAACATGTGTGTCCATCACAGTATTACATGAGATTTTGTGCTAGTCTGTCACTTATAATCTCATTTATATTAGAAAATATAATCAGTCATGTATAGAAGGGAGAAATGCAGAGGTTCAGATAATTACTCCTTCCCCACTTGAAACTTTCCCACCAAAGGAAATGAGAGATAAGAACAGAGAGGGGGAAGGCAGGGGAGAAGCTCTAGAAGGTATCGCTGTTGAAGGAAAAGAGCCAGAAGGGCTGAGCAGCTGAAGCTGCAGAGAGAATTAAGAGGGGGGACCTTTCACACAGTGGGGGATTCAGTGGTTGGGCTACCAGGGAAATGACTCTTGCTCACTGCCACATCCAGATCAAAAGTCTCTGCCCTCACCCCGACACTGGCTGTGGATTTCAGGATTTCCATCCATTAAACCCCATTCCAGATTACAGGTCCAGAATCAGAGCTTGGAAGTCATTAACCAAGGAATGTGTCCCCTCCTCAATTCCTGCCAGTTTTAGCCCTTTGTGTCTTCCACAACTCTAGGTAGGTCCATACTGGAACCAGCTGGGGGTCTTAAGTTTATAAACTTCTGGCTCTCCATCAAACTCCTTCTGTTCTGTTAGCATCCCTGCCTGTGCCCTTGGATACCGGTCCTGATATTCTCTGACTTTGCTGCACTTGATCATTGGCCTCCACAGTTATGACAGAGCCCAGAACCCTAATATCTAACATACCTGCAGTCTTAACATCTTCTGGCCTACCCAGTTACCTCATTTATCACAGTACAGACAGAGATCTAACATAGTGAATGGAACGTAAAAATTGCCCAGTAAATACTGAACGATAGGTAAGATGAACTAAAAATCAGCTACGCATTTAAAGAAGCCCATGGAAAATATGAACATTGAGAAGTATTCATATGTGGAGTAATTTTAGAGTTCAGGACCAATGTCACCTCATCATCTGTGAATCACTTTATCATGACACTGAGTATTCTGTGGGCCTCTGACATTTATGCAATCACATAAGGGCTAGATGTGTTGGACATGTCTTTGTAGATAACTGTGACACCTGCAGGAAGAACGGGGACAGTATTCGGTAATGTAGACTCCAGAAAGAAACTTGTGCTGTCTCAAGGGTTTTCTAGACATTATGATACCATACGACATTCACCAACTTTCTGCTTTCTCATCTTAGTTAAACCTGAGACTAAAGTGGTTAATAAACCAAAAGATCCTATCTTGGCCTCATCAGCATAATAATTTTCTTCTTCTGTGTTCCTTTGCCCAGTTCCATTTTCTTCAGCCCATAAATCATCTCTTGGGGTTCACATGGTACTACGATTCCCTTCATTTTCCTAACCATTGTTTTCAGTCACAGGATGAATCTATCCATCAACCCAAGGAGGATCAAGCAGCTGAAGACAGGCCGATCACATGAGATCAACTAGGCACTTCCAACTTACAAGCTTCCCGAAGTTTCTCTTTGTCATAGTGGAATCCTTCATAGTCTTGTAAACTGATTTTGTTCACCCGGATCCTCAGGCGGTCTGGGACAGACTGGGGACTGCAAAACAAGAACCAAGTAGTCAGACAAATGAGAGAGTGGAAGTGAGAGTCACATGCACCTGGAAGGACTAAAGGAAATAATGTCTCTTCATGCTTGGAAGAAAAAGTTCTCATTCAAACCGGAATTGTAGGTTCTTTACCAGAATATGGCCATCATCTGGAGAATGTATCTCCAGAAACCTCAAGTTTCTGGAATTTAGGCAAGAATACGGAAATAGGCAGAAAAAGCTTCTGGAAGCTTTCTGGAAGCTACACTTTTCCTGTTTACTATTAAGTCATTAAGAATTCTAATAAGATCATGTGTTTAGTTTCACAAAAAATTAGACACAGCTGATCTGAACCAGTGAGACACAGTGTAGAGCTGTAAAAAACTGCTCTAGAAAAATGTGCCCCTTTCAGCCAAATACAGCAGTTTGGCCCTCCGAAGAGATAAGAACAAAAAACAAACCAAAAAACCCTCTGAAAAGCAGACCAAGAATTGAGAAAGCACAGGATTGAGATCAAAATACCTCTACGTACCCCAAAAGTCCGAGAGCACCTCTCAAAGATTATGACAGTAAATGCTGCCTGTGATGGTGATTCTGACTGCCTCAAAATGATGAAAAAATTTTAAAATACATACAATGTACTTTCTTTAGAAATGGAATGAAGTTGTAATTCATTTTAGAAGAACTCAATGCAAACTGGTAAAGGATACATGTCAAACAATTAAGAGAGGGCAGCACCAAGCTTTCTGAAGCTTTCTGTCCACTCACAGAATGTCCTTGGGTTTTACATAATATTTTCCAAATCGTTTAATCACTGGCATTAGTTGAGTGAAACAATTTAATTTTCATCATCACCACTACGGATCAGTGCATTTCCTTAATGTATTAATGTAACACAATCCCCACCTGTCCTTCAGTATTACCTTATACTTAGACTTCACTGGTTCAGATAATTTTAGCAAATACAGGATTGCTTCTCCTTTCTTGTGTTGTGGGATAAAAGTCGCTACTGACCAAAGCAGAAAGAACAGCATTACTCTTCTATTCATTTCAGTAAAGAAGGGAAGGACTGGAAGAGGCAAAAGGGAAAGAAAGAGAAGAAAGAGTAGGAAGGAAGAAGAAAAATATAGATGGAAGGAAGGAGGGATAAAACATTGTCAGAATCCTGCCATCCACACCTCAAACACACACATGCATGCAATTTCACCGCAACTCTGGAAGGAGGGAACAATATTTTAATCTCATTCTCTTGCCTAATACCTCATCTTAGGGCAAAGCAGACTTAACTTCCTCCATGTAGTCTCCCATTCTAATACTCCCCAAACAACATATAGACCTAACTATGGATACATATGTGCGTACTAATACATAGTTCGCTTCCTCCTCCCACATGAAGATATTTAGATACAAGTGCATAAATTCTAAAGAGAGAGGGTGGACAAATAAAAATATCTGAGGTTCACTGGGTTAAAAACTAAGCCAATATGAAATGAAAAGATGGATAATTCTGAGGGAAAATTTTGAGAAGACAAATCAGTAGACTAGTCCATTCAAAGTGTGTCTGTTGGGTGTCTACTTTGTATTTGGCATTGTGCTG
The DNA here is from genome assembly GCF_922984935.1 of Meles meles. Classification (NCBI taxonomy): domain Eukaryota; kingdom Metazoa; phylum Chordata; class Mammalia; order Carnivora; family Mustelidae; genus Meles; species Meles meles. Next base: position 16,293,136 of record NC_060075.1, on the reverse strand, counting down.
GACAGGAACAGGCAATGATAAATAAAACTGGCGTAAGCTGTGATGGGAAACAGGATTTGAAGGCATGTTTTGAATTAGTAGAACATGCCTTAAATATCACAGGTGCCATATAATCATTTAAGAGAGAGAAGCTGAAGTTCAGAAAGGAAAAGTGATTTTATGGTCACAGAGCTACTAAGTGGCAGAACGGGGGAGCAAGAGTCTTATAAACCCTTCACTCATCAGTTTCATGCTTGTTTTATTGTATGATGCCAAGAATCTCATGGATTTGACAGCAGAACCATAGAGCCTGAATTAACAAAGTCAAACGATCTCTATGTGGTGTTCAGACTCTTATCCATAAGCAATCAGCTGGGGGATAGTAAGTAAACTATTGTACACTGAAACAAGAAAACACTGGGCAAATATTACAAATGAGTGTGTAGATCTACATCTGTTTAATGGGAAGTCTCACTGGAACACTGTGAAGTGAAAAAAATGTTATGGAAAATTATATCTGGAATAATCTCCTTCATGTAAACTGTGGAATTTTGGCATTTGTATATGTACACAAGTGTCTGGAGAGAATGTTTGGTGAGCTATCCCAAGCAGTTATCTCTACATGATGGGACTTAAGGATTATTTTACATCAAGTATCATCATCTTCAGAAAAAGGTTTTAAAATTATATCAATATGTAAGTAAATAACTCAGAACCAGAGTAAAAATAAGAGTTACAGCGAAGAATGTTAGGTATTAGATGTGAGTACGTAGGAAAGGTTAGGAAATAATTTAAGCAATCAACAGAAGGACCACACAGTGTTTGTGACAGATGCTTATCCCAAAATTAAGAGGGGTTTGATCCTTTTATTTTCAAGTCACCCTAGTGACTTTTCACCTAGTGAAAAGATTGTACTTAAGAAATATTTCCCCACAAGTACATCAGGTAAGAGGGAAGCAGGAAGCACAGAAAGTGGTGGCCCACCATACTCTCTGATGGAAGATGGGGGAGGACAGAGGTGGAAAGAACTCCACTTCAGTACATTTTGAGTTGGCAGTAGGTCTAATGACATTGAGCTCTAGCATTTTCCAGTGGGTAGAGACATCAGGAGTAAAACCTGGTTCCAGCAGCAGCTGTAGAGTAGAAAACTGGATTTAGAGAATGACTACAGACCAGTCCCTGTACTCTTTCTCCCAGGAGCTCCCCACCAGCTAACCACGGTGTACTGCCTTTCTCACGGTCCATCTGTGCCTGCTCCCTGCCCACATACTTCCACCTCCCAGCTTTGCATCTGTGCCCACCAATTCCAGACACACACTGCTGCCTCCTGAGCCACAGCCTCCACCAATCCTCCTTAAAGGTGGCGCACCATGGACATACAACAGGAACTGTCATTTGAATGGAACTTTCCAGAATCCAAATGAATTAATATATTATCTCACTTCACCTCCAGAGTGATTGGCTAGGCAGGAGACAAGAAAATGGAGACTCAGTAACTGCTTGTCACTCTTCCCCATCCCACCTTCTTAGACACTCACTCTCTTACTGTCAGTGCCCATCTGTTCCTGATGACCTGCAATGCATCCCACGTTCCTACCAGCAGCAGCTTGCTTGAACCCACTCTTCTGATGAGAGTACCTGGTGTTTGGCCTGCTATCAAATGTTGGGGCCGATCCGCAAATTTTAGGGCAATCACAGGGTTCGTGATGGAAATCTCCTTTGAATTCTTTTAGATCCTGCCCTAAAGACTAGGTAGTTCAGCAAAGCTGAAAGCTTCAGGCTCTGAGTCAGACTGCCCTGACGTGAAGGACACTTCTTCCACCTACTGGTTAATCAGGAAGCCCTGGGCTTCAGTTTCCTCACGGGCAATGTAGAGGTAAGAACAGGATCCACTTCTCAGAGATACTGGGAGGATGAAATGAGTCAATACAGAAAGGTGGCTGGCACATTGTAAGTGCTCAGTAGATACTCACTACTATTAGCATAATCATTATTCTGAAAATCCCTCGCCTACATAAGGTTCTGCTGGTAAACAATAGCATCTTCTGCTGCCAGGGAGCGGGAGAAGTTTAGGGCGCATGCCAGGACTGCCCTAGACCCTTCCGACCAGCTGCTGGGCTTCCTCTGAGGGGGAACGGTCTAGTCTGGATGGTGGTATCATTAGCCTGGACCTTCTCCCACAGGTATTTTACAGGCCAAGCAATAACATGAAAACAGACAACCAGAAGGTGGGAAAGATAAAATGCACAGATATAAAGTGAAAGCCGAGTAATTCAATTGTGTCCCTTTATATCAAAATATATTAATGAACCATTAACGGCTGAGTGGAGGTGGACCGTGACAAAGCTCTTCCTTGGAGTCTGGGGAATAGCAGGGCCATTAGTTTTCTAAAATTAAAATTTTCCCAAGAAAGTTAGTAGAGCATAGAAGAGATGAACAACCTGGATAAAAATGGATTTGCCTCCATGCCCACACCTACCACAAACTACCCCGATACTGATGCAGGCTCTGTAGGAGGGGTTCTAAACCAGACATCCTTGGGATCACTCAAGAGTCTGAAAAGGGATTCCCCTTTTAAATCAGGACAGTGACCTCAACCTATCACCTCCTCATAAATTCCCACTGAAATGTCAACACTGAGTTTTTTATGCAAGTGGAGATTCATGGCTTTGGACGTAACTCCCAAATGTCTCTCTATGACAACTCCCCTTCCAAACTACCAGAAAGCATCTCATTAAATCCACGCACTTGGGCTCCAGACCACAACTTTCCATATCCACGTTACACACACCTGTTACTCTGAGATGCTGGCGGGGGAGGGGAGAGGCGGATCGCCATCCAGACCACTCCCAGAACACTTACTGCTATTCAACTTACACCTTCCTCACTACACAGATTTCTCTCAGTCCTCATAACACACTCTCCTCATTCCAACCTTCTCACATGGATACCTCTTACAGACGAAGAGAATGAGTTCGGGGGTTTTGTTCCCCAAGGTCACTTCAAGACCAGAAACACCACATAACTCCTTCTCATTAGCAACATGAATCATCTGGGAATAATATCCTTTAATATTAAGACACTTAATACATTGCATAACACGACCCAAACTCAGAAAAATCTTAGTTCCAATCTGAACTCTGTCAATGAATACATGTTTGACAGTGAAAACTCTGAAGTTGCCTTGGCTAAACTATTTTCTGATTTGAAAATGGAACTGATAATAGGAAAATGTGAGCATTTAATGAGAAAATACATATAAGGCAGTTAGTATATCCCTGGTAGACAGTGTTAAGGATGTTGTTGTATTTTTATTAATACCCGTATGCTTCAATTTATTTTTAAAAAAATTTTTCTTTTTAAAAAAATTTAATCCTAGATAATATAGAGCAGAAGCCAGAATCACAGCTCTAAGTAGCAGTTAGTAGATACCAAAACTTAGCAGAATGACAATTTGATGACACAATCAGTGAGACAAAGATTCAGAGTTATGTAGCCATCTATAGTCGGTGGGATGAGAAAGCAAGTGGGGACCACAAATGTTTGCAAGGTATCTTAAAGATACTGAGACTATAAATCCTCATTCATGTTACAGGAGACCCTTAAAATTATATAATCACTCTACATTTTATAATATGTAAATATCCAACTTTCATTAACATTTTTAAATCCTTCAGGTAAGTCTTGCCCCCTAAAACACTCATTATGTAGACTCACTCATTTTTATGATGAACTCTAATTTAACCAGGAAATTGCTACTCATATATAAAGAGTTAGTTTTTCTTTGCAAGGCAGAAAACATCACAACTTTGTCCGCCTTTCTCCTTCCAGGCCTGATTTAATTGTGATACAATGCTTTAATATCTTTCAAGCAATATAAATGTGAGATTCTATGTGATCACAACCTTGATGTAATAAAGTATATTTATAACTAATCTATAATAGGATTCATTTGAACGGCCCTTGTTTTATGAAGGGACTTTCTTGTAAATTCATGGCACAAAGGACTTTTCCTCTTCTTTACAACTCCAGCACCTACAAGAGTCTGGTCCACATTGTTTACAATCGATGTTTTTAAACAAATACATGAATGACATGCAGGAAAGCTGAATTCCTCTGGGACTACACATGGCCCTTTAGCACAGCTGGACATCGTCCGAGCCTCTCCATAGCTGTTTTTCTCTTTGTGAGCCCTAGACAAACCCTGACTGGGTTGTCCACTTCTGTGCTTTTTCCACCCAGCTCTCTGAGATCTGGAGGTGAATCCACACTGGATTATGTTCCTTTGCATCTTATCTCTAGGGGGATCAACACAAACAGAAAAGAACATGCAAATGGTAGTTGTCTCTCCCAGAAAAGCATGTATACCATTTCAGGACTGCCTGTTCTTCAATTAAATAACAGTGAACCAGAAACATTTACCGTACCACATCCTTTCATCAGCTATCAAGCTGGGCCTTATTTAGATATAATTATACTCAATAGCTTCCTTTAGCAACTTCCTAGAAATTGCTGCAATTCACCCTGGGACATTTTCAAGCTGCCACTGACAATAACCTATCCAAAAACACATCCAAGTGGGCCTCTTTGGCATTGAGCAGTAAAACCAAATTGAATCAAAGCTTCTGAACAGAGATTTAAAAAGGATTTCTGACACCTGCTGAGTTCACAGGGAACTCTTATAATTCAGTTGTCTTCTGCCTGGAGTAGAGAACAATGCCTCCAAAATGTGAAGAAAATTTTAAAGGAGTTTTTGAATTTGGAACCAAAGATAAACCAAAATCACAATGATAGCAATAATGAGCTCCCACTATCCAATATATTCTTCTACAGAAAGTAGGGTTGTTTTTTTTTCCACTTCCAAAATAGAGAATGTATTTTTAAAAGTTGTTAATTCTATTTCAACAGATGTTGGGTGCCCGGGTGGGTCAGTCGGTTAAGCATCTAACTCTTGATTTGGGTTCAGGTCATGATCTCAGGATCCTGAGATAGACCCTGGTGTAGGGCTCTCTCTTAGCAGGGAGTCTGCTTCTTTCCCTCCCTCTCTCCCTCCCCTGCCTCTTGCACTCACTCTATCCCTCTTAAAACAAAAACAAAAACTTAATTAAGTTCTTGACTTAAGACATCCATTTATGGGTTGGTTAATATGATATGTCATAGTCACAAATTATTTGAGACTGCTATCCTTCTAGATCTCCAATAAGATAATGGAATTAAAGCACTGCAGAATTGGGAGAAAACTTAGATATTCACTGATTGACTATTTGCTAGTCCATCCAATTGTCTATTATTATGACCGTATTTATGGCTGCCCCATCTCTGCCTGTCCCTCCTCAAGTGTGGAAGGTGCAAGGCAGAAGTGCCCTATTCTCCCTTTATACTACCCATTTAAAAATTCTTCCTCTCTCCATAATCTCTCGACTTTTCTTCTACCATTTGGGTTGGAATTGGGTTTTAAGTCACTGGGATAATCAACCACAGACACTAATGGCAAAAGAATGTAAACCTGAAGCACCAGAGCTAGACACCTATTGAAGAAACCATTTGTTGACTTAATGTCTACCAGATTAAAAATAGGTTTTAAGTTCCAAATATCAGAGAACTTTCATGCAACTGGTGGAAACAAAAAAAAAAAACAACCATTTTTTTTTTAAGTTTTCTGGAGATCTGCACATACTGACATGCACATTTTCAGGCTTTCTAGTGAAATCCACTTTTATGCTTCTGAAATTGCAAGAAATGAATACACGGCAGAGTGAAATTAGCACGTGGTCATTTAGGTTGGGCATCAGGTTCATGGCATGCAAAGGAGAAGTAGAGACAAAGAACTAGCGGTAGCTTTGCTTACTGGCACCTGCAAGCAGCTCAGCAAATAGAACAGCTTCATTTCTGCTCAAAAGGAAAAGAAACTGACCAATAGTCCTGGTCAATATCTCACGTTCTCCTGACCATCCGCTTCTTTTTGCAGTAATGAATGTCACCACTGTTATTGACTCAGCCAGCAACTCGGAGACTTTAATGTGGAACCCCCCACATGTACATAACATTACAACTTCTGGGGACCAGAATCACAGATTTATTTTTTAAGCTGCAGACCCTCCAGCTTTCCTCTACATGAGATCACACCGTCCCTTCACCTTTCCCCTTCCCTTATTCATGCTCATTAAACCCACTTCTGGGTCCACACTCAACCTGTATACCCCGCCCCCTTCAGTAGAATTCCTCACTCTGGTTAACTCCTGAAGCACTTTTCCTCTGGATTTCAGTTCGAAAGACTCTCCTGATTTTCCACCTGCTCTTTCTTTCTTTTGCCTGCAGTCGTTCTCCTTTAAATAGTGTTCGAATATGTGTGCTTCTCTGTCTCCTCCGGCAACACCCCCACAGACCAAGCTACTATCATTTTGCACCTAGACTGACTGCTGGAGACTGAGCAGTCAGTGTGAAATGTAAATGCGATCATGACACGGTGATCCCCACCCCCATAAAAACAGGAGAGCTCTTTGAGGACAGGAGGCCCAGCCATATCTATCTTTGTTAAGCTGCTGCTTCCCATATGGACTTACTAATTTTGAAATGAGAACTATTTTCCATGACAACAAGCTACATTCTTCATCCCACCTAATCATGCGTGCTATGTAACATGCATCACTGGCCAGGATGGGGACCAGTCCACAAATTTGGTTCAAGGGAAAAAATCAATTCCTATCATTAGGTTAACAAACAAAAAATAACCACAAGGCTCATGCTATCCTCACAGACAGGGCTGATTCTCTGGTTTGCCTCTGGTTAATACGAATGGAGAGAAATTTCTACCTGTCATTAGATACCACTTACAGCTTTAAATCTCCTGAGTCTCCGGTCCTAATATTTGCTGAATTGGCAACTAAATGATAACCTTTCAGAAAACTTTATAGGAGCTTCAGACTTTAAGTTCCCACTTAAACTCTTTCTGCTTTATGTTTAAAGAGTATATGAGCTGGACAGATATCATGATAAAAGGCAAAGGAAGCAAATACCCCCAGGAAATACAGAGGGATGGAAGTTGTAGAGGGAACATGTACTTTTGTAGAATCCTGCAAATTCAAACTGATGAATGAAGAACAGTTGGGGTGGGAATAAGAACTCAAGGCTAGTCTTTCATCACACCAGGCGAGCATCATTTCTACCTCATGAGATAAGTCCATTTAATGGAGGTTTCCCAGCTATTAAAAATGACTAAAGATTCTATCATAAAATACTAATAAGGGCTACTTTCAGCAGCAGAGCCTGCAGTAGTTTAGAGAATTCTTTTGCTGCTCTGATTGTACAGAGGTCCATTAATGACTATCTCCAGTGGAGTAAGGCACCGTTGGGCCTGAATCAAGGAGACAGAAAAGGATTATGTTACTCTCAAGCTATCGAAATGGCGTCAGATCTCATGTGCTCAGACAGAGAGGCATTTTTTTTTTACTTAAGGTTTCAATTTCTATGTATCAAACAAAAGGAAAACCTAACATTTACTGGCTATTTAAATGCTAAAATCTTCCTTTGGGTTTGCAATTACAAGGTGTTGGACTATCCTACACTTACTTGGAACTGATAAAGAAACTGACTTTCTCTGATGGAAAGGAGTGTAGAACAAGTACCGGGCTTCGTATAGTTTAAAAAGTGTCATTTTGAGGTGCCTGGGTGACTCAGTCAATTAAGTGTCTGACTCTTGATTTCAGCTCAGGTCACGATCTCAGGGTCATGAGATCAAGCCCCAGGTCAGCCTCCATGTTCAGCAAGGAATCTGTTGGAGATTCTCCCTCTCTCCCTATGCCCTTCTCTCCATTCAAATGCTCTCTCTCAATGAATGAATCTTTGAAAAAAAAAATGAAAAGTTTCATTTCACAAAAGAAAACACTCCTTCACATATATCATAAAGGACTAAATTAGGTGACAACGACTACATTTGCTCATCTTCTAATAACCCTACGCATGTTGATGAATAAAGTGGTGGTATTTGAGTAATGGTAGCACTCATTAAAAAAAAAAAAAAACAAAGAACACCAAAACCCTACAGTACATGTAATTGTAAAATATTTAACACTTATTTCACTTCTGATCCTATAGGAAAAAATTAAAATTGAGAATTTTTTCAAGTAAAAAGAGCAAAACAAAGCAAAAGCTGAAAATACATAAGGCAATTAGGGTGTGAAAATAAGTGTGGCCATCTTATTAAGATGGAGAGATATAACCCAACTTAATTTGAGAAAGGACTGAACACATGAATTACCAGATGTGTTCCTCCCGAAACTACAGAGCAAAGGAAGTAGCTTTGCCTTCCTAGGAGACGCATTCGGGAAGAAGAGGATTCCAACTTTGGTTTCTATCAAGAAAATAAAGAAGTAAGTATTGACCTAACAATAAATGGCATTACATAAGAAACACTTCCTTACGTGGTTTCAACTTTCTATATAAAACATTTTACGGAAGGACACAGATACTTTCTTAAAATCTGGGTGTTTGAGAAAATTCGCAAAACCATTTCTCGTATTAGGTAATTTGTATTTCACCGTGTTACATTCTGACTCATGTTCCCCTCCAGGTTGGCGATGGCTTGCTGAGGTCTGGAATGCTCGGTGTTGCTACATCTGGCTCCCGAGACTAAGAAGACACGACTTCTTTCCTACTCATCTACCTACCGCTGGGGGAAAGCTACACCCCCCACTCAGAGCATAGATGTGCTCCCGCAGCCTCGTGCTTCCTTGTCGGAGATCCATGAACAAATCAGAGTCCCCAAACCTGATTCCCCTGTCCAATTCAGTAAATTTAGCCTATTAGACAGAAGCTGTCCTTACCACTCTCTAATCCTTAATCCAATGACCAAGGGAGTTTTTTAAAAAAATCATTCTTCTTGGTGGTTCAAAAATGGATAGAACAAAGATACCTTGCTAGAAAAGGACTTGTAAAAAAAAAAAAAAAAAAGGACTTGTTCATATAATTCTATCCCTACAACTACTAATCAACAAAAATAACTTTAAAATTTCACAGTAAACCTGAGGGGGAAAAAAGTACCTTACGATATATGTTTAGTGCCAGACTAATATATTGCTTGGATGATGAAGAACAAACTCAAATTAGCTAAAATACTTAACAGTTACCAAAACTAAAAAGAAAATAATTGAAGAGAGAAGGAAAGGGATGGTTACTGCCAAGAATGTCATGACAGAAAATGAAAATAATTCTGGGAACTTTTGCTTGGGTACATTTCCCTCTCTCCTTCCATTTACCATCTTACAGAGCAAGCTTCTACCAAAGGCAGTATTTTAACATTTCATAAGCCAAGAACCTCTCATCAAGGAAACGTTTAATTGTTTTACTTTGCCTGAGCAACTAAGTATCATCAGATCAAAAGACTGTCCTCTCTTGAGAGCAGGAGAGTCTACAAGATGGAAGAAAAAGAAAATCATTACAGTTCTCAATCATAGAAAGCAGAAAACTTTGGCCTTTTTGTTCCATTTATAATCCTTCTAACACCACTTTCATTTCAGTCAAATATCTTAGCTACACCTTTGTAACTTGCCGAATTCATTTTTAGAATTTCATTTTCTGACAAAATGTGATGAGTTCTGGGGACTAATTAAGCATAGTATCAACAAGGATTTTCTCTCTCTGCCTTTAACAATGTACTTCCTTTTCATTTCCTGTAAGTGTTTCAGGACATTATGACAGATGGAGAAGCTAAATCACATTGGCATAATTAAATTAAAAATCTACAAATGAAATGTGCACTGCAGTTTATTACTATCTTAGCAAAATATCTAAAATAAACACCCCTTGGAATGTTCCAAAGAAATGTCTAGACTTCATCGTTATTGATAAGTTCTTCCTACGCTGTGCTGGAATAGAACATCAGTTATTGTTGTAATACTGGAGTAAAAACCGAAATGGTTCTCTTTTTCTCTCTGAATGCAGTAAATCCATTAATAACACTGCAGATTGTGGTTTATCTAAGATATAAATAACTACTTTCCAGAAGTATTGAGGGTTTTTTCCCCTACATGGAGAGTCCATTTGTAAAGAAATCTTTTGTTCACAAACACTAGCAAAATTACTCCCTTCCTTTTCCAATTATAGCCTGTATTTCTATAGTTACTTTTATTACAGTAATACTTTAGAATTTCATGTATGAAAAAAATTTAAAGTTTATATTATCTGACCACCTCATTTTACAGAAATTGGATTTGGGTCCAGAGAGGTCAACAACAACCTTATTACACCCAAACAGTTAATACCAACAATCTTCTAGAAATCAAAGAGCAATACTCTTTAGCTCTTATTGTATCTTTTAACAGAAAGATTTTAAAGAATTAAATCATATATACAAGTCACATACACAAAGTTCAGTCTTCACACAGTTGGTAAAAGGAAAAGGAACAAAACTAAAATTCAGTCAAAACTAAAATTCAGTCAAAAGGAAAAGGAACAAAACTAAAATTCAGTATGATGCTGTTTGGGACTGGGTTGTGCACCCCACAATTCCTATGCTGAAGCCCTCACCCCAGTATCTCAGAATGTGCCTGTAGTCAGAGAGGGTCTTGCAGGAGGAATGAGGTTAAAATGAAGTCATATGGGTGGACCCCAATCTAACCTGCCTGGTGTCCTTAGACAAAGAGATTAGGACAGACACACACAAGGAAGGGTACTGGAAGACAGCCAACAGCTATAAGCCAAGGACAGAGACCTCAGGAGAAACCAACCCACCAACATCTCGATTTCAGACCTCCGGACTCCAGACTGTGAGGAAGTCCTTTTCTGTCGTTTAAACCTCTCCATCTGTGGTACTTTGTTAGAGCAGAACTACACAGATACGTACGCAAGAGAACCCTGAGAACTAATACATTTTATTTTAGTCCTACCACTACTGATTATAAAGAGATCCCATCAATAGAAGAATGAGAGGCATCTCATTTTCTACTGTCTAAAATTCCTACCTGGCTTGGAAATCTCAGCTGGCTTGATGTTACTGTTTAGATATTCAGGCCTTAATTTCTATTTCTCCTAAAAGTCAAGTACACGGAATAATCTCTCTCTCTCTCTCTCTCTCTACACACACACACACAGTTGTGTTTATTGAACTAATATTACTTCTAAAGTCATTTTTAATTTTGAGTTCTTAAAATTTATTTTGATGAAATAAACAATGAAATTCAAAAATTTTCTTCATGGCTTTGTCCTCCCAAGGGCCCTGGAGCACACGCTGACCTGAACCTTCCCACAGACTCTCCCCACGCCCTGAAGCTGACTTGGGCTGTCGCCTCCTCAGGCCCGGCACCTCAAGACAACAACACCTGAGTAAATATTCCCTTCAGGTCTGAAGTGACCTTTTACTTTACGAGAAGTGCTGACTCGTAAGCGTAAGACTGCTTCTACACCTACACAGACATGAATAATTCATCTCCAAAAATAAAGTTTAAAAGCAACGAGATATAATTTTAAATGTTGAGGGAGTCCTAAATGTATTACGCCTTACATAACTGTACCAGAGGCTGCCATCTGCGTTCACCTTTGCTAAGAGAAGAACCCAGGCTCCATCCATCCACCATAGTTGTGGGCATGACCCTTCCGTTGGAGCCATGTTCACAGACCAAACACCATCACGAACAGTTTGAAAAGACTCTCCCAGTTCTTTGCTGTACTAGAACTTATTTTTAACTGGGGTTTGTCCTTCTGACATTTTTCTTTTAATGACACTTGAACCACAAACCTGTAATACTAAAGAGTCACACATTTCAATCCCAAGTTATTATTTCCAAGTTTTCTTCAAAAAGGAAAAAGTTAACCTCGTGTGACTGAATAAAATACATAAATCACGTTCATGAAGATAAACACATATGCAGGAAAGTGATCAGAGGTTCAATCACCAGTGGACTTTAGAGTCTTAAATGCCATCTCCAAAGCAGAAGGCCTTGGGTGTTAACTCTAGCAGTTTCTGGCATACACTCTTGGTTAAGTTAATAAGTTAATTTCTTTTCTCAGTCTTTTTGCCTATGGAATGAGAATAATGACAACTGTTATCACAAACAGTTATTGAGATATTAAATTCGATCACAAGTCAAGGTGCTGATTAGCATAATATCAGACACATATTACCTTTCTGGCCAAATGAAAAAATCCATTTGGGTTCTTGTGGAGAGCAAGGAGAAACATCCATTAAATGTACCAAAGCAGTACAGGGCCTGGCTTCCCTGATCCGTTCTAAGGGTAAAGGATGACTCTATCATGTCCCATGGTAAGTCTTGCGTGCTTCAAGTCTTAGACCCCTTTGGGGCAGATTTTCATATAGTCTAGGGTCATGTCCTGAATTGTAGCATTAAAGGGATTCAGAGCTGATAGAAATCCAGGGGAACAATCGCACTTCTTTTTTATATGTTTGAAAAACTAAAATGCGAAGAGGTTAACACTTGGTCAATGTCATACAAATGAAAGCAAAGCAGAGCCACCCCCCAGATACTCCCAACAGCAGTATGTTGCCATGGGGGTGCTACAGAATTAGGAGGAAAACATTCCAGTGAGAGACCTACGTCTGTTCCTGACACCCCTTTACTTTAAGGCCCTAGACTACCCTCTGGCCATCTGAATGGGGATAAAAGCTCCGGTGGAGTGGGAAAACTCTTGGGGGAAAGTTGCCCCCAAGGCAACTTTTGGTTTGCTTCTCTTGGGGGAAGAAAACCACCATCATCCAAGCTCTCAACCTGGGCTCAAGTTTGAAAAGTGATAGGGAACGAAGCTCAAGCAACTCTTAACCTACTTCTTGGAATTCTCGATGTGGTGTATCTGTTTTATGCAACCAGGAGAGAGGGTTTCATAAGAAGGGAGGAAAGCATGACATTTTGACATTATTAAAGGTCGAGAGACTGGACAGTGGAAAGTGAAATCACTAGGAAGATAACCCAGAGAATGCGAGAGTTGGGAGTAAGAGAAGAGAAAGGGGATGGGTTAGCAGTTTCCTCTGCTCAGTGGTTCAGTGAACAAAGAGTTCTGCATTCCAGCCAGCCTCAAGCCAACTCTGATGTTTCCTTATCTGACTGAGATTCAGCAAATGATTTTTTTTTTCTGTTCTGTGGATGTAGCTATTCTCTCCTGTCCTTTTTAAAATATGAACTTTTAAATTTCTCCTTGAATGGAAGTAATGCATGCTCACTAAAATCAATACAGAATGCCCAGAAAATATTATCCATAATCCTGTTACTCAGAGATAATCACTCTGGGATACAATAACAACGGAAGCCTTAACAAGACAAATATTCATAATTCCCTGAGTGCTTAGGTACTTCTGGTATCCTTGCCATTGATTTTAGGGTCTAGAACGATGACCTAAAAATTGTAATCTGTGAATCAGAATCTGGACAGATTTCTGCCCCAGACATGAAGCAGCAGTCTTCTGGAGGCCCAAGCGGTCTGATAGGAGTGCTTTTCCTCCTGACCTTCTCAAAAAGGTTTGTGTGTTAGCGACCATCAGCTTTATTCGTTCTCAGGTAAAGTATGTATGATGGATCTTCTTGGCTACTTGAGAGCTAACCTTCACAGTTTACAGAGGCATACATGTAAATTTCTCCTCTGGCAAGGTTTTTGCTATTCCCAGATAGTGTAGCTTGTAGTAAAGTGGAGCTTACCGGTAAAGAACAAAGGAAAACAGAAGGGTCCCATTAAAGCACATCAAGTCTTACTTTCTAACTAAAGGGCCAATATTAAATAAATGAAACAGATTCTTTACAGAACATTCGACAAATTCATAAAAATGTTAAAACAAAGAAACTTGATGTGACTCATGGGAGAACAGAATGATAGCATTTTCAGAAAGCATCTCCAAAGATCAGCTGGTTTACTTTGCTGCCCAGCATGCAAAGGTTAAACTACCTATGACCAGTTTGTGTTTTCTTCAATCATGAAGACTGGAGATTCTGGGAGTTTCTCAACAATAAAATTCTTCAACTCAACCCAAAATGGAACCATAAAAAAAAAAAAAAGACATATCAAAAATATATCCCTTTCTCTTACTAAAACTCTCTCTCTTCCTGGAACAAAAATCAATTTACTTTCATCCTTTACCACGAAGACTTCATTTATTGAAACCGATTTTAGAGTGCTGATTCAGATTCAGCTTTTAGTCAAACATGACAATTTATGCTTTTTTTCATGGACCTGAGTCCGACTCTGCCTTCCCCAAGATAACAAGCAAATCCACACAACTTAGCAGTGGGAAATATCTTGTGTATGGTTAAATTGTGAATGTTGTGAAAGATGGCGTATTACAGTGAACATATGTTGACTGCAGTTCAAAATACACTGGTTTCTCTGCAGATTTGTTTTGCTGAGTTAGAATGGTCCTAAACTGCAGTAGGAGAGGAGGGGATACAGAATCATAGCTCTCCGCTTTTAAAAGGCAGTAGAGAACTTCTGGTTCTGGGCAAGGTAAGTAAGCACACACCATTCTTTCTCCCCCTAGTGAAAGCAGTTATAAAATGGACAGGATTCATAAAGTAGCTATTCGAGAACTCTGAAAAGTAAATGATAGCAACAGATTAGAGAAGAAGATCAGAATATAAAATAATATCAAGTGGCGGTAAGCTCTCCCATCTTTTTCCCTCCAATAAACCCTCCTGTAGACTCCAGGCAGCACAAAGCCTGAAATGAACACCAACTGCAGGTAGAGAAATCTCAAAGAGAGCCCTTGAGCTCTGGCTTAAGGAAAAGAAAGGGACTCGGAATGCTAAGAAAAATTCAGATTTATCTTCCCCTTACTATTTTCTTACACCTCAGCATTCCCCTCAGGAACACTGATAAAGGCCTTCAGGAGCTTACAATTGTAATGGAAGAGAGCTCTCCTCTCTGATAAAAGGAGCAGAGATCCCAAGAGGATGGGATAAACAAACACTGCTTTTATTCTCCTTCTTTCTGTCACATCATTGCTTGGTTCTAGATAGGAGCACAGTTACGGGAAATAGGCAGTAGAGCCAGGTAACTAAAACCTTAGATTTCTGGCTGGAAGACGGAAAAAGGGAGCCTTAGGGAACAGCCAAGGGCTAGGATGACAATGGGGAAGGAGGGGCTCAGGAAAACAGCTCCATAAAGATGTTCATGAACTTTCAGGTTCATCATCAGGCTGCACATGGGTGAATCTGGCCCTAAGCCTCTGTACAGTAGACTTTAGGAACCGAACTACAGGAAAGAAAACCCAGATCCCACAATGGTAACTTGGTGGTGCATACACACCAGAGATATGAAGAGCACTGCACAGACTTTGAAAACAGAATTAACATTGTAACTACAACTTTCAGGAAGTGAGCCAGAACTTGTGGCTTGAACTCAACTGAGTCAATTGCCTGCTTAAATATTTAAACTTCTCAGGGCGCCTGGGTGACTCAGTCGGTTGAGCATCTGTCTTTGGCTTAGGTCATGATCCTGGGGTCCTGGGATTGAGCCCCATGTCAGGTTCCCTGCTCAGCAGGGAGCCTGTTTCTCCCTCTCCTTCTGTTCTTCCCTAAACATCTATTGCATCTCTCTCAAATAAATAAATAAAATCTTTTAAAAAAAATTAAGCTTCTTCTATAAAGAACCGGGGTCTGGGGGTGGGACCAAATAAGCACAAAGCAAGCAGAAAAAAAAAAAAATAGTAACATAAGGTCGTAAATCAATGAAATAGCAAACAGAAAGACAATTGTGGAAAAATCAATAAAAACAAAAGCTGATTTTTAAAAAATAAAATGGATAAACCTTCACTAAGAAGCACAAAGAGAGAAGATCCAAATTACTAATAACAAGAATAAAAAGGAACTATCAATGCAGATCTCAAGGACATTAAAAAGATAGGAAATACTACCAATAATTTGACATATATTAACAACTGGAATAAAATGTGCAACTCCTCCAAAACTTCAAAAAGCTACACAAACACACACACATAAACCCACTGAAACTCACCTACAACGAGATAGATAACCTGAGTAGTCCTACAACTCCTAAAGGAATTGACTTACAGTTAAAAAGGGAAAAAAGAAACCTTGAGACCCAGATGATTTCTTGGCAAATTCTAACAAACATGCAGAGAACAAATGACTCCAATCCTCCCTAATCTTTCCCAGATATCCTACTAAAGTACTTTAATAAATAAATCTACAACTAACAATCATACTCCATGGTGAGAAAATGGAATGATTTCCCCCTAATACTAGAAGCAAAGCAAGGATATCCACTGTAACCACTTTTACTCAGCATCATACTAGAAATCCTAGCTACTGCAATAAGGCAAAAGAAAAAAATAAAAGGCATATGGATTGGGAAGAAAGAAAACCACTCCTACTCACAGATAAAAAGCGTGACTAGTTAGAAAATTCCAAGGATGCAACCAAACTCCTAGAACTAAAAAGTGACTTCAGTAAGGCCACAGGGTACAAGGTCAACACAAGAAAATCCATTGTAGTTTTATATAACAGCAACCAGAATTGAAAACCAACACATATCTAACACAAGCACATATCTAACAAGGTATGTAAAGATCTGTATGTTGAAAACTACAAAACAACGATGCACAAAATAAAGGGAGAGACAATGCAGTATCCATGGACTGGAAGTCTCATCGTAGTAAAGGCGTCTACATCCTCCAAGCTGATCTGCAGATTCCATACAATTACAAAGTTCTAATAGAATTTTTGGAGATACAGGCAAGCTTATTTTAAAATTTATGTGGAAAGGTAAAGGAGCTTGAATAGCTAACAATTTTTAAAATAAAGAATAAGGTGAAAAAGTAACACAACTAGATTTTAAGGTTTGACATAAAAGTACAATAACCAAAAGAACATGGCATTGACAAAGACACAAATACATAGATCAATGGAACAGAATACAGAGTGCAGAAATCTATATTTATCCATCCTTTCATATCCATAAACCCCCACATATACATTCAATTGATTTTTGATAAGGACAAAAAGGCAATTCAACAGGAAAAAAATAGTCCTTTTAACAAATGGTGCTGGAACTACTGACCATCTAATGCAAACAAAATAAAACACTAACCTAAACCTCACATCTTATACAAAAATTACCTCGAATCATAGAACTGAATGCAAAATGTTAAACTCTATAACTGCTAGAAGAAAGCAAAGGAAAAAGTATTTATGACTTGGGATTAAACCAAGAGTAATTGAATAGAACACCAAAAACACAAATATAGAAAAATTGGGTAATTTGGACTTTGTAAAGAGAATGAGAAGACAAGATATATACTGGGGGAAACACTGGCAAAACACATCTCTAACAAAGGACTTGGATCCAAAATATATGACAAACTCTCAAAAGTCAATAGGAAAAAGCAAACAGCCCAATTTAAAAATAGGCAAAATACTTGGGCAGATGATTCATTGAGTAGTATATAACAGATGGAAAATAATGAAAAGACACTCATTAGAATGATTAAATGATTAAAATTTTAAAGTGCTGGCAATACCGAGTGCTGGCAGGGATGTGAAACAAATGGAACGCTCTCTCTCATACATTAGAAATGCAAAATTTGCACTCTAGAAAATAGTTCGTTAATTTCTTATGAAGTTAAACATACACTTACCATATGACCCAGGAATTCCCTTCCTAGGTGTTTAACCTAGAGAAATGAAAATTTATATTTACACAAAACTTGATAGCAGCTCTATTCATAACTGCCCCAAACTGAAAATGAACAGATGTCCTTCAACAAGTAAATGGGTAAATAAGTGGAAGCAGCCATACAATAGAATACTACTCAGCAATAAAAAGGAACATGTGATTGACGTAGGCAACAACTTTGATAAATCTCCAAGATGTTATGTGGAAAGAAATCAATTGCGAAGGGTTACATACTGTATGATTCCATTTATATGGCAATCTCAAAAATACAAAACTACAGTGATTGGTGTTGGATGGGAGGTTGGATGGGAGATGCAGGGAGTAGGCAGCTTTCTGGGGTGGTAGAACAGTTCTGTATCATGATTGGGTGCTGGTTATAGGAATCTACACCCATCTTAAAACTCCCAACTGTATACCAAGAAAGTCATTGACTGTATGTTAATTTTAAGTACTAAAAAAATTAAAACAAATGTAATAAAAACTCAAACAGTCATTCACATGGAAGTACAACCAGAATCTGTGCTAAGATGCTTATCACATGGCACATAATTGTACTGTAAGCAACAAAACAGGTCTATTTCCTGGCATGTCCGTTTCTCTAGGACAGAAACCTTAGCTTTATAATCTCTGTATCTCCAGGATCCCACAGAACCCTGGTAGTTAAAGAAGGCACTTGATCTTTTTTCAAAGATGAAACATAGACTAAATTAGGTATAAGTGGTTTACATTATTTCATTTTGGTGGGGAACAGGCACAAACTGGAATTTAATAAGCAGTTACTGAAGGATAAAAGTTTTACAAAGATATTTTATAATTACATACCTTTGTGTTATTTTTGGCATTGGTTGAACAGGAGCTGGTAGCTGGAATATTTAGCATTCATATTCATGATTTTATGAAATTTATAATATTCATGGATTTATAAAATTCAGTGTGCATAGGTGCCCTTCAGCAAGGACTTCACTATGAAGTCACTTAATTATAAAGATTTTTTAATTGAAGTATTGCTCCAATAATTCATTAAGCTACATACACAAGACTTGTGGTAAAATATTATATTTGTTTAGCTTTGTTCTATTGGATAAAGCCCTAAATACTTTTCAATAAAATTCAGGATTCATATGTGGTCATATATGACCAAAAGTAAAATTTCAGAATCCTTTGTATAAAGATGAAATTTCCCATGTGCACAGACATTAGTAGTTGCAATTCCCGGGAACCCAAGCCTTACATGGCTATTGCCATGACCTTCTCCCAACCAAAAAAAATTTTTTTTTAGAAAGTCTGAGAGAAAGACCATGCAAGTTGCTTTAGGAAACCAACATTTACTATAGAAACAGCAGAAAAAGAAGCTTCTCCCCAGAAGAGATCATCTATAGAGGAATTTTTCTGAGCCAAGAATGGCTGAGCAAGAGTCAAAAAAAGAAAAAATAATCAGACAAGCTTAGTCCAAGATACTGGGGTTCTGATTTTCATGAGGACCTAAGCAACATTAATGTGCTTATTAAACACTGCTGAAAGTAGCAAACAGCAGCATGACAGTGTGTCAAAACTGTTAACCACGACCTTAATATGTAAAGACACTGCTTGTTCTTGGGTTTTACTCCAGGCTCCTTGACAGTTGTGACAATGTTTTCTTACCTTTTTTTTTTTTTTTTTAAATAGGCAGAGTTACGGGTGCCTGGGTGGCTCAATCTGTTAAGTGTCTGCCTTTGGCTCATGATCCCAGGCTCAGCGGGGAACCTGCCTCTCCCACTGCCACTGCCTCTCCCCCTGCCTGTACTCTCATGGTCTCTGTCAAATTCATAAATAAAATCTTGGGAAAAAATTTAAAAATTAAAAATTAAAATAAAATACTCTAATTTAGTAAGTGTTATTACATAAATATTTCAGAGATATGGAAATACAAAATTTATAATATGTAACATTTAATACATTATTATAGATATAAAATATTTTATATCAACATTCAAGTTTTCAAGTGGCCACATCTAGTTGTTCCACTGTTACAGAACAGTGACAGTTTACCTTACTGTAGTATGCACACCTGGAACCAATAAAAAAGAGCCATGTTTAAATTATACAACTAAAACTGTAATAGACATGGGCTAGATTCCAATGTATCTCTATTGGTGATATTCTTGATTCTTTGAACTCTTATCAATATAGCTTCTGAAAATCACTGAAAGCCATTCCTTGGACTCCCATTTGTTGAAGAGGCCTTTTGTAGAATGTAGGATATACCTGCAGACTAACCTCCAAATTGAAAATTAAATGTCATTTTCCTGTTGATTTTCTGGCCTCAATTTTAAGTTCCATGAAGGCAGCCCAATGGAGACATTGGGTTCACCTCTAAATTCCAAGCACAAAATGGTGGACACAGAGCACGTACAAAGTAATGTTTTTTGAAAAATGAATGAATGAGTGTGTATCTGTAGGACTAGGACTGAAAGTAGGATTATATGATTGGACTTTAGGAATGATTTTGGCATATTCCTAAATGATAGACACTGTACAATTCAATTAGAGATGTATTCTTCCATTCATTCATTCTGCCAACTAACGACTCTGTTTGGTTTTGGAATATTTTGTGTTAAGATCTGTGTTCAGAGCTAGGGACACAAAAATTCCTAAGAAGATATGGTCAGTGATCTCAGGTAGCCTAAGTCTAGTGCACAACACTCCCCTCCCCAACACACATGAGCTCATGTAATTAATACCAGCCTATTAAACCTTGAGAACTATAATAAGTATATCAATAGTGGACCCAGTGAGAACGTAACTACCCCAATAAGAATCAACAAAGAATTCCTTGAGAAGTCAATGATTCAACTAGGGCTTAAGAGAAAGACAGGCTCCTCATAGATGAAAGCGGCAAACTCTAAATTGTTAAAGGTGTAAACTTTGAAGCCAAGCCATCTGAGTTTGCATCCCAGTCTACCACTTGTTAGCTGTGTGACCTTGAGCAATTTACTGAATGCTTTGTGCACCAGATTCCCCACAAGACCACGGATGGAGATAATAGCACATGTGATATAGGACTGTTGGGGTAGTAATTAATTAAGTAGTTAATATCAAGCACCTGTACCAGTACCTAAACCCGAACAAAATCTAAGTATCTGAAAGAAACAAGACGAAAAAGAAGTCCCAAGGTGCTAAAAAAAAAATTTTTTTTTCACCAGAAAAAAATAAAAGCATAGAACACATCAAGTACAAATTATTAACTATGAATGAAGTGTGTTTTGCTAACTCAGAGAGTTTTTAGTCATTCACCTTTTATTACAACCATGAATTCTCCACCCAAATAATGCCCAGATGCATGTGCATATGCTCAAAACTCCACACTTAATTTGAGGGGGTCCATTCACAAATCAAGGGCAGCAGGCACACTCCTTCAACATCATCCCAGAGCTACAGATAATGGCATGGCCAACGGGCTATCACAAACTCTCCATAGAAACCAGTGCTTAGTTTGGAATTTTATACAACTCCACGCAATTATGGGCCCTAAAGTAACTCATCAAAAATCGACACCTGAACTCTTAGAGGACCGAGACAAATCAAACACAAAGAACTGGACAACTACACCTCAAATCACAGAGAGGCCCCTGGCAATTGGGGCAGGCGGGTCCTTGTCTGAGAAGCAGACCTGGGAGGGAAAAGGAGGCAGGTAGACTAATCCTGAGGAGGACAGGAGGGTGCTAGACAAAATGTAGAAATGGACCGGCTTTGTACTCACGTGGTGAAGGAGCCAGGGGGGGCAGACACTCTCCGCAGGTCAGCAGCTGGCACCTGATGGATACTAGAGGCAGCAGGGAATGAGCAGCGAAGACAGTCAGCACAACAGCGTGGACAGACAGGGAACAAGCCAGGAGAGAGAAAGAGAGACACACAAAATTTAAACAGAAATTAAATGAGCGCATCACCAAACAGTGAATGAAAAGAAAAGGAAAATCCAGCCAGCCACGGACATAATCCAAAAAGCCGGTGATAGCAATGAAGCCAACAGGACACATGGCAAGGGCTGGCTCTAAGGCAAGCCACGGACCGCAGCACAGGGCAGGGCACGGGCAGATGCTGCGAGAGCGCGGACACTGGGCAGGGCTGCAGGCGGGCAGGAGGCATCCTTGTATTCCTCTCTTGCTCTAGGTCATTGGAGACATCCAAGGAGAGGATGCGCGTGTGCACGCACACACATACACGCACGCACGCGTGCACACACACACACACACACACACACACACTAGAGAGGGGTAGGCTGGCATAGTAAACTCATCTTTGAGGAGAGTCAAGGTAAATTTAATCCTTTAACATAGTCCTCTTGATTCCAGAGCTCTGTAGGAAATTTGTGTCAAAAGACAACCATCTTGAAAAAGCGTGGCTCAACAAAACCTTTAATGACTTTGAAGGTAATACCAAGAAAGCCTAAATTCATCACAGTGATGCTGTAATTCCACTCATACTCTTGGTAGAAGAAGGGTACCATAGACTTCACCCTTTTCTCTCTTCTTTTATAAAGGAAAGAAACTTCAGTAGCTATTAGAAAAGATGAAACACAAAATTTAAGAAACTAAAGCTAAAATTTGTTGTCATATTTACAGAATTATTCTCTCCATTCTCCCAGAGGATTTGAAGAGCTTCGCTGTAACTGTGGTAGGCACAGCCATCCCTCTTTTCTGCTGGGTATATAAATTCACACATAAAGTCACCCATGGATCAATTCCTTGTGTTCCTCAAAGGACTATCAGTTACAACCAATAATACTTCTGAGCACCAGGATGAAGGACTCCAACCCATTGAGTTGCCCAAGTCAAAGTCTGCCAACTAGAAATCTTGCCCCTGACTAATATGATTGCCTTTCCCAGTAGAATCTCCATTACCAGTGAGCTCAGGAGTCACTTGGCTTAAGATCTCCCTAACCACCCCAGAAATTTTACATTTCTGCTCTCTTTCAAAGGTGTCTTTTGAAGAGTGTCATCAAGCTTATCTGGGCACCATGTTACTAGTACATGAATATGAACCTAGATGAATCTCTGCTATTACTTTTTGGGGGGATGATATTCACTGCGGTTCTTATTTTGAATAGATTCATAAGCCATGATAAAATGAGATATGCTCCTGTCCCAGAGAGGTGGGGGTCTACTGAACACAATAGGTCTAGCCCTTCAGTTTCTATATGGTAATAGCAAATGGGACTATAGACCAAGAAGTATTTTTTTGGAAATAATTTTTTTTGTATAAATGAAGATCCAGTGGCATCATGATGACCTACTATTTAATAATTTCTCATGGGAATTCCCCCACATATCCAATCCATGTGAACCAAATCTTGAAATTCTTGAGTATGTATCTTCCATTTATTCACGCTAAGTGTTATCAAGACATTACCTCTGTTATTTTTTATATTGATGGATTTTAGATCTATGTTATTTTAGATGCAGTCTCAGAGCAATGTTAATAGATACAGGATTGCCAATCTGGTCCATGTGCAAGTCACTTACTCAACAGCTAATCATGTCTCAGACATACTGGTAGGCACTGAGGACCCTAAGAGGAAAACTCCAAGCTGGAAAGAGAGACAAGTAAACCAAGAACTATATTATTCTTGGTAGAGGGTGTGATTAACGTAACCTAGAACCCTAACAGAGTATCTAATGGAATCTAGAAGTAGATCCACTTTTGATCTAGAAGTAGATCGAAAAGGACTCTCAGGGAAAGTGACATTTCAATGGAGTCTGGAACTTCAGCAAGAGTCAACCGACAAAAAGGCAGGAAAGAAGGCAATGCACGAAGAGCAAGAGACGTGCAAAAGATGCCAGCGCTCCAGAAGAATGATGACCTCTGGAGCGCAGGAAGAGGATGATGATGGCAATGATCAAAAAGTTCTGCAAGGCTAAGGAATACAAGTTTAACTTTTCTAGAAAGAGCCTTCTGATTAGTCCATTGGAAAAGCATTGCGTGAAGGGCAGTGACACCAGAATCAAGGAATCATGAGCATCGTTTAGTGATGACAGGGTGAGTGAACTTAGATGGCCTTTGAACAGAAGCTGTATTACTAGCAGAGTGGGTAGGTGGAGTGAATTAAAGACATGGGAAATAGGGTTGCTTGGGTGGCTCAGATGGTTGAGCTTCTGACTCTTGGGTTTGGCTCAAGCCATCATTTCAGGGTCATGGAATCAAGCCACATGTTGGGCCCAGCCCTCAGCGGGGAGTCTGCTTGAAGATTCTCTCCCTCTGCCCCTCCCTGCCCTTTCTGAAATAAATAAATATTTAGCCCCCCCCCCCCCGCCAAAAAAGACACAGGAAATAAATAAAAGGCCTCCAAGGCCACATGGATGTGTAACATTGTGGGTGACTATGAGGACTCCATGGCAGGGGCGTGGTGAATGGGTGGATGGTTCCTTGTAGACAAATATGAATGAAGAGGGCTCACTGGTTGATGAGCAGAGAAAGCAATGGGAGCATAGTTAACAAGCCCCTTTTCAGCCTTCAGTCTGAGGTTGCTAGGGGATATCCGGGTAAAGATATCAGCTGAGACATCTGGGTGTGAGTCTCTGGCTGTTAGAAGGCATGCCGGGCTAGAAGACACAGATGTGAAATTACTCCCTTATCAGTCACAGATGAAATCTAGGGTGCAGATGTGATCTCCCAGAGAAAGGCAAACCTGTGAGGAACACCACTGCTCAAGCGGAAAAGGAAGCCAGCTGTTTAGGGAACCACAGTACTTGATTCTCAAACAGTCACAGTTAACTGTCTACCCCTCAACCCCCAACCCTCATCACACACAGAGGTTTCTAAATGAATTCTCCAGACATTTCAAACCCGTTCTCCTTCTTCTGAAAGAAGACGGACAAATGGAACAGAGGTAACAGAGAGTCACGGAAAACAAGGAAGGATGAGAGAGAAAGAGAGAATGAAAGAGGAAAAGAGGGAAGGAAGGAAGAAAATAAAGAAATATCTTCCAATTCTCTCTCTATCATGCCTGCAGAAGTGAACTTGGCACAACTGTAGCCTAAACAGAAATGCCTAGAGGACTTAGAAGGTTGAAGAAAACTTGTAGGAAGGTCTTCATGGCCAGGCAACCCTCAAACTGGAAACTCCATCTGGAAATCCAGTGGAAGAAGTCAGATTTCAAAACAAGGATTTCTAGTAAGATAGAAAGAAGAAACCTAATTGCCGAGGGTGAACAGAGCAGTCAGGGAGACCAATCGAGGTTTAGTTTTTAATACTTGTGACAAGATGGGGTGGTGTTTGGTTTTCCTTTGAAAATGTGCTATCTGTATTGATTTTCTAACAAATATAGTGTTTCAATAGTTATTTATCATCGGTAGCAGTAAATATCTTGGTTAAGTTTTACAAGTTTCCTTTTTGGAACTGAAAAGCTCCTTGTTGTCCTTCCCGGCTTTCCTGAGACCAGAGGCTGCTTAGGTGGACGCACCACTGCCCCCTGGTGGGAAGGAACTATTTTTGACTTGAGGCTGTTTCTCGAACACCCTGCTGCTGTATCTATGCCATCCTATCATCCATCGTATGTAGTCTAAGTACGAAAAGAAAACAACTATTTGTATTTGCTTTCATATGTGAAGAAAGCCCAAATGAATTCTTAACAATACAGTTGCTGAGAAAATACAAAGTCTTTCTCAGTTCAAGAGCAAGAGTTTTTGAAACTAAGCACCTGGAAACAATTTTGTGTCTGATAACGTTATCAAATATAGCACCACCAGGAATAGGGATGGGAAGTCGTTACCTGTAGATATTAAGAACTTTTCATTTTATTACAGTTTCTTTACTATCTCCAAGTGACCCAAAACAACCTGAGCTGCCATACTGTCTCCAAGATGGCTTTTCATTTAGTGTTTCAGAGCTGTCCCCCCAACCACTGGTTCAGGGATTAACACTAACATTTCTAGAGAGCATCTGGTCAACCATATACAGTTGTTGACATCCTACTTTTTCACATATAAACTGGCCAGTTGTATATTCAACCTAATGGGAGCTCAAGCAAGGAGAAAAGAAAACTAGCGGGAATGAGCCAGGAGTTTCACTAGCTGCAAAATGTAAACAAAGTAAGGAATAGAACTGACAGGCTGTCTGGATAATGATCTGGGGAAAGTGCTGAGTGACTCTGATGTCCAGAGAGACTCCAGGAAAGGGGGAAACAGAGGAGAGAGGCTCTCTCAGGCCAGCTTCAGACTTAGAAGCAGACACCGGAAATGCAGACACTGGAAGAGCCCCGCCTAATGCTATTCCTCCGCATATGCCATCTCGGAAAGAGAGGAGAAGTCAGGTTCTGGCAGTGAGCTATGCACCTGTGTCACTGGTTTATTCTAGGCACTCCTGTAGATTGTCAAAGCATGCCCTGCTTCACAGGCACTGCAGGAAGCCAGCCATTCAGGACACATTATTAACCATGCACCACAGGCCACAAACAGGAGGAGAGGAGCACCTTGGGGGGTCCCCCCAGGGACAGAATAATGACCCAAGGCTGAGCCCAGAAATGGCCCTACCTTGGGTTAGACTAGCCATATGGGCATTATATAGAGAAGATACTCAAAAAGAGGCCCTAAATTGCCATCCTTCCCCATCCTCTTCTCCAACCCCAGATAGACACTGCTATTAAAAAAACAAAACAAAACAAAAAACAATTAGATGAAGGGGTGCTCTAAGAGGAATATATATTCCAAATATCTAGTTATTATCTCCTTATCTCAGATTGGTTGATCGAAACACCTAAGAAAGGAAAGGGTCCAAGAGGGATACAGTTTATTTCATTATGGTAAAGTGAGTTAGGTTGTATCTAGACAATAGGATGGCCACTCAGAATGGCAAAATTGGGTTGAAGCACCAGCATCCATGGGATCCCAATACGGGGCATCAGGAAAGTAACTCACTAACAGGCAGAAGGGGATGCAATTGTGGAGAGAGGGTGAGCTTCAAACACCCAGCTCTGCCCACCTCCCGCTACTGGGGAAACCAACACTCTCCAAGTGACCTGGGTAGAAAAGAGGCCAGCAGCATGCCTTCTTAAAACAAAACAGAACCTTCTTATCTTGATGCATTTTATGACCCTAGAATCACTCTTAATGATTTTCTGTTGTTCCCAATAAATCTATATCAAAGTGGTCAATGAAGAAGCATTATCTACCTTGTGTACAATACAGTAGTTATTTCTAAAGTTAGAGTATGGTCACTGTGTAATAAACATGAAGAAAGATATGTCAGAGAGACCAAGGAACTGCTGTTTCTTGGACTTTGTTCCTTTTTCAACACAGTAAGGCCCCTAGACCATGCACATGCTTGGCGTTCTCTTCATGGTCTTTGTGTTCACAAAGGTAGGCAAGGGGCAGACTCACTCATTGAGTAAAGGCATGGATGTTCTCCTCTTGCTCTTCTGTACCATGTTGGCTTGATTCCTCAAGGAGATCCGAATCATAGCTGGGGCCAACCTACAGGGCTCCCCGTCCACTTGCATGGGGATGGACTTGTAAGTGAGCAGCATGACTTCCCGACATTGGTGTAGCCTTTCCCCATGGCCCCCAACTTGCAGGGCAGCCTGTGAATTCAAGAGTCCAAAGAAAGCTAGAAGTTAGTTCTTAAGAGTCAGGAAAGCTAGACCCCCCAAGAGCGCTCTGAATAACCCAAAGGCCTTCGGTAAACATAGTGAAAGTTGCTAGCCAGGAGTGGACTGGGAAACCTCAGGTAAGTCACCTTAACAAAATAAACTAAAATGTCTCAACTTCTTATGAGCTTGACCAAACATTCTCAACAGCCAATTTTCGGTGTTATGTATATTCAGTCTTAATTTAATCACATTACTTTAATACAGAAGTTGTTCTTTGTGCTATTTATTCCCACTGAATAACCAATGTAAGGAGAAAAAAAGACTATAAAGGACATAAAGCACAGTTTAAGGGAGATTTTTCTAATTTAAATATAAATACATATTATAATATATATATTTAAGTATAAATACATAATATAGCTACCCAACATATATATATGTATACATAACATGCATCTTATATATGTATATGCTATAATATGTAACTATATATTATATATTAAATATATTCACATTTACATTGGCAACCCACCCTTGGTTAATTTTCAAACTTGGGGGAAAAGTTTGGAAAAAAAGGAAAAAAGGAAAAATCCTTTTTTCTTTTTACCAAAAACCTCCTCAAACCTACAATTTAATCTGTATAAGACTAATGAAATGCAAAATAATATTAATTACTCAATTACAAACATGAAAGATAAAACAGCTTTGAAGATCAAAATCAAACACAGAGCTCAGTTCACCATGGTGGCCAAAAAATGGAAAAGTCAATCTAACATGAAAAGCCTGTTGTTAAGAAAAACAAAGTAGCATTAACTTTCCTGAATTACTTAAAAAAAAAAATATGTATATGCACACATATATATTTATATATGTTAAATTATATACTATAGGTTTTTATGTTGTGTATGTTATTACATATGTAGTATCATTTGCCTTTTAGGGATGAATGAAAATTATACATATTTGGTTATAAAAGAGTACACAAATTACACAACTTGATGAGTATTTTTATACACATATGTGAATCACTAACCCGATCAAGCTTTGGATAATTTACAGTTTTCCACATGCTCCTTTCCAATCTTTTTATACCCCTCCCACGAACCAGTTAGCAACCAATACTCTTGACTCCTGTCACCATAGATTCAATTTGTTTGAACTTGAAATTCATGTAAACCATAGTAGCTGACTCTTCTGTGTCTGACGTTTTTTGCTCATTATTTTTAAGTACTATATAGCAAAACGTATATATTTGCTCTTCAGCTGGTAAACATGTGGTTGTTTCCAGTTTGTAGCTATTGTGGATATAAACTTGCTTGTATGTATCTCTTGGTAGATACTCTCTTGGGTACATACAATGAGAACAATTGTTACGCTGTTAAGCTGAGATGTATAATTAACGAGCAGATACTGCTAAATAATTTTTCAGTAAGGTTATATTATGTATTTTGAGTTATCTATTAGCTTATAATAAATATTTAAAAAGGAGTAAAATTGTAACTTGCTCAAAATTTCAAAGATTTAAACATAGTATCAACCTGTTTCCATATGTCTCATTTCCATGAATGGGGAATAAACTTTGTTAACTAAGATTTGTGAAGTCAACCTCCCCTTATTTGGTTGCCAGATATGTATATTTTCTGATGCATTGAATTTATTTTTTTTTTGTCCTTGTATTAATTTGAGTAAAAGAAACTTGATTATCTATAAATCCAAAGAGAAAAAGAACCAAAAAGGGACAAAAAGGACAGAAAGAAAAAAGAATAAAAACTGAGAAGAACTACTTACAGAACACCTGTAACGTTAAAAGCATTCCATTGTGTGCTTTACGTACAATTTGATTCAGTTAGTTGGGAGAACAAGAAAGCAGAGCAGGATGCAGTCAGAATTTACTAAAGTTCTTTTTGGTCTATTCCCCGATCCTTTGCTATTCATCTGGAAGTTTGTCTTGGGTGTACTCAAATGAACCACTTAAATCACTTCGATTAGAGCCACTATCTCCTATCCAGAACTTTTCTAATATTATTTCCCTTGCCTTCAAGTACTTCTCAGCTGAGAACTCTATCCCTTCATCTGGTGTTCCGGAAATGCCACTTCTTCTTCTCCCCTTGGTCACCTTTGACTAGGCCTGATCACAAACAAAAATGCAGAACCTGCCAGGTGAGAACTTCTTCCTTTGAGTTTGACAGAATTGAAACTGTTTTAAATACTTTCCAGTCCCTTGGTATGAGAAGGCATACACAGTACTACAGCATTTTTAAGTCATCTTCTCAGCCTCAAATTAGAGCAGCCGCAAATACTACAAACATGTAAACAGCTGTCCCGCTGGCATTTCAAAATCAACCCAAGATTACTGTGAGGCACAGGAGGAATTACACTACATAGCTTTTCGGGATAAAGACAGTTCTATTATTATTATTATTATTATTATTATTATTACCACGCTATTTTTGGAACAAGTTAGAGTAAAGGTAATTTATTTTATTTTATTTTTTCAGTGTTCCAAGATTCATTGTTTATGCACCACACCCAGTGTTCCACGCAATACCTGCCCTCCTTAATACTTTAAGTGCTTGTTAGAAATGCTTATTTTTCATCACTCAGGGTGGTCTAGGCTTAACCATAAATATCTCCATGATTTGTTAGAAGGAATCATTTACTGGTATATCGTGGTTTATTCGTGACAGAGATTGAATTATCTATTGTATCTAGCATCTATTACTCTTGTGAAAATTTCAAATATTGCCCTTCTGAGAGCACGGGCCCTGATAGGCAAACAAAGACATCCCGTGAACTAAGTGTATTCATTGCCATTACTGCCCTTTGCCCAGACAATAACAAATTCCCTTCCTGCCACAGGTGTGGCTTGAGACCTTGCGTCTTTCCACACTACACTCCTCCCCATGATACTTGTCTCCAAGCTTCATTCTCTTTCTTAGTACTCAAGCCCTTACTCTACTTGCTGTCAGATGGGAATGATGGGTGATCCTGGCTGGGTGGGAGCAGAGAAGAGAACATAAAAGATTTAGGAGCAAAATCAGCAGAGGGTACGCAAAAGCATGAAAACCACACTGAAATGATAAAACTTTGCTAAGAGAAACAAGAGAACAGCTAACTGGAGAAAGATGTATTTGTAGATTGGAACACTCATACTGGTAACATGGAGATTCTCTCTAATCTAAAGATTCAAAGCAATCCCAATTAAAATCCCAGCAGTTTTTGTTTGTTTGTTTGGTCAACACAAACTGATTCTAAAATTTATGTACAAACGCAAAAGACAGAATACCCAAAACGTTCTTAGAAGGGCAAAGTGGAATGATTCATATTACCCATTTGAAGACTTACTATGAAGCTACAGTAATCAAAACAGTGTGGTACTGCCAAAAGGATAAAGAAATAAATCAGTGAAACAGGATAGAGTCCAGAAATAGAACCACATTCAACTGAAAGGCACTAAAGTAATTCTATAGCAAAGTCTACTCAACAAATAATGCTGGGAAAAAACTGGGTAAATGTATTTTTTTAAATGAATCTTAATACATACTTTACATAATCCACATAACTTAATTTGGGCTGAATTACAGACTTATACACAAAAGCTAAAACTATCGATCTTTAAAAATCAAACACAGGAGGATATTTTCCCAACCTTTCTTGGAATAAGCAAGGTTTCTTGAGAAAGGCACAGAAAGCACTCACATGAAATAAGCCTACCTCATAGAATTGGAATTCAGAAGAATGTTTAAAGTTCTGTTTGTCAAAACAAACACTAAGAAAATAAAAAGATGAGAAGAGATGGGGAATGTATTAGCACTAAATATATCTGTCAAAAGACTTCTATTCTGGAATATATAAATAACTCCTGAAATTCAACAATAAAAGATAAACAGCCTATTAAAATATGCAAAAAAAAACCCCCACACTTCAAAAAACCAAAAAATCACGCAAGGTAACAATAAAGTTAAAACAAGGTGTCCTTACTCACATAGGACATAACGGGATGGACAAAACACACATGATTTCTTTTTTTCTTTCTAGGGATGAAATTTTATTCTCGCCTCCCCTCTGTTTCATCAGGTGTAATTTTATAATAGCTTTTTGTTTCTATCTGTGAACACATTTCCAGCACCTCTGGGATGTTGTTACATCTTAATAGATATTTATGTTGCTGTTGGGCAAGTAAACAGAACAAACTTTCTAGAAAGCAGTTTTATAGCGTTATTAAGAGGCTTTAAAATATTTATATCATTAACAGTAATTTCTTCTGTGGGGGAAATGTCATCAGAAAGTATTTTCAGAAAGTGAACAGAGGATTATGTGCAGTTATTACAGGATTAGTTACACCACCACACATCCAAAACCCTCAATATTTCATAAAGGAAGCTTTTCATAAAGGAATAATTATTATATAAATTGAGATATTTATATATGAAAGAGTAGACAGCCATTTGTGCTATGGATTTAACTAATACAATTTCTTGTAAGTTTAAAAACAGAAATAAAGCAATTGGAAGAAAGCACATCAAAACATAAATAGTTACAAATCATTTAACTATGACTGATATTTTTATTTTTAGTTCTTATGTGTTTTATCAAAATAAGCACACATTTAATATTTTTTTCCTGAAAAAATAAAGAATATATTCTCTGGTGTGTATAAAACTGGGAATTTCTCCATGTGATTTCTCTCACCAAATAACCTTTAGCTTTTCAACTTCATAAATATAAAAGAGCTTACATATTTTAATTCCAATTAACATAAAGAAAACTGGCTCCACTTTCTTTAAAGTTCAGGAGACTGAAATCTTTGGATTTCATACTGCATAGCAAATTCGGTGACCAGTGCCTCAATCCGTGTAATGCTTTGGACTGTCTTAAAGAGTTTTAGATTACTTAGAAACAGACTCAACATGAAAAGACCTCCAAAACCATAAAGGCAAAATATTGAGGCAGAAATAAATACAAATTACAGTGTCTGATTATGGTCTGCATAGAATCCAGAAAGGTAATCAGGGGGCGCCTGGGTGGCTCAGCTGGTTAAGTGTCTGATTCTTGGTTTTGGCTCAGGTCATGTTCTCATGGTCGTGAGCCTGAGCCCCTGTTGGTGGTGAGACTGAGACTCTGTTGGTGGGGAGATTGAGCCTCCATGAGCTCATGGTGGTGAGATGAAGTCTCTCGCACTCAGTAGGGAGTCTGCTTAAGATAATCTCTCCTTCTTCTACTCCCTCGCCCCTCATCCCATTTGCTCACATGCTCCCTCTCTCTCTGAAATAAATAAAATCTTAAAAAAGAAAAAAAAAAAGGTAATCAGGTTACCAAGAACTCAGTGAAGAATCATCTTAATTCTAGGAATGCGTTTCAATCAGGGAAACAAATTGAAGACTACTATTTTGAAGTTTGCAATCACAAGATAAAGAGACTAAAAGAAACAATGTCTTTTTTCCATCCAGTAATTCTGTTTGAGTCTCTCTTCAAGTGCCACTCCGAGTATTTTAAATCCACAAAAATATATACATATACCCAAATAACCACAGTCTTCTGTTTATGCAATCATCTTACACAGATGTCGTTTTCAAATAATTTATGTTCTTAGAAACATAATCAGCATAATAGTTTCAAGAAACATGAAACCCAAGTCCTGGAAATGAAATTCTTTCTTCTAGAACAATAGTGTATTGTTATATGAGCAGTCAGGTAGGATGTGAATGAAAACAGAGAAACATATGCCCATATTCTTCAGAGAGCATAGGAAGTTCAAAACTGTGCAGTATACACTACATTCAACTCTGCTTTCTTGAAGTAGAATTTTTTTTAAATCTTGGAAGCAATCTAAAGTCACTAGAATCTGAGATCCACATTTGATGCTAGCTGCTATGCATTTTTACATGATTCATATCACATAAAGAGAAGAAATAATTGATATAATTTTAGTATTCCATTTTCTCTTCACCAGCTTCTATCAACTATTATTTTTCTCCTTTTCCTACTAATGGGATGGGAGGGAAGGAGATCTGATAGACCCCCAAACCCTCTCTCCCAACCTGGAAGGATCCCATGAGCTCTAAACATGTATTTCAAACTGTTTCTATCTCCCTGGACGCCTTATAGGGGTTTCAAATTTAACTTACATAAATTGAGCACTGGGTAATATATAGAACTGTTAAATCACTATATATCGATATATATATATTATATATATAGAACTGTTAGATGACTATATATCTATATATCACAATATATAGAACCATTAATATCATAATACATAGAACTGTTAAGTCACTATGTTGTTCACCTGAAACTAACAACACTGTATATTAACTAGACTGGAATTAAAATAAAATTTTAAAATACAGTTAAAAAAACACAATTCGTTTTTTGGCAATATTATATTGCTTTTATATTCTCCACATCTCTAACATATTCACCATTTACCTAATGGCCTACCCTAGCCGGCCAGGATTCATGTATAGTCCTTTTTTACTCTCTACAATAAGTCACTGTGTCTGAATAACTCTTGAAGTTGCCCATCGCCCCCCTTCATTACCACTTTCTTCCCCAGATTCCAGGCCTCCCATTTCTGCACCTGGGCTTCAGTACCAACATCTTGCTTTGTCTCTCTGCCTCCAGCAGGAAAGATTCTGGTCACCTTCCACCCAGACATCCAGGCAATCTTTCTAAACCGCAAATCTGATTCTGTCTCATTCCATCTCTCCCAACCTTCCTGCTTCATGGTTACAAAACACTAGTCCTGTCCTATCCTTTCTCCATACCAGCATCTTTCTTCAGCAGATGCCATCGCTGAGCCATCATGAGCGCTCTAGGACACCACGTTCTCTCAGGCTCATTCCCCCACAGAACAGACGCTCACAATCTCATTCATAGGCACTCCTGCCTCCTATGTGCAATTTTTGCTGATTTCCCCATTTTATAAGCACCTTTTGGTTTCAATTCTTCCTAGCTCTACACACGCCTTTCTCCTAGAATTTATGATGCCAGAACGCAGTAATTGCTTGTGTTTTTTGTGTCCTCCCAGAACACTGAACTGTGGGCATCCTGAGGACAGGGCTGGTCTCTGGGTCCATTTCATATCCATTTCATGTAGCAGAGTGTCATTTATGAATTCAATAGTATTTGTGGATTAATAAGTGTTCAATAAATATTTATGACTGGAAACATTTTATATGACAAATATTACCTGAAACTTAGAAAATTCCTATTAATTAGAGACCATCAGTATGACCTATATTTCCCATGGGCTGTTTGGCCTTTCATGATCCAGAACCCTGAGTTACCCAGGGTCACTTCCACTGTACCTGACTTGCCAAGTATTTGTATGCCCACCCAGATTTGAGGGGAGGGTACACAGACCCAAACTTGGAATGGCAAGCACCCGAAAAACTCAAATCCATTTAAAACAATGGTCACCGTTAGAAGATGTTAGTGAATTACTTATTTTGAAAACATATAAATAAAACGAATCTGTTATCCTGCTTTTCCTACACCAATTATGTAACCAAGTAGCCAAATGATGGGTGAAATTGCTCTTTATAGAAATATTCCAGTTAATCAGAAAAAGGATAGAATTAGAATATCACTACTCTGCCAATCTCTATTGATTGCTGGATCCAGACAAAGCTCATCAGGGACTACTAGTCACAACAGAGAGAAAACTAGATATTACCCATCCTCTTCTGGAAGAAGGAAACACTACCCACAAAGTAGATTTGGGGAGTGGGAGGATGGAAATGATATATCCACATCCAACCAGCAACATAAAGGAAACAACAAGAGAGACGATCATGTTAGCTGACAGCTCAGGAATAATCAGCACAATTCAAACTCAGGGAAACTTTACAGGATGAACAGCCTGGTTTCTTCAGTAAGTAAATGAAGAAGGTAAAGAGATGGGCAGAAGCCCGTAGATACACAAGAGTCACGTTAATCAATTACAATGAAGAAATTTTACTTGGATCCTGATTCAAACTCACAGAGCACAAGGAAGCAAGGGACATTTGCAAGACAACCGGATGTTTGAGCACTCAGTAAATGGTGATATTCAGAGGCTACTGCCTTAATTTTTTTTCCGATATAAGGCATATAGTTGTGTTCATAAGTCTTATCTTCTAAAAACACATTCAGAAATATTTATACGTAACTGATATAATGGCAGAGATGTGCTTCACATTAATACAGGGGAGGCCATCATAGGTAGGGACAGAAAGAAGATTGCCCATGTGTTGAACATTATATAATGTTGTAAGCTAGGTGATGGCACGTGAGGGTCAATATATTATTTTGTCTATTTTTATACTGGGATTTTCTCGTAACAAATACTTACTTAAAAGCACATTTTGCTATTTCCCCAGTGACCTTGGAACAAAGTCAAAACCTCTAGATGAATCCTGTAATCACTCCATGATCTGGTCCTTGCCTAACCACGTTCACTTTTCACCTCCATAAAATGAATCACAGTTCCCACAGAGGACTTTGGAGTGTATGGAAATTTCTTTTTCTACAGAATGCCCAATCCTCCTCTTCTTCTCCTGGCAAAATGCATTCACTCTGCCACATTTGCTCAAGCCAGCTACAGGTACCAATCTCTCTGCTGTGTGGAAGACACTCACTGGAGTGATGGATACCCACCACCTGCCACTCCTGGCTGGCTCTCCACACTTTTCTGCCCTCCTTGCCCTGTAAGCCTGACCTACTTAGACTGTATCAGTAGCTGCTTGTCCCCCGGTATCTGGTTAGACTTCTCCAGAGGTAGGCACCAGTGGAAGATCTACAGGGCCAAGAAGAGGAGGGTGACTCTATCTAGGGCTCTAGTTCCCTCCCTGCCATGTTGGCAATGACTCACTGCTTCCACTTAGCAAACACTATTCCTATCAGGTGGTCCTTCCCGAACAGTCCTTCTTCTGGTGCAGCTGACTGCTTCTTTACCTTTTGGACGTTCAGCTCAGAAATACAACACCACCCATCATTCCTTCTCACAAACCTAGTTCACTATTTGCCGGGTCCCTCTACAAACTCTCCTCCAGTACCCTGTGTCAGTTGGCTATATCCAGACACTATGCGTTTGTCAACAAAAATAAACCAAGCAAGACTATAAAAAGGACCTGACATAGATATGGGTTGAGAAATTATAGAAGATGGAGAATCAAAGAATATTTTATAGAGAAAAAGCCTGTGCAATGGTCCTGTGGTGCAAAAGCAGCAAGAAATGTTCAAAGCTAAGCTTGACTTGGGAGGCTACTTGAGCTAGAAAGCAAAGAGGGCAGTGGAAAGGCTAGAGAATCAGAGAGAAACAATCTTGCAGGCCTACATTTCGATTTTGATACTGAGAGCAGTGGGGAAGTACCTAATATTCTCTTTGCTCCCCAGTCCTCCACCCCAAGCCTAGGTGAAGGATCATCTTCTCTTCCACATTCCCTGACAGTCTTCTGCCAAATAGTCAGGAGTAGGAAGCTCTGGCACACCAGCAAACACTCCATAAATATGCACTGAATCCATGAATAAATGAATGAGTAAAACACATGGGGCCCGATTTGAGCCTTTTTTGGTTGCTTCCAAGAATTCTTCCTTGCACACATCCTTCTTGAATTTATTCCTACATTTGGTCTCAGCAGAGGCTTTGCCTGTAATTAGCATACAGACCTTGGGAGAGAAAGAGCTGAACGTGAGCTCGGACCTGAAAATAAGATCAATGCCAGAACAATTTTCAACACTCAACAATCATTTCACCCCAGAGAGGGCAGATTTCATGAGCAGCGTCACCATCGCGGGTGATGGACACTCTTGCCACAATCACAAGAGGCTATTCTGTCTGATCTAATAACCTGCGGTGATTAAGGAAAAGTCAGTAGGAATCCACAGGATGAATGACAAAGAGAACTGTTTTGTCTTGTTTAGAGCAAGAAATAAAACCCTCTTACCTTCAAGGCATAAGGCATAGCACAAACCAAGTGCTAACTATGGATTGCAAGGAAAACTTTTAACTTTTAATTCGTTTTATAAACTGATAGGGTGGCCTGATTTACATCAGGTAAGATGATAAGTGTAATTTTTAAATGGTTTCCTCATCATTCAATAAGTTGAAATACATAGCTAAAAACCTGCTTGAAATTTCCCTTACACTGTAATTCACAATTTAATGCAAGCAAACAAAATTAAAATGCAAAGGTGATCTCAACACTGTAGCAAATGAATATTCATCATGGTCACAATAATGATGTCTTTCTTTATTCAGGTATTTTGTGATAATGGAGACAGCCACCCCATTCTTAAGCAGGCATGAAAAAGGTGAATGCACACGACCACTTTCCTTTCTGCCTAAACAAAGTTAGGTCCTCAGTGAAACGAAAATCTATCAAATGGCAAGGTTTCTGCAATGCTGCTGAGATATGTCTGGGGCACAATGCTCTTTAATTTCCCTAAAAATGCTGCATTTCGTTCTGGTAGAAAATTAATCAGGAAAATTAACAAATAATATTTATTTTTGAAAATCAAACAATTAAGCATCAATCACCTTAGTGACATAAAGAATTATCTTCTGTTCTTGTTCTCCCCAAGCAATTCCATATTGCATAAAATTGATCAATTTGTAAAGCAGGAGAGAAAAATTTAAGGCCACAACCCAGAAGTCTATGAGATGAATAAACTCTGGAACTAAAATGTATTTCATTTCAATAAAATATTGCATTGCTCACCAAAGAGGCCATAGTGAATCCAATGACTTCAATATAACCATCATCATGACGCTGAGGTTCAAAGTCATGGTGATCTCCTGGGTTCCCCCAGGGCATTGTGCCCGCACAGTATCTGCAAGATAAGATTAGAAACAGAATTAAATTCATTCCATCACTCTTAGGATTGTCATTAGGTATTACCTTACAGGGAGATCCAAGTTGAAAATAAGAATAGTTTTCTGTTCTTGGTGCATACCTTCTGATCGAAAAAAGAAAAAAAAAAAAAAAAAAACAAACGTGGACTTATCGTTTCCAAATACCCATCTGTGAAAATGGGCCACAGTTTTATAGCAAAAGCATCTCATGGTGGCCAAGTGCCCCCTAACTCATTATTTATTAACATTTATCCCTCAGTGACCCATTACATCTGTTTTCTATGATATGCCAGGAGTTACCCATGGGCGGTTCCAGAATTTGGTCTTGGAGGAAGACATTGCATGCCAGGAAATGGAGGTGGGGACACAGTGGTCATTATGTGCATAGCTGAGATAACAAACAACCACTTGGAAGGAAGGTAGACAAAGGTAGGTGAGGAAGAATGAGACAGGTATGAAGAAAAGATGAGAGATGGAGAAAAAAGAAGGAGAAATAAAGGAAATTGGAAGATGATTAATGAGAGGGGGAGCAAGAAGAAAAACAGAAAAAAAATTAAAGGAGCTAATGTCTCCTGAGAAAATAATGTTTTCTGAGAATCTAGGTCTTTTATGGAAATAATGGAGATGAAAATCCTTCTGGAATAGGATTGTAGGTGACTATACTGAGCACTGCCAAAGTAATCAGGAGACTATGTTTTCCTAGCCATAGATTTACATACAATTCTCATTTCAATTAAATTCAGTCTAAATAGAACTTATGTGCAGATTTTGTGTCTGGAGTTGTGTGGTTTGCAAGTAACAAAGGGTCATAGATTCATCCCCTCCAAAATCTTGGCTTGGGAGCCCAGACTTTAATTTTGTACCACTGAGAAAATGTGCTTATTTTGAGTCTAGTTAATCTTAAATATCCCTTTCTCCTGAGGTATATAATAGCACCAAAGAGAGTTGACATCCTGGCTAGAAAATGCTACTCTAATTGATCCTATTTTTTTTTTCAAAGCAATCATCTAGCAACAATTTTGAATGAGTTCCATGCTAAAATCAGGTTGGATGGTTTCCTAACAGCTTTCGGGAAACTGAGAACAAGGATTTATTCAAGTCTATTATTCTTGGGAGGTAGAGGGAATCAGTAATTGAGAATTGTATTAAAATGTTCCAGTAAATAGGGGCGCCTGGGTTTCTTAACGATGGAGAAGTGTAGAACACACATGCCACGTCGCATTAAAAGAAACCCCACCCACCACAGAGAACACTAACAAACTGAGGAGGAGGACAAAATGCTCAGACCTGGAAACCCCTAATGAGCCAGTAAGATACTTTACTTTCACCGTTTATGCCCTGGACATTTTCTGTAATGAAAACCGATAACCTCAAGTCAAACGGAGTTCACATCAAACCAAAGAAAAAGGACGAACAGAGCTTACCTGGGTATATTTAAAAATACTATACACTGGAACTTCAGTTCCTGAATCTTTGGAGTGAGATCTGTTCCATCACACTGCAACAATCAGAGAAGAAAAAGGGGTTGGAATCAGTCTCGAGTCTAATATATATATTATATATAACTATTATAATCTATATATGCGTAGATATTAATATATAGATATAATACATATATGTATATGCACACACACATATATATGTAATGGTCTTCCCCTTGCCCTCAGCTCTGCTTGAGCGAATGCCCGTGGCTACAAATGAAAACGTATTGTGATTTTAACGTCAGCAGACCTAGAGTTCAGAGCATGGTTTTGTTCTGGTATAAAAACAAAGCTGCCATTTGACTAAAATGATTTTTCTCTGGCTTCAAAAGTGAAGTAACTGCCGTCATTCTTAACCTTGGATTATTAGATATTTTGACTTGCAGGATCAACCAAAAGATTTATGAATGTTTAAAGGAATAAAAAAGGAAGCCTCAAGTTCAGGCAGTAGTGATCTCCACCACAGTTACCCGGGATGGTTATTTGCTTTCTGAAATCAATTTTTATTTTGAAAACACCAAACATAACATTTTGAAAACTGTTTAAGGGGAATATATACTGCAAGCTTTAAAAAAAAACCCTAAAACCATTATAAATCAGTGGTATCTCCATTAGGGATCTGCTCTTACACACTTCATGTCTTACAGACTTGGACTGGTCTTCCGAGATAAACTACTTTCCTGGACCTGGACATGACCCCGGGGTGTCTCAAGGGCCTCAGGCTGGCTTGCCCTCAATACCTCTGTTCCGAGCTTTCCTCACCGCTTAGCACTTCCCTTGAGCATCCTCTGACTACTCAAAGAAAAGGCTTTCATTTCCCTTTCTCATTTCCCATGGGTGACAAAGGTCAAGAAAACTCTAGTCACCACTATAGACCTCTCAGTGTCAAAGGTGTGCTTTTTTATTTGCTCTCCCTAAACCCTCACCAGAGAATTCCCCATTATCTTCTCTCTGGGAGAGCAGAGTAATGCATTCCCAAGCTCCCTATGAATTTTTAGAGACTTCTTTAAAAGGAGTGTTCGGTCTAAGAACAGTGATATTGCTAGCATTAGCGTCTCCTTGTTTTCCCAGCTCATCTTAATGCAGCCTAATTTTCATAAACATGCTCCAAAAATTGTTTCCAGGAAATATTATAGCCCTAAATAAACAAAATATTTTAAGATGTTATTTAGAAAGGAATCAAATTCTAAATATTGGCTGAATATCCTCAGACACTACGAATAAGTCAAGTCAGCCTCCCAATTTAAGCACTTGGAATGAGCTGATAGATGACTATAGCAAGGCAAATACTTTACATTATCAAAACTGAGTGCTGTAACTAAAATTTTGAAAATACAGTGTGATGCAGTAATAGCACACAAAGCAGTACTGTTTTCTTTACAGAAAAAAAAACTATAAAATTATTCTATTTAGAACAGAAATCTTTTTAAATTTTCTACCCTTTCTTCCTAAGAAACATGTCAGTGATTCTGGGAATTTATCAAATTATAAAAGAGTGCGATTTACCATGTATCATGCTTCACAAAGTTTTCTTACATATTACTACCTTTAAATTTTGTTTGTCTTTAGAACAGTACTTGGGTGGCTCTGTTGGTTAAGCATCTGCCTTTGGCTCAGGTCATGATCTCAGGGTCCTCTGCTCAGCTGGGAGTCTGCTTCTTCCTCTGCCTCCCCACCCCCCCGCCCCAGTTCATGCTCATGCTTTCTCTCTCTCTCAAATAAATAAAGAAAATCTGGAGGGGTGGGGAAGAAGAGCAGCAGCTTTCAACCTTTCTCCTATTTCAAACACATAAAGGAAAGTGTCCATAAAATATGTTCCTCCACCCAAGCTCACATATTGATAGATCGAAAGAAGAAGAAAACATGGGAAGGAGGACAAATAACGCTGTACAAAGGATTCTATTATTGTCTTATGCTTTTTTGATGCAGTATTCATACAGACTACATTTACGTGAGAGATGAACTACTACCTCAGAAACACTGACCTCACTGTAGCAAAAATGAGATGGTCTGTTGTTACCTATACATGGGATCGCTCTAGCTAATCTTTTTTCCGTCACTCACTCACATATAGTGATGTCCTTATGGAAATATCCTGTGTCCCTGCGTGACACATCACGATGGTCACTAGTTGTTGTTTCAAAGGCTTGTCTTCTTATGCCTATTTTAAACGAGGAAAGTAAACCCTTCTGAAAGGTTACATGATACCCCCAAACTCATATACTTCATAAAGGTAGAACTAGGAATAAATCCCATATATTTGATTTTGTTTCTAATGTTTTTTCCCCCTCATCACACACACACACACACACACACACACACACACACACACAAGATAGGATTACACAAACCAATTCACTTGCAATCTTGCCTGTACTGGCTGATACCAAATCTTTCCTAGTTATCTGGCTGCCAGTTTGGCCTCTTTGCATTTGGATTATTAGATATTTTGACTTGTAGTATCAACCTTCTTTTAATCCCTGCTATATAGGCAGGCACGAGTGAGATGTTCATCATCGGGGCACTGGTAGATGCAGGAGACAATCTGTCTAGTGGTTAGGGAGTATACAGAGTTTGATTTGACTGCAGCTGATCTGAACAGTCAATTTCATTCAATATGGCATTGACCCCTGAGCAGGTGCCACCACCATTCCTCTCAATGTGAAAAATACTGGAAAAGTAGAGTGAGTTTATTTT
The DNA here is from genome assembly GCF_922984935.1 of Meles meles. Taxonomy (NCBI): domain Eukaryota; kingdom Metazoa; phylum Chordata; class Mammalia; order Carnivora; family Mustelidae; genus Meles; species Meles meles. Next base: position 16,250,949 of record NC_060075.1, on the reverse strand, counting down.
CGGTTGGGTTGCCAGCAGCGAAAGAAACAGGGAGGTTGCTGTTACTTTAATAGTCATAATTTTATGAATAAAGACCTTCATAGTTCAGGGGACCACTGTCTGTCTTGCCTCCAGCTTTAAGAAAGTAGTACTTCTACTTTCAAGAGTCTCTACTACCAAAAGATGCTTGTTTCCACTGCGATTGTATGAGAACTGAACTACCTGAAAGCAATGCCAAGGGTTACTGACACCAGTAACCCCTGTCTCTGTCTCTTCTTTCAACTGAGTCAGAAGACTGATGTCTCACACATGCTTTACTAATCGATGATTGCACACTTTTCTTACTGACATAATTCACATACAATGTTATTACTTTCAGATGTACAACATGATGATTCAGTATCTCTATACTCAGTGCTTATCCAGTGAAGTCCTCATCCGTCTCCAACTACCATTTTTATAATCTTACTGATATATTCCCTATGCTGTACTTCTCATGTCCATGACTTATTTATTTTTTAACTGGAAGTTTATATCTCTTAGGCCTCTTTATTTCACCCACCTTCCCACCTACTTCTCCTCTGGCAACCAATCTGTCCAATCTGTGTTTAAGAGCCCTTCGTTTGTTGGTTTTTTTCTTTTCATTGTTCATTTATTTTCATAAATTCTACTTAGAACTGAAATCTCATGGTTTCTAACAGACTCATTTCAGTTAGCATTGTACTTTTAAGGTCCATCAATGTTGCCAACACCAAGATTTCATGTTTTTTTAATGGCTGTGTAATATTCCTGTGTGTGTGTGTGTGTGTGTGTGTGTGTGTGTGTGTATCCCATCTTCTTCATCCATTCATCGATGCACACTTGGGTTGCTTTTATATCTTGGCTATTGTAAATAATGCTGCAATAAATATAGGGGTGCATATATCTTTTTTAATTAGAATTTTCATTTTCTCTGGGTAAATATCCAATAGTGGAATTACTAGATCATATAATATTTTTATTTCTAAATTTTTGAGGAAATTCCGTGCTGTTTTCCACAGAAGTTGTACCAATCTGGATTTCCACTAATAGTATACAAGGATTCCCTTTTTCTCCAAATCCTTACCAATACTTGTTATTTCTTGTCTTTTTGACCCTGGTCACTTTGACAAGTGTGAGGTAATACCTCACTGTAGCTTTGATTTGCATTTCTCTGATGATTAGTGATGTTAAGCATCTTTTCATGTGGCTCTTGGCCATCTTTACATCTTCTTTGGAAAAATGTCAATTCAGGTCCTCTGCTCTGCTCATTTTTCAATTGGATTCGTGTGTGTGTGTTGTGTTGTATAAATTCCTTATATATTTTGGATATTAACTCCTTATCAGATATATCATTTGCAAGTATCTTCTCCCATTCAGTAGGTTGCCGTTTTGTTTTATTGATAGTTTCTTTCACTGTGTAAGAGCTTTATATTTTGGTGTAGTCCCAGCAGTTTATTTTTGCCTTTGTTTCCTTTGCCTCAGGGGATCTATCTAAAAAAATGTTTCTATGGCCAATCTGAGATTATTGCCTATGTTTTTCCCCAGGAGTTTGATTGTTTCATGTCTCATATTTAGGTCTTTAATCCATTCTGAGTTTATTTTTGGGTATGGTGTAAGAGAGTGGTCCAGTTTCCCCTGCACTATCTGTTGAAGATTTGGTCCTTTCCCCATTGTATATTCTTGCCTCCTTTGTCATAGATTAATTGACATACAAGCACGAGTTTATTTCTGGGTTCTCTATTCTGTTCCATGGACCTATGCATCTATTTTTGTGCCAGTATGATATAGTTTTGATTACTACAGCTTGGTAATATATCTTAAAATATGGAATTGTGGTAACTCCAGCTTTGTTGTTCTTTTATTTATTTATTTTAAAATTTCTATTTATTTTTTAAACTTCTTTTCAGTGTTCCAGAATTCATTGTTTATGTACCACAGCCAATGCTCCATGCAGTATGTGCCCTCCATAATACCCACCACCAGGCTCGCTCAACCTCTCACCCAGCCCCCCAAACCCTCAGAGTCCACAGTCTCTCATGGTTCATCTCCCCTTCCAATTTCCCCCAACTCTCTTCTCCTTTCCATCTCCTCATGTCCTCTGTGTTATTCTTTATGCTTCACAAATAAGTGAAACCATATGATAATTGACTCTCTCTGCTTGACTTATTTCACTCAGCATAATCTCCTCCAGTCCTGTTCCTGTTGATACAAAAGTTAGGTAGTCATCCTTTCTGATGGAGGCATAATACTCCATTGTACATATGGACCACATCTTCTTTATCCATTTGTCTGTTGAAGGGCATCTTGGTTCTTTCCACAGTTTGGCAGCCATGGCCCTTGCTGCTATGATCATTGGGGTACTTCTTTTCACTACATCTGTATCTTTGGGGTAAATACCCAGTAGTGCAATTGCGGGGTCATAGGGTAGCTCTGTTTTTAATTTCTTAAGGAATCTCCACACTGTTTTCCAAAATGGCTGCATCAACTTGCATTCCCACCAACAGTGTAAGAGGGTTCCCCTTTTTCCACATCCCCTCCAACACTTGTTGTTTACTGTCTTGTTAATTTTGGCCATTCTAACTGGCGTAAGGTGGTATCTCAATGTGGTTTTGATTTGAATCTCCCTGATGGCTAGTGATGATTAACATTTTTTCATGTGTCTGTTAGCCATTCGTATGTCTTCATTGGAGAAGTGTCTGTTCATGTCTTCTGCCCATTTTTTGACATGATTATCTGTTTTGTGTGTGTTGAGTTTGAGGAGTTCTTCACAGATCTTGGATAACAGCCCTTTGTCTGTACTGTCATTTGCAAATATCTTCTCTCCTTCCGTGGGTTGCCTCTTTGTTTTGTTGACTGTTTCCTTTGCTGTGCAGAAGCTTTTGATCTTGATGAAGTCCCAAAAGTTCATATTCTCTTTTGTTTCCTTTGCCTTCGGAGGCATATCTTGAAAGAAGCTACTGTGGCCAACGAGAAAGAGGTTACTGCCTATGTTCTCCTCTGGGATTCTGATGGATTCCTGCCTCACATTGAGGTCTTTTATCCATTTCGAGTTTATCTTTGTGTATGGTGTAAGAGAATGGTCGAGTTTCATTCTTCTACATATAGCTGTCCAATTTTCCCAGCACCATTTATTGAAGAGACTGTCTTTTTTCCACTGTATATTTTTTTCCTGCTTTGTCAAAGATTAGTTGACCATAAAGTTGAGGGTCCATATCTGGGCTCTCTACTCTGTTCCACTGGTCTATGTGTTTGTTTTGTGCCAGTACCATGCTGTCTTGGTGATCACAGCTTTGTAGGAAAGCTTGAAATCAGACAACATGATGCCTCCAGTTTTGTTTTTCTTTTTCAACATTTCCTTAGCAATTCGGGGTCTCTTCTGGTTCCATATAAATTTTAGGATTGTTTGCTCCAGCTCTTTGAAAAATGCCCGTGGAATTTTGATCAGAATGGCATTGAATGTATAGATTGCTCTAGGCAGTATAGACATTTTAACAATGTTTATTCTTCCGATCCATGACCGTGGAATGGTTTTCCATCTTTTTGTGTCTTCTTCAATTTCTTTCATGATTGTTCTGTAGTTCCTCAAGTACAGATCCTTTACCTCTTTGGTTAGGTTTATTCCCAGGTTCTTATGGTTCTTGGTGCTATAGTAAATGGAATCGATTCTCTAATTTCCTTTTCTGTATTTTCATTGTTAGTGTATAATAAAGCAACTGATTCTGTACATTGATTTTGTATTCTGCCATATTACTGAATTGCTGTATGAGTTCTAGTAGTTTGGCGGGGGGGAAGACTTTATTTATTTGAGAGAGGGGGACAGGTAGCAAGAGGGGGGGAGGGGCAAAAGGGAAGAGAGCAAAGATGTCCCATTGAGCAGGGAGTCAGATGAGGGACTTAATTCCAGGACCCCTGGGATTACGACCTGAGCCAAAGGGTAATGCTTAACTGAATGAGCCACCCAGGTGCCCCTGACTTTGTTCTTCTCTCCCAAGAAAGACTATTTGGAGTATTTTTGTGGTTCCACACAAATTTTAGTAATATTTGTTGTAATTCTGTGAAAAATGCTGTTGCATTAAATCCAAAGACTGCTTTGAGTAGTATGGACATTTTAACAGTATTGGTTCTTCCAGTCCATGAGCATGGACTATCTTTCCATTTGTGCCATCTTCAATTTCTTTCATCAGTGTTTTACAGTTTTCAGAGTACAGGTTTTTCATTTCCTTAGGTGTGAGTGTAAATGGGATTGTTTCCCTATTTCCTTCTGCTACTTCATTATTTATATATAGAAATGCAACAGATTCCTGTATAATAATTTTGTTTCTTGTGACTTTACTGAATTCATTAATCAGTTCTAGTAGTTGTTTTTTGTGGAATCTTAAGGGTTTTCTATATATATATTATGATGTTATCTGCAAATAGTGACAGTTTTACTACTTCTTCACCAATATGAATGCCTTATTCTTTTTCTTGTGTGATTGCTGCAGCTAGGACGTCCCATACTATACTGAATAAAAGTGATGAGAGTGGATATCCTTGTCTTGTTCCTCATTTTAGAGGAAAAGTTCTGTTTTTCACCATTGAGTATGATGTTAGCTGTGGGTTTTTTGTATATGGTCTTCATTATGTAAAGGTGTGTTCCCTCTAAGCCTACTTGTTGAGAGTTTTTATCATAAATGGATGTTGTACTTTATCAAATGATTTTCCTGCATCTATGAGATGATCATGTGATTTTTTTTTCCCATTCTCTTGTTAATGTGATGTATCATGTTGATTTTTTGTGAATACTGAGTCACTCTAGCATCCCTGGAATAAATCCCACATGACTGGTGAATAATTTTTTTAATGTATTATTGAATTCAATTTGCTAATATTTTGTTGAAGATTTCTGCATCTATGTTAGTCAGACAGAGTAGGCCGTAGTTTTCTTTTTTTGTTGTGAATTGTCTGGTCTTGGTTTTAGAGTAATGGTGGCCTCATAGAATGAATCTGGATAGTTTTCTTCCTCAACTATTTTTTGGAATAGTTTAAAAATAGGTATTAACTCTTCTTCAGATGTTTGGTAGAACTCACACCCTGAAGCCATCTGGTTCTGGACTTTTGTCAGGAGTTTGATTACCCATTTAATTTCATTGCCAATAATTGGTCTGTTCAAATTTTCTCTCTCTTCCTGATTCAGTTTTAGAAGTTTATATGTTTCTAGAAATGTATCAATTTCTCCTAGGTTGTCCAATTTGTTGGCATATAATTTTTCATAATATTCTCTTAAAACCCTTTGTATTTCTGTGGTGTTGGTTTTCAGTCCTCATCCTTCACTTCTGACTTTATTTATTTGAGTCCTCTTTCTCTTTGATGAGTCTGGCTAAGGGTTTATCAATTTTGCTTATTTTTTCAAAGAAACAGCTCCTGATTTTAGTGATTTTTCTATTGCTTTTTAAGTCTCTATTTCATTTATTTCTGCTTGAATCTTTACTATTTTCTTCCTTCTACTGGTTTTGGGCTTTGCTGTTCTTTTTCTAGCTCCTTTAGGTGTAAGGTTAGGTTGCTTGAGATTTTTCTTGTTTTTGAGATAGACCTGACCTGTATCACTATAAACTTCCCTCTTAGAACTGTTTTTGCATGGTGATTGCAATTTTTTTTTAAATTTTACAATTTTACAAAATTGTTTTTAAAAAATTTTTACAAAGTTTACAAAATTTTACAAATTTTGCTGCATGGTGATTACAAATTTTAATTTGTATCCCTCTCCTGCTCCTCTATATACCCATATATATTTTTCTGTATTTCTCTATTCTAATGTATTTCTATTGTTCTGTCCCCTTTCATCACATATTCTATTCTTTATCTATGCTGTCATAAATTTAAGCATTGCTGTATCCCATTCCTTTTTCCCCATATAATTTTTCCTTTTTCTTTCTCCTTAAACAATTATGTAGAACAGTCATATTTGCTCCTTCTTTTAACTTGGTTATTATAAGGAAGCACTTTATGTCTTTCTTAATAACTAATGATATGCTATTTTTTATTTTTTAAAGATTTTATTTATTTATTTATTTGAGAGAGAGATAGAGAGAATGCATGAGAGTGGAGGGGCAGGGGGGAGAAAAAGGGAAAAGGAGAGAATCCCAAGCAGACTCCACCCTGGATGCAAAGCCTGACTTAGAGCTCAATCCCATGACCTTGAGATAATGACCTGAGCAGACGTCAAGAATCAGGTGCTTAACTATGTGACCCCGGCACCCCTACTGATATGCTATTTTAAAATATAGCTCCTAGAGAATAGGTAACTTTCCCTCTCTGTGCCTCCAAGGAGTATGTATCTAAAAACCAGGGATAGAAACCCAGGAAGAAATAGTACCAAAAACAAACAAACCACTGGTGAAGAACCCTGGCCAGGCTACAGAGTGAATCATCACAAAAAAATTAAATGAATGCATTTGCCTAAAATGGAGAGTCCCAAGTAGCTGTGAATTAATGGTATTTTTGGTGAGCATCTATTTCTATGTCAAGACCCAGCTCAACATCACTTATTCGATGATAGTTTCCCTGAACTCACCAGAGTCAGTTTCCATTTCCCTCTTTATGCCACCACATGGTGCACATAGTCAACACTATTAATTATAGTGTTATGTAATGACTTAAGTGCCCTTCTCTGCAACTGAACTGTGAGTTTCTTCAGGAGTGAAACTGTCTGTCCATCCCAAGCAACTAAGAGAGTTGCCAACACAGAGCTATATTCTCAGAAATGTTGGCTGAATAAACTACATTAAATGATCTCTGGAATTAATGCAACACATTGATTAATCTAAGTATATAAACTGGTATTTGGGGTATTTTTTTGCAGCATACATATTTATATTCAAATGAGCCGAGTCAACATGTTCAATACTTACAACAACTTTAACATGTTTGGATAGATCTCTAGAACTTCTTTGTAGGAAATCAGAAAAAGCTGCCTATACCACAAGGAAATAAAGGAAGAAAAACCAAACTTAATCACATGGTTATGCCAAATCCTTGCTTCCGTATTATCAAGAGTTCCTAATATTTCTAAATTATTCAAAATATAAAGAAGCTCTTTTCTTGCTAAATGCAAAGCAAAATACAGTGGCTGTCAGGCTGAAAACTCTCTTTGTTTTCAAACTATAACCTATAATAAAATTTAAGAACACAGTAGAAAAGTTAAAAAGTAGGTATTCCAATGGTCAGTTTGAAGATTTATTTTGATGCCCTTTCCTGACCTCCTACTTGATCACGGGGTGCTGATATCATCTTGAACTTACCACTAAGAATGTCTTGCTTCACCCTCTCCCTTTTTATTTCCATTCTCTCTATTCAGTGGTCTAAATTTCAACTACACTTTTTTAAATCAGTGTTTTGGAGGTCTTCCCATCCCCTACCCTTGTTCTCTTTCTTGCCATTCATCCCCAGGATGTCCCTGAGGAGAAGGAAAAAAGATCTCCTTTACTCACATATATGCTTCCATGAGAAACTGCCCACCCTCTGTGAATTTCTCATCCAACACTGATGCATAGGTACTCCTGTGCAAACCACATTCTTACTCAAGACTTTCCATACATCTTTCTGTCTGCCTAACTCCCCCATTCTCAAGATTGGCTTTGATGTTGCTCGTATCACTCCTCAGGACAACAGGAAGCCTTAAAGCTTTAAAGTTCAAAGACGATGAACACCAACTCCCTTTCTACCAACTTAAATACATCTTAATTGTAAACCAGACATTAAATTGTAATCATACATAGAAATATTTGTAAACATCTGAGGTGAGTAATAATTTTTCATATAGTTAGTATTCCTATTACCAACAAGTAATTAGTATTTAGTGAGTATTAAACAATAGGTAATAATTATAAAATATATACTTACCCCTGCATAGAACATTTTATTTCGAAAACGACTGTTAAATTTCTCTGGATTTGCTTCTGTGAAAGGAAAAAGGTAGTTTTGTTATAGAGACCTCATTAAAGGTAGTGACTTCCGTTAACATTCTTACTTCTCCTGTCTTCCCTCCCCATCCCACAGATCCAACAGAGTCAAAAGCCTCATTATCATCTTTTCCTTAGTTACAGGCTGGTTGGTATAGTTGTTTAGTGCTACAGAAGTATAGCCCCAAAATGGCAGCATCAGCATCAACTGGAAGCTTGATAGAAATGCAAATTATTGGGCTGTACCCCAGACCTACTGAATTATAATGTTTAGGGGGTGGTGTCCAGGAATCATGATTTAATAAGCTCTCTGGGTGATTTTCATGTACATTAAAGTTGAGACACTCTGGATTCTATTCAGAATAGAGTGCCGGCAGGAATCCAAGGCAAGTATGATGGGACAAAGGAGGGTGATGAGGGGTGATTATCTGCTTTGACCTCCATAGGGCACATCTTCTATAAACTATGTATGCAGATTCCAAATGTAATGAAATATGGGAAATTGGGTAAAAGTAGAGAATTTGCTTTCACATCTTACCAAAACTCCTAACTACCATCTGTGCTTTTGTTTGTCACAGGCGATTTACTGGGGGTACATCAACATACATACATGCAGGTCAACCGCTAAATGACTCAGGGCTTATGACAAAAAAGACTGTGGGTGAGAAATGGTTTTATTTTGAGTTTGGTCCTGTTTGTTATATAAAGACCACAAAAAAAGATTAAATAAGAACCTGCATCAGAGAATGTTCAAATAAATATATGGGATTAGAAAATCCCTAAGTGAAATATTATTTCCTTATATTCTTTCTAGTAGAATTCCAAGACATTCCAATGGGACCCACTGTCAATGTTTTGCCTTCTGCTATTTTATCCCATGTGCTCATTAATCCCTTCTCAGGGCAAGGTCTCTCTTCAAATTGTTTCTCATCAGACAGCTGGCTAACTAGCTGAAACTCTTCAAGTCCTGGCCCTATGTTTGAATGGAAAATCTTAACAACTGTCTAGATGAAGAAAAGTAGCAAAGAGCTCACTCACTCACAGAGTAAGAGCTATACAATCTAAGGGAATAATCCTAGACCTAGGATCGTTAGATTATTTTCAAGATTATTAGAATATAATATTAGCACCTAACATGGAAACTGGGTGAAAGTTTACAAACTTAAAAAGAAAAATAAGGTAGTATGTTGTATATTGATTCTTGAGAGTTTTTATGTATTTAAGATTCTGTATCTCACACCTCTCCTTGAACATTCACTCTATTCTATTGGATTGAGTACTCTTAACCCTAGAAACAAAATTAAACAAAAGTTAAAGGTGAATTTACAGGCTATACTAAACAGAAAAAGTGCAAAAAGTAGTACTTAGTACTCCATCTCTTTGGTCCCTATTTCTGGACCTGGAACTTACCATTTTTACAGTGTGGGCCTTTAGGATAAATTTGGTTCTAAGTAATTTTTTTTTGTTTGTTTGTTTTTTAATCTTTCTGAACCCAGATTTGGCTTGGTACCAGTCTCAGTTGCATTAACTCTTGCTTTATGGACCAGAGGCAAAATTAGGATTTCTGTTGTTATATAACTTACAATGGGTACTTAATCCCTACTTTTAGAGGAGAATGAAAGGAAAAGTTAGATCTGGCTATTGAGCAAATTATAATAAAAAAACTGGAAAATGGCACCCACAGTTCTGGCATAGAACTTTTTCAGGGCACTAACGTCCACAGCTATCAAGTGAATCATGCATCAACTATTAACGTTTACTTAAAAAAAAAAAAAAAAACAACACTACCTTGTGGTTTGGAAAAGATTCACATTCTTAAGGGGTTTTCCTATGAACCTAAGTTGTTTTGGGTTTTTTTTTCCCCTTAAAGAAACAGTTTTCTTTAAATAGAACAGGTAGTTCAGTGGTTTATGCCTCTGCCTTCAGCTCAAGTCATGATCCCAGGGTCCTCTGGGTTCATGGGTTCTCTGCTCAGCAGGGAGCCTGCTTCCTCCTCTCTCTCTGCCTGCTTCTCTGCCTACTTGTGATCTCCATCTGTCAAATAAATTAAAAAAAAAAAAAAGATCTCAAGATCCTGGGATGGAGCCCCACATTGGGCTCTCTGCTCAGTGGGCAGATTCTCTCTCTCTGTCTGCCTCTCTGCCTACTTGTGACGTCTCTCTCTCTCTGTCAAATAAATAAAGTCTTTTTTAAAAAGTTTAAAAAAATAAAGTTTTCTCTCAAGAGATAGAAGATGTTCTTTAAGACCCAAAAGAGTAGAATAAAATTAATAAATAAACTGAGTTTTTGGTGATTTCACTGACACAGCTGATGAAAACAGTCACTTCAATGTAATTTAACTAGATAAAATTCAATTAATACATGAAACTAAAATAAACTAAATAGATGAAGATACTAGCATTTAGAGAAATGTCAGAAAGATAACCAGGGAGGAAAGTCACACATATTCCTTAGCCCTGAGAACAGAAAAGATGGAGGTAAATTCTGCTATCCCTGCTAATAGTATAATGGTATTATATACTGACTCCCTGACTGAGCCTGCCCTGCTGATTACACATTTTTTCCAATTCAATATCTACCCTACTTCAAAGAGCCTCAGAAACAAAGGTTGGCTGGAGCTGAGAGAGATGTTGGGTAGTATTAGAACTTCCCTACTCCCTGCAGAAGCCAGTCCCTAAGAAAGCAAGTGATGTCTGCAAATAACAGTACTTAGTCATTCTTTATTGGCTCTTAGAGTGTTGAGTGGCTGAATATGTGTATATGTAAGAATTGAAAGGTCTTTGAGAAGGTCCAAGGAACATGGTCCCCAACTATATCAAGAAAAGGGGACATACGGAATTGGGAAAGGACCAGTAACGAAGTGTAAGTATTCTTGTTCCTTAAGGAAGCTGTATCTGTTAATTGGTATGAGGTCAACTACAAAAGGCCATCTCAAGAAATACCAATAATACTCAAAGTATCCCAAGACTCCAATAGTGGAAGCATCCATGTCTTATTGCTACAGTTCCTCAACTGTCCATCTCCCTCTTCCACAAGAACAGGGTGTACCCAAGCGAGATCTAAATGCTCACTATGCATGTCTAGAGCCATTAGCCTATTTATAATCTGACTGGACACCAACATTAATTGTATTCGTTTCCTATTCCTAAGAACTTGGCAACTTAAAACATCCATTTATTTTCTTTTTCCCTGGGCCAAAATCTGAGTCCTCTACTTAGGTTCATCCAAGGTCAAAATTAAGGTGGTAGCCTGCAAGACTCTTCTATGGGAACTCTAAAAAGGATTCACTTTCATGAGTGCCTGGGTAGCTCAGTTGGTTACGCTTCCAACTCTTGATTTCCTCTCAGGTTGTGATCTCAGGGTTGTGAGATCAAGTCCTATGTCAGGCTCTAGACTCAGCAGGCGTGAGTGTGAGATTTCTCTCTCTCCCTCTTCCTCTGCCCCTCCCCCCACTCACACACCCTCTCTAAATACATAAATTAATGAATAAATAAATAAAATCTTTTTGAAAAAAAAGGGTTCACTTTAAAGTTTCTTCAGATAGTTGCCAAAACCCATTTCCTTATAGTTGGAGAAGTGAAGTTCTTTTTCCTTGTTGGCTGTTGGCTATGGTTCATTCTCAACTCCTAGAGCTCTCCTGGAGTCCTTGGCTTGGGATCCCTTCCACCATTGAAGCCAGCAGGGCCACATCAAGAGTTTTTCCACCCTGCAAATCCATCCAGTTTCCCTTCTACCACATTTCTTTGACTTCCTAATTAACTTTCTACTTACACTTTGAAGGGCTCATGGTATCACACTGGGCCCACCAGATAACCCAGAATTCTCTTCCTGTATAAGGTCAGCTAATGATTGACCTCAATAACATTAAAAAAGTCTTTTTTCCATGTAAAATAACATAACCAACAAGCATGATACCAAATAACAAATGTCATAAAGGCCAAAATTCTACCCACCATCACCCACCATCTGACCCCCATGCTTCACATCTTTCCCATATGAAAAACATTCATTCCTTCCAACGTCCCCAAAGGTCTCATCCCCATTAAAGCATCAACTCAAAACCCAAAAATCTCAACTCAAGCTTATTAGCTCAAACTTCCCAAATCTCATCATCAAAATCACCTAAATGATTTGGCTCTAGATGTAATCCAGTTATGATGATAATAAGGTTCTGGGTATTTTCCATTCCACTGGTTTAATATATTAATCCTATTTTTATGTACAACACAATAACATCTGTGCCATCAGAATAGGATCCTAGACCCTACTTTTGTCTGTAATTGGTCTGGCATATTAGAGGAGATATTCATAAATATAAGTTCAACTCTATGTTTATAAAATTTAATAAGCAATTTGAACTGCACAAAACTCACATTTTCCATATTCTCTGTATTAGATATGTACCCAATCTTAAGACTTCAGTTATATATACATAAATGATCCCAAACCTATACCTACAGTAACAATGCCACCTTCAATTCAAATGGCATATATCCAAAAAAAATCTTGTCTTCCAATATCATGTCCCATGAAGGACAAATAGTTTTATCAACATTATCCGTTCTTCTAACATGGTTGCAAAGCTCTTCCACTATGTATTAATTGGTCATCCCATTTTATCACAAGCTCATTGGTCCCTCTGTACTTTGCTGTCTGAAATGCCCTTACCCACTTTACTTCTATCCTACATATTTTGCACTCCTCCTTTATCTCTCAGCTCCCTCTTACCCTTTCTGGAATATTTCCCCTGATACCTTTTCCCTGCCAAATTCCTGTAGTATTTACTGCCTATACAACTAATCTTATCCCTACTATATAGTCCTTTCTACCGTTATCTTTTATATTATATATGGGGCCTCTCCTCTAATTACACTTTCCATTACTGTGACAAATACTTATTGAGATAGCCATGGGCTTGGCACAGGGACTACAAGAAGATATGTTCTTTTGCTCACGTGAGTTTTAGAGTAGAGGAGATAGATTTGAAAAGTAAAGGGAAACATCATTTTGTATATACCATACAAAGATGCCTATACCAGATGAAGTGAGAGTCACACATAAAGGGAATGATCAAAAGGGTTTCAGAGGCAGGTACACTTGAATCTCGAATGAAGGAAGGTGCTATGCAGAGGTTCAAAATGAAAAGGAGGTTACAGACAGAGAACCTTGGACCGTAAGACTTTCACAAGGGCAAATCATGCTTGAGTCTCAGTACCTAGACATAAGACTGGTAGTATGTCCTTTGATGAAATTTAGCAAGCTACTGAAATGTCTTTTTAAAGAAATCTGTTCATTCTCCATATGAATCATGAAACATTCATAATCCTCAGAAACATGCTCATTTGCATGTCTTTGTATATTCAGTGAAACAGTAAATTTTAAATCAAATTTAAATACTGCCTCCTTTAGAGTCATACTTGTATTTCTCTGACCTTGTAGTGTAAGGTTCAACTCCTCTGAATTAGTAATTTCAGAAAGGCAGTAAAATTTAAGTATCCAATCTAAGGCTAAAAGTTTGACGTGCTTAATATCCTTCACATCCAAAAAAATGACAATCTACTTCATATAGCTGGCAAAGTGAGCCCTAACTTTGCCACCTGATAACCATAATCATTGTTAACACGTCTATACATTAATGGATGGGAATATTTTCAATGTACTTGCTCAAGCATTGTCATAACGCAATAGTTATTAACGTTCTGGGCAAGACTCCAGCTGAAAATTAAATGGCCAATTCTGTTACATCTCCAAACCCTGTTCCGAAAGACTGCACTTTCTGATACGCAAGCAACGGCTCAACCAAGCATGGTTTATCCACTTTAATAAGAAGAAAGCATCTCTATTTTCCAATCAAATGAACTAAACCAACTTTCTGATCAAATATAGAAACCCAGATTATTCAAATGTTTGCATTCTTTTTATACAAAGTCAATCAAAATGTTAAGACTGTCTTCACTTCTTGCTTGATTTTCTACTGGTGATTCTAAAAGTGTTTAAACAGTAATACCGCCAATAAACTATCTCAAATGCCTTTAATTATCCCCTGTATTTGATGGGCTGTTTCACATCTACACCAAAAATTGCTTCTGCAATTACATTTTCAGAGATTCTGCCTTAGTGAGATTTATATTTATTACCCATTTCATGTAGATAGATTAGCATAAATCCCAAGTATGTCACACACACACTCTCTCTCTCTCTCTCTCTCTCTCTCTTTCTCCCTTTTTATTAATACCTAATAGGTTATTCTATCCAAGCTCATTTTTTTTTTTTATAATGACTCTCATGAGGCTTTGAGTCACCCTTCAGGAATTTCATGGCCAATGATACAAGTTTTATCATGATGTCTCATGCTGAATGTCTACATTTGAGAACAGTTTGAAGCCTCAGCTACTGGTGTTTTTGGCTTGAGAATAGCCACTTAATATCAAAAGAAATAAGTAAGTCTGCCCCTATTGAAAATGTAGCCATATTATCTTTCTTTTCCTTTTGTAGGAGAGCCTGAGATTTCTTGATTATCCAGGTAAAAATATGAAGAAAATTCAAACAAACAAAATAGTAAAAGCAAAAAAAAAAAAAAGATAGCTTCGGTAATTATATTTTTCAGCATAAATAAATGATTTTTAATTAATGAAAAGTGAATAGATTCACAGGTATTAAGAAGTCCACACCTCTGGTATAGGGTTATCAACTAAACCCGTCTTCAACATTTTGTGGATATTTATTTCTATACCATCTTCATGAATACTGCAGAATCTCAGGAAACATCAATTCTCCCTTATCAGCTCTCCAGTGGCTGGTTTTCCTCAAGGGCACTTACACTAAGCCCCAACAATAACCTATTAAAAGACTAGTCTTTGCATCTTTTAACCAAATGTTTTATAATCACACATACATTAAACTATGTATACACACACACACACACATACACATGTATATGCCACAGTTTGCATATTCTTTTCTCAAACGAAGTAGTCCTACAGCTTAAAAAAAGAAAAAATCACTTTCCTTCAAGAATTCTCTTCAAAGCCTGGTCTTTCTCCCTTGATATCTCTCTCTGCTTCCTTTACTCTGAGACACGAAAGTTTCATCACAGTACAAGGAAATATATCATTAGGAAATTGTCAGATTAATTAGACAAAATATTAGGCTCTTGTGAATGAGCTCATTGTCTGCCACTTACTCATTTATGCCTCTTTTCATGCCAGGATGTCTATTTTGGAAGATTCATGCATTGGTGATAATTATAAGTATTGTTAAGAAACTGAAAGATTTTGCTAGGAAGCCCAAAACCAGAGTCTCCTAAAGAATATGAGGGGGAAAAGTGGGTTAAGAAATGAGGAAAGTAATCTTCATTTACTTCCCTAAATTAAGTCTTCTTAAGTATAGAGAGACCAACAGACTATAAATGTGGGTCCTACAGTAGGACTCCCTGAATATCCATCTCCAAGAGCTGTCTATGACAAGGAGATGGGAGGGCAGTGGTGTTTCTGATCTGGGTATTTGATATCTGTGGTTCTATTTTCAACCAAACTTTCAGAGAGAAAAGTCAAACTATGGCTTTCTCTTTGATCAGCATCACTTTAATTTTAATTTTACTTTATTTTTTAATTTAAATTCAATTAGCCAAGATACAGATTTACATGGTAGATACAATTTATGTCAACACGGATGGAGATGGAGAGTATTATGCTGAGTATTATTTTTATTTGACAGGGCATTTGACTCTCAAAGCTCATGAAAGCAGGAAGGCAAGCCTACCAAAACTGCTGATCTCAGTAAGAGAATTACAGGTTTGGACTTCACTTACAGTTTGTATTCTAACACCCTTAATCCTACTACTCCACTCTTGACCTTTATTGCATAAGACTGTTATCAGAGTTTCCTCTGGGTTATTAGTAGAATGTGAACATTTGAATTCTTTTAGGTCTCTGTATTTCAAATTCTAGGAGTGAAAACCACTGACTCTCTTGAAGAATCTGGAGGAAGAGAAGTAAAATAATCCTCTCATGTATGTGTTTTATCTCACAACACACTCACTAACCTATTGCCCAGCATGATTTTGGTTATATATTAACTTCTTCCCATGAGACTAGGTACAGAGGTAGACACAGGCAAAGACACAGATATATGTAGTCACATTAGTAAGAGATTTTGAGAGATGAAGAGACACCAGGTGAATGAGCGCGAGCACAGAATCTTGGGGCTTCCAAACATAAGCCCAAATCCTCAACTTTCCCAGCTCTGAATGGCATAAGAAATTTTCTGATGAAGTATTTAACCACATGCCATTATTTCATCTTATTTCTCTTTCAAAAATGGTTTTGTTCGCTAATCTTGTCTCCATCTCTTCTAACCCTTGAAATTACCACCATCGGCTCTCATTCATCCCTCTAGCTTGTCCAATGGGCATTCCCAGCACCTCTGTCACCAATCCAATCACCAGTCTTTCTTTCCACTTAAACCACTGATCAGCTCCCCTACTGTTCCTTAAGATGACTGCTGTCTCTTTCTCACACATGGGGAGGACTTGTATGTTTTTGCTGCCAGATTTCAATGGCCCTGGTTTATAAAGTGTTGGACTTTAATAATTGGTGGTTCAAGAAGCTGTGAATATCCTAATGATCTGAATGAAAGAAACTTTATCTCTTCCTAGTGGCTCACTAACTCCAAAGTTTCTAGTCAAACTTAAAAATTAGCGATCTGAGACCTGGAACATCCATCTGTGTTGTCCTTTACATCTCTGAGACCCTAAACAACTAGGTCTCAGGGTCCGATCTACAACAAGTTCCTATCTTGTCTAGATCCCAGGGTCATCATGAAAGTTAAAATGAACAACACTGACGCACACTGTCAATATTTAAGTGATACACAAACAGAAGGGAACATGCAAAACACCTGCTGGAAACTTCCTCCCTGGGAGATGGAAATGGGACGTTGTCCTCACCTCTGGATTCATGGAACTCCAGTGTGACGTGGGCATCGAATCCAAGGCTGAAGTAATTATTGAAAACATTCAGAGGAAGCTGCAATGATGAACAAAGTACAGGTGAAGTGGTTTGTAACCAGGCAGAAAGAGTAAAATAAAGCCTAATGCCAGACACCTGT
This sequence comes from Meles meles, assembly GCF_922984935.1. Lineage (NCBI taxonomy): Eukaryota > Metazoa > Chordata > Mammalia > Carnivora > Mustelidae > Meles > Meles meles. The sequence continues at coordinate 16,233,901 of NC_060075.1, read as the reverse complement.
CTCCAGGGCAGTCCCTGGGAAAGAGAGAAGTCACAACCCGAGGGAGAAGGCGTTTGCATATGAGGAACAGGGGATTTTTCAATTCATTAGTGAAAGTTCAAATCAAATAACACTCCCAAGAATTTTAAGTAGTATAGGAAACAAGCGATGCAGATACAAATTATTAAATGGGAACTATTCTTGTGGATATTAAATAAGAGAGCCCAATTAAGCTGAGGGAAGAACAGCCCCAATAGCTACAAAGAATGACTCACTAAGCAAACTTAGAAAGTCAATTCGAATGGAAGGGTCACGTGTAAGCTAGTCTGTGGATACACTTATTAAGAATTTACGGCCAGCATATTAATACTGCAACTTCAAATGAATAATATTTAATATGTTTACACTTCTATTTTTTAAAAATCCCTTTTTGACATAAGTCATAAGCAACAAGGCAGTGGGAAACATTTAGCTACCCCTGATCTACAGGGAAAAAAAAAAATCTATGTGTATATACATATTTGCCAGTATTATTCAGATTTTGATTTAGTCTATCAGACCTTGTATCTTTAATATGACCATGAAATATGTAGACACAGATGTGGATACACACAAAGAGTCCTCTGGGTCCCTGGTTGCTACCACTGCAAGCTTAGTAAAGGAGAGGACTGTGCAACCTAAAATCCTGCAACAGAACTGGAAAATTTATGTGCTTTTAAGGCTGCCATGTTAGAACAATGAGAAAAGCACATGGAAAATGCTAGAAAGGAAACGGTGGCTCTTCTGCTTTCCCTTCCGCAACTCAGAGTGGAAGGTAAATGTTAGACCAAATAGAGAAGCAAGTTCATCTCAGCTTGGAGAATGTTTCCAGATAATTATCAGATTTAGCCTCCAGATAGAAATATACTTCTCTTCTGTTAGAAGAAAGTGGTTAACCGTTAAGATTTCAAAAGTAAGTTTATTACAGGGTTTCTTATGCCCCTTGGCCAGTAAGACTTCGTTTGATTAGAGTGAGGACCTTATCCCATTAAGAGATAAGTGAAATGAGAGGGAGAGTAACAGGAAGAGAGATATTAACACGGAAAGAAAATAGATGGCCTTCGTATCCAATGGAAATGAAGAATGAACCGCCCATGAAAGGCCCTGAGTCAGAGCTTATCATAAATTTGGAGGTCAAATCAGACCCCTTAGAAATGTCTACAACTGGCTGGAGAGCAGGGGAGAAACTAAACAAAGAACAATGCCAAAATCTTGTCTCACTCTCCTGGCTTTGCATTTGAGAATGTCTAGTTCCCGCACTTAAACGAAATACCAAGCCTTAGTAAAAACAGCAAGGGTTGGTGATCTTGCCAAAAGCCCAGATATGTTCATCCCTACCATTTATGTTTTCTTGGCTACAATTCTAACCCATGTCTTAGCGTTCACCAATAGCTTTAGGAGAACATCTGGTCACCAGCCCCTAAATAATATCCCAATTTATTCTGTTATTAAGTTCATATTCAGATTTTCCAGGAAAAATTGCCCCAATTTCCTACATATGTCCTCAAAAATCCAGTTTTTCAAAACCCTTTAATTATCTGGAATAATGTTCTTTGGCTCTACCAAGGAGTCTTTCCATTTCTTAAGCTGTCAGGTGGAGATTTAAATAGAGATTTTTGACTGAGGGCCTAAGCATTCTAAGCTTCGTGGGGAAAGGACCTTAAAATTTCCATATGGTATAATTCTTTTCACTTTGGCTATATTCTACCCAGTTTCTGTAAGATGAACACATCAGAAAGAAGTATCATATCCCAAGGTGATAACTGCGGTTTCAAACAACACTGTGACTTAGGAATGCAAGTGTATGAAGCAGTCATGGTATCAGAAACCTTGCAATTTCTGGATCATGGTTTAGGAGAAAAACGTGAAGACAAGATAAAACATGCTTTAACTTATTTCAGCCAAATACTAAACTTGAGTGTTTATCACCATTGGTCAGGATCACGGTGCTAATGAGTGACTGGGTTTTGGTTTGGTTTAAAGGATATCTGGTTTAATTTATTTTAAAGTGGAAATGCCCATGACAATGCGGGCTCAACCAGTGGCATAATCCGATAAAGCAGGGATGCCCCTGAAAGTACAGATCCAGGGCCTTAACCCTGCATTGACTTAATCAGAGTCAATGGGGACTGGATCCCATAATTTGCACATGGAGGTTCTTATGCACGCAAAACTTTGAAAACACTATCCCCGAAGATAAGTGGAAGGTAATATGCAGGAAGTGACTATTTGGCAATGTGTCAGATTTATCTGAAATTGAGGCCAGAACTTAGAACCAAATGTTCTCCTGGGGCTGTGCACTAACATATGTACTACTGTGTCTCTTGGTTTGTTTTGGGTGGAAATGAAAGTTCAGTCACTGAAGGAAAAATACTAAGTCAAAATATTTACTTGGGCATCTTCAAGTCCCAACCAAGTGATGAAACTGACTTACTTCATACGTGCTTCACATAAGAGATATTGAATAGGGGACTACAAATCTCAGGAGGTTATCTTTCCATTGAAAGACCACATCCTAACGCTTCAGAACACCCTAGTTTTCACCTTCTAACAGGTCATGAGTTTGCAACGCCTGATAGATTAGAAAATGAATACATTCTTTCTGGTGTGGAAGTTGAGGATGGAGAACAGCTCCCTGAGCTCTGGAGGCAGATAGGAAATCTCAGTCTTTAGAAGTCTGTGGGGTAGAATCATAGAAAAGTGTTACCCTATAGGCCTAGAAGCCATAAACTCAAACATCACCCTGTGACGTCATAGGAAGGAATCAGCATATGACTCTCCAGCCAGGAGTGCACTTCTTGTGGCTCAGGTACACGTTCCAGGCTTCCCTTCTGGGGAAGAAAGAACTCTCTCACCTTACAGACGCCATCTTCAAGTTCTTCTGGAGGCAAGTCAGGGTTTCTTTCCACATGGAGGTTCCAGCGATCTAGCTGTACAATCGTCCCATCTTCTACTTGGCAAAGGATCTTAGAGACAGGTTCATCAGTGTAGCCCTACGGAATCAAAGAGTATACCCATTGCCGCCTGGAGCAACGAACAGTGTAACCAAAGCCGTTTCATGCAAGCAAGAGTTCTTCTGCTATAGTTCTCTGTTTGTTTTGCAATTAGCAAGGCTGGGAAAGTAGACCGGTTCCCTTGAAGTACTTAGAATCTAAGACAAGAGTCACCAGTAACATGCGTAGTGCAATACTGCTCTAACTGGTTTGAGGTGAGGAGTAATTTTTTCCAGTACCAAGGACCAACAGTCACAGGTACACATCTGGGGGCCATGCTGGAGGGTCACTTCTGTCAAAATGAAAACAGGAGTCCCCTACATGCCACTAGAGGCATCTGAGAGATACACAGAAAAACTGTGTATGGAAAAGGAGGAAAAGAATCAAGGTGGCATAGGATAGACGACTTTTTCTGTTATCACCTCTTCACCTCTCCCTAACCCTGTAGTGGGACACTGTTCCTTGCAAGGCCTAAGGCGAGTCTGTCTGAGGCACAGGCCTCTTAGGCAACCATTTATTCTTTGAGCATATGTTATTGGCAGCATGAATATTAAGGATACTCAAGTCACTGATGTGGATGAGAGATGTTAACAGTGATAAACAGTGATAAACCTATTTACATGAAACAACTAATGTATTATTTCTACTATGACCACTTGAAAAAAATAAAAAAGACCTGTAGGAGGTTAATTCACCCAATAACCGCATGAGTATCTGCTAATATCTGAAGATAATTATCACCCAAGTGAGGTTAATTCACACAAAGGTCAAATTGTTATCTGCTAAGATCTGATGATAATTTTCATGGAGCCTAGCCCAACCTCTCTTATGAGTAGATAAAAAGCTGGTGGGGCTGCCTATGTTAGCAAGTTGTGCCTTCTTGCTATCTTAACTCTGTTAAAAAAAAATTAATAAAATGGCTGGTTAGTGACAGGTAAACTTCTTCCATTAAGCTTGCCTGAAGTTGGCTCTCTGGTGGAAAGGACAGCTGGCCACCTGGACAACAGAGCCATGTTGACACCAACCAGAAAAACAAATCCTCCCCCAAATCTGTAACTCTCCCAAAGCAGGGATTGTAATCTGAACCAGATTTGCTATTCTGGCCGGAGCTAAGGGTCAAGATCAAGTCAGGTCTTCACATGAAGACCTGAGGCCAACCCACCCAACTGCCTTTCAATGCATACCTCAAGAAGCCCTAGGCCTACGTACTAACCCCCATTTTTACACCCCACTTTCTTCTCTAGATATGATAAGTTTAAACTGAAGAAGGTCCCAGATGAAATTGTGATGCATGGGCACCGATTCTCAATTCTAACTTATTCTTTGAACAACGGTGGCATAGCCCCCTTCCATTAGAACATCTGTGGCTTCACGGTCCCTCCTATCTGACAGCATGGGCAGCCCCTGAGGGCAAGTCTTACCCCTCCCCAGTTGAGAGTTCGGGCCAGGTCGTTCCCAGTCCCCAGAGGAAGGACCCCGACGGGAGGCTGAGGGCTCAGCTGCAGTTCATCCAGAATAGAAAGGATCCAGCCCACCTACAGACATTGCGGGGGCCAGAAGGGATATAAGAAAGATAGGTAAGTGACAAAGACAACCTGAGAAGAAAGCTTTACACTTGCTCTGAGCCAAAAGGCCAAGAAGCAATAGAGAAGAAAGCTTTAAAAAGCAAATAAACTGCTTGACTTTTCTTTAAAACATATATGTTTTAATCTAGTGGCCAGGAAACAGATTACTTATCTGAAATGGTTTTAAAATGGCGAGTCTCTTAAAAGGAGAAGGACCGTTTGTGTGTGCTGTCTTAGAAGCAAAACCAGATCCACTCATCTGTATGTTTAACTTGAGATCTACCTTAAAATTTAGAACAGTTTAAAATTTTTAGGGAGGTTTATAACATAGGCACGGGAGACAATACGAGACTCAGAATCAGACTGAATTTCAATTCTGGCTCATATTGGCTACATAATCTTGATTAAATTATTTAACCTCACTGAGATTTATTTATCTTATTTTCAAAATGGAGATAATGCCTACCTCACAAGACTGTTTACAGATTAAACTAAAATGTATGTAAAGCCCTTGATGTGGTCCATGTAAGCACTCATTAAATAGCTACCCTCCAAAACATCATCGTAGAAATTAGTAGCATTTTCCTAAATATCCCTATATTCTTCTTAATGAAACATCATGAAAACATAATTATGGATGGTCCTAGTACTTATTATAAGTTTAGTTAGAAAATGGATACTTATATACTAGAACCATATTCCCATTTAATCTTTTTCTAAGATAAACAATACTTTAGGCTTGGTCTCATAACTATTTAGAATAATTACTCCAAACCTGGAAATAACAAAAAGAAAGTTGCATATCCTCACAATGTCATACTAAAGTAGTGTTTCACAGGCCTAAGAACTTCATGACTGTAGGTTAACAGGAAGGTTTATCCTGTGGAGATATGAATGTTGACAATAAAAGATTATGTTAAAGATTTGGTTTTATTCCCACATAAGGCCATAAACCAAGTATGTCTCAAATTTAGAAAAATTATTTTGGTATAACTACATAATCCTTTCCCTCTACTTCTCCAATAAATCAACTTTATCATCTTGCTGGTCCCTTCATTAAAGAACTAAATAAATTTGACACGCATTTATTCTATATTTGTGTGAGTCCTATTCAAATTTTTTTTTTGAAAATTATACTTTGACAGTACATTTATTGAACTCTACTACATATAAAACACAGAACTAAGCAAATGAAATAAGATGAATGAGCTAGGCTAAGATAAGTAAGGTAGATGGCTGTTCTCAGGAGCTTATAGTGAATACCATTGCTGATTCCTGAACGAAGTTCTGTAATTATATTACTAAAGTTCAAAACAATTCTGTAAGGTAGGAATAATTCTCATCTCCATTTTATAGATACAGAAGACAAAACTTAGAAGATTCAATGACCTCCTTAATATCATACCATTTATATAATACAACTGGCATTCAAAATCAGGTCCGCCAAACACCAAAGCTAACCTCTTAATCACTCTGGTGCAGGGAGCCTTTAAATAAAGACCTAAATTCTGTTCTGGAATATGGCCTGGAAATAGCCTGACTGTGCTGGAAACAATGGCTTTTGTACTTTTGAAATCTTTGGAGTGCTGGAGAAGTCTTAGAAATTGCTCGATCAAATTCAGTTAATTTGCAGATTTATTAATAAATGAGGTGCCAAGAGGTCATGTAATTTGCTCAAGGCTAAATAACGAGGAGTGTCAGCTTCGGAATCTTATCAGGTCTCTTGATTCCATCTAGAGACTCCATCCTTTCTCTACCCCAATATTTCGTCCCAGTTTGTAAAACTTGCCTGTCCATCAGGAAGCCTAAAATCGCGTTTACCTTCTAGAAGGGCATATCACCACGGTCTCCCAATACGACGGACTAAAACTCCAGAAGTAAAGAAGAAACCAGAAGTCCCTCCATTCCCTCAAACCAGGCAAATCTCTTGTGGATGACTCCTTAGATTCTGACCCCATATGCTCCTAGTCCTTCTACAGACCGTGTTAACAAAGCTTGCTGTCGAAGTGTGGGTCAGATGCTAATGAGGTCTGACGCCTCTGTTGGCTACCGTCCCTGTGCCGCTGAAAGCACAGACTGCGCACAGTAGGTAGCTCCCCTCTATGAAACGACAAGACAGGGAAACAGCAATCCCGGCATCACGGATCACCGACAACAGACGCAAACAGCCCTGCAGAGACCCAGAGCCTCTCGGAGACGCCATGGAACACTGGAAATTGAATCCAACAACCCCTGTGAAGAAGGCAGTCTCTTTAGAACGTCTCCGAGAGGTGAATACTCAGGTTGCCCCTTACGAATTGTACTCACAAGTCAGTCTACTTTCTTTCAGGTAGATTTAAATTAGACATTTTTTTTTTTTTATGCTCAGGTGAAAACAGTCTCTCTTTTCCTGGTAAAGATAATGTCATGTGGTCACATTTCCAATGCCCACTGCATTCTAGGCACAATGGCAGGAAAAATACATCTTCAGGGACCAGAAGCAAACCAAACACAAAATGGCAAGCTGATGAAGCCAGGAGTTTAGCTTCTGTCTGATAATAGGGAGTAAGACGTCACCCCTCCTGGCAGGAAAAGTGCTCCCTCTGGAAAAGGGCATGAAGGATCCCTGCTTGAGGCCATAACCCAAAGACATTGGAGACCCGTTGAGGCTGGAAAGAGAAAGCCTTTAAGGGGTGGGCCCACTTCTCCACTGGCTCACTGACAGACCTCCAACACGGACATCTCCCCAGGTTAGGGGCCTGAGTCACCTACAGGAAACCTGCTCGTGTCTCAGAGTGTTGGAAACCGTACAAACAACTAGGAAGGAATAGTGAAAGGAGGGAAACAAAGTAAAGGGAAAGGCAAAAACACAATAAAATAACTTCCTCTGAAGAGAAACCTGCCAAGAAAAATTGCAAATCGCAGGAAGAAGGCTAATACCAAGACGGATGGGAAGGTCAGGGAGTTAGTCCACAGCACATGAAATAAAAACACTTTTCAAATGAGACTGAAATGAGTGTCCCGTAACGTCCATAAATTGACAGGTATCTTCTAATAATCCTTTAATCAGTATATAGCCTTCATTCAGACCTTCTGAAGGGGCTCCTGTTTTCTCAAAGAAAGTAGCCAAGAATCCATGTGATCCTGTGCTATAGGGTTCCTCGGAAAGGCAGGAGCCCTCAGGACACTTGGACTTCTCACCCTCCTTCTTCTCTCACACTTGACCCAAGCAGAAAAGTAAAGTGTATAACCGATTTGAATGAAAGGATCGTCCCCTTTCTTAGCAACTGATTTAAGAAGTGCACAGATACTTTCTACCTTCTTTGTCCAATGGCCAAATATTCCATTTTCCTCCTGAAAACAATCAGGGAGGTTTAGTGTTCCATCATCACATAACCCTGAGTCACCAGATGTCACCTGCCTTTCGGAGTCAAGACAGGTCGTGAAATTCTCTCAAGTCCATCAGTGTTAGACTAACAATAGTTCTTTGGCAGAGGTGGGTCTGTTCTTTGCCTTGTTACCATCCTTAATAGTTTTTCTCACCCAAGAGATGTATGACCCCAAACCGGCTTCCTCAGAAGACCACAGAATGTAGGGCTGAAGGGGGAAACGGAGCCCATCACCCATTGGCTGGGCAAGCTTAGGTAAGCCACTCAATCCTTCCAAGTTCCCAAGACTCTTAGGGTTTTTATCAGCTAAATGACATGTAGACACTACATAGCATGTGCCTCACAAGAGGAAATGCTTAATTAACATCAGCTGCTACGATTAAGCTTTATTTTTCTTCCTCTTTACTTCCTCTTCCCAGAAGCAAAATGCCCTCTTTCTGTCTCTCCACTTAAAGCTGAACCTCAGGGTCACAAATCAATGCCACCTTTGACTGCCATCAATCACAAAGTTTTCCGGTGACTATCCAAAGCAGAAAACCCAAGCTGTGCTAAAGCAGAAAAGTGTTAGAGAGAGAGAGAGAATGTAAAAAAACACAGTAGCAGGAGACAGATCTTAAGTAATAATCTGTATCTGTCCTTAAAAAGCAAAACTCTATAAAACTCTATAGAAGATCTTCAGGGACAAGGCTGTTACCACAGCCTCTCCCTTACCAGGAACCTGCTCTTCGGGGAGTCTGGGCTTTGGGTTCGTGGCCGGGATTGTTTGTTAGTCTTTCCCCAAATTGTCTCCACCAGTCATCTCGGACCCCTTCAGTTAGATGTAATTAATTGCAAAACATAGCACTTGGCATATTTTCCACCACAACTGAAGAAAACGATCCACACTGGGTGAAATCATTTCCCAGTTTGCAATGTTCTGTCCTGCCTTTGTGTCAGGAAGGGTAGGGCTGCCCCATATGGAATGCCAGGCTCCTGGGCTTTGTCCCTGAGCAGAGCAGCCGGTGGTGAGGGCCGTCCGCAGCTGGGGAGCACTGCCACTCCCTGTCCGTGGGGCACCCTAGCCGTCATCCAGTGGGGCCCAGTGCATGCTGAGCACCATTTTCCTTCTGCGATGTACTAACATTAGAGGCGGCTGAGGGGCTGGGAGAACAGTGAATCGGCACTTTCTTTGACCAGACCAGGTACATATTGCATTGCCTTCTAGCCTGGCAAAAAGTGAAGATGGACATAGTGAGAGATCAAAAGGGAACAAGGCCAACATTTCTGAACTGAAAGAACATCAAGGCAGCACGTACGTTCAAATGGCCCTTTGAGATGTGCACACCACGAGTCTTCCTTTTGATATTTTATGTTTGTACTTCACAGCTTACAAGTACTCGTGTGTTAAATGTTTTTTAAAGTCAGCCCTAAAGAAATCAAGATAGAAGGGAGGGGATGGAGAGATAGAGATAAGCTGAAGCTTTGGGAGGAAAGGGGCTCGGAATGGTGGGCTTGCCACGGTCAGTTCAAGGGAAACACACTTTCTTCCCTGCTGCGGCTGTGGTAAGTCAGGGCATGGAGGAGCCTATTGTTTGGGGTGTATCCTCATCTAGGGAAGACAACTGATCAAGAAACAAGCATGGAGTGGATGGCCCAATAGTTTAATTCAAGGCCTTTGGAAAGACGTTCACATGGTCAAGGGTGGACCAGCGGATCCAGCCCCATAACCAAGGTCAGGAGCCAGAGAGGCAGGGATCCCATCACACCTTGAGGAGCCATCGGGAGGGGAGGTGTGCCTCTGGGGTCTTGGTCCACATGCCCTTCAATACTTAAGCAGAGTGACGGCTATGTGGAGCTGGATAGATAGAGATGCAGCCAAGGATGGGAAAGAATATACAAGAGTCGCATGACCAAAAAGCAACTCGTTTATAAACATGAAAATCTGAGATCATTCTTGAGTTGGGGGGGTTTCCTTTCAGCCTAGAGATCAAAGGTGAGACAAGCCCATCCAATAACTGCAACCATGTGGCCACCCTGGAATTGTGCTAACCAGTTCCAAAGAGACCACACCTGCACTGTCCACTGCAGCCTCCACTGACCACACGTGGCAACTGAGCACTGGAATGTGTCGGATACAAACTGGAGATGCTGGACATAGAAATATACGCTGGATTTTGAAGACAGCACACATTGAACACAAACTATCCCATTAGTGATTTTTCCATGATCGCATGTTGAAATGACAATCTTGTGGATATCTGAGGTTCAATAAAATGTATTATAAAATTAATTTCCCCTGCTTCTGACTTGAAGTAACTTCCAGAAAACTTGAAAATGTGGTTTGTACTGTTGTTCTCTTGAAGAGCAATGGTCTATACTACTACAATGCTGCGACTATGAAGGGTCCCCCTTAGGGACCCTGGCGTATCCCTTCGCAGATCTAGAAGGTCTCAAAGGAGGGTAAGACACCTTGTTTCTTGTTGCAAGTCACAGAAACATAGGCACCCAGCCAGCTCTTCTGCTGACAAGAGCAGAGCTGGGAGATGGGTTATTTAAAAGTGCAAGGAGGGATGCCTGGGTGGCTCAGTGGGTTAAGCCTCTGCCTTTGGCTCAGGTCATGATCTCAGGGTCCTGGGATCGAGCCCCACATCGGGCTCTCTGCTCAGCAGGGAGCCTGCTTCCACCCCTCTCTCTCTGCCTGCTGCTCTGCCTACTTGTGATCTCTCTCTGTCTCTCTATCAGATAAATAAATAAAATCTTAAAAAAAATTTTTTTTTAAAAAGTGCTAGGAGGCAGAGTGACACAAACCAGCAGCGGAGCCACGAACTTGTTTCCAAATTAACACAAGATGACTACCTGAAATAATAATTTGTGCACAAACTAATGCAGTTAAGGGTTAATACAGTCTCCTCCTAATCAGTCCAAAAAAAAAAAAAAATTCCATTCCTGAATCTCCCTGGGACCCTGTCACTGTGCTGACAGAATTCTGACAGCTTCCACGGTGACTGATACGCTCACCAAGTAAAGGCTGGATGCCTTATGTCACACGTAAGCCTGATACTCTCAGGAATTATTCTTCACTTGCCTCAAGCCATCAAGCTTTCTTCACAAATCCATCAGGAGGCCTCGCCTTTACAGAAACTCTGCCCCTACTCAAAATTAAAAGTTTCATATTCTAAACAAATCAGATTAAAAATATCAATCACTTACCTAGAAAAACATTTTATCAACTCCAGGCCTCTTCCACAACACATCTATTTTAGCCAAGTAAAGAAATAAAATAAAACCTGGTTGCATATAAGGTACAAGATAAGCCAAGTCTTGATTCTGAGTGATTAAACTACAGAGATTACCATTGAGAAAATAATTAGTACAAAAGTAGGCACCGACCCTCGGGTAAATCGGCTACTTCCCTTTGGGGCATGCCTGTTGCAAGGGACCCGAGTATAAACGTCTAGTGCATTTGTGAGTTATGTGGAAGGAGGTGAAACAGAAGCCAGGAACATCGATACGGTCCCTAAGAGGAAAAACTACCTAGAACATAAAAGAAGAGTAATATCTAGCCTTGCAGAGTACCTATTAATTATGGTATATTTAAAGAAAGGAGGATAGGAAAGACAGGCTAAGTAGGAGAACTAGGGAGTCTTCATGTCAAAAAGGTGTTATTAATGGCACCAGGGTGTACTCACAGATATCCAACACTGTAATTGGGTCTGGTCTTTAGGATTCATTAACAATCTACCAAGTCTCACTTGCTTGTCATTCTGGGTTTTGTCCCAGACACGCTATTGAGATGGTTTTCTTAAAAACCACTAGTTACCTCCTAGGCTCCAAAATCGGTGATAGTTCTCCAGTCTCTCCTTCAGGATATAACCACGGCCTCTTTCCTGAAACTCCTCTGTATTTTGCTTTTGTTTTTTTCTTGACAGACTAGACTAGGAGTGGTCCTTTCTACTTCGATCTTTTCATTCTCCTTTGGAACTCTGGTCCGGACTCCCTAACTGCAGCTGTGTCGCAAGTGTCCAGACTCGGCTCTCTTTTGTCCTTCAGGCTTAAAGCTCCAGGTTTTCAAACACTTCTCTAGTTGCACAGAATGCCTCAAAACCACAGAACCTAGAACGTGCGTCCTACACATACCGGCTGAGCAGAGGAAAGGAAGAAGAAAGGAGATGTAAGAGCGACCTGCCAGGAGGCTCCAGCAGGGTGGGAGAAATTTGCAAGGGGAGGCACTCAATCACTGGTGGGGCCCAAGTTGTAGAGAAGGAATGGGAAGTGGATGTGGGTTTGAGGTCATGATCACTTTGGCGGAGAAAGGGTTAAGAACTCTGAATTCAGGACAGCAGGCATAGCCTCAACTTCTCTGCTGCTGCCACTGAGATTTAGAAGAGAAAATATGGGAGCAAATACTGAAGTCATATAGAAAGATAAGGAGATTCTAAAATAAGGAAAAGAACTGTAGTAAACGTCACTTAAATAAGTTTATATTTTAAGACAATGAATCTGGGGACAGCTGAGCTAAGAACACTCTGTGTATGGGTATGTTAAACGCAATATACTAATATATATTTAATATATTTATATATACATACAAATATATACATATATAGACACACACACACACACACACACGCATACTATATACCAAATACATATATATCCCCAGAGGATTTTTTTGGATATAATTCTACTAAAAAAAGTTCGGAAAATTTGAAACCAGCCTATCCCTTAGTGTATCTCCTAACAACCTACAACTGATAGAACTTTAATTGGTATTGTAGCAGAAAAAATTCCACGGTCTAAAAGTTTTGGAAGACAATGGGTTAAATATAGTGAATCAGGTTCGGATTCTCAGCTGTAAGATTTTATAATGACTTTTATAAGCTAATTACATGTATTGTGAATCTTGACAAACGGTAAACACTATTTTTCCAACTAAAACAATGTTTTCATCTTCAGGGAGTTACTTAAGGGACCTGTAGAAATACTGTTCTGTTTTCTTCCAGTTGTATTTTTTGGTATATAATGTGTATCCAATGTGGCATTAAGTGCTATGAGAGAGAGTTAAAAGATTTTGTTGCTACCTTTGAGACTATAACATTCTAATTAGGGAGAATAGAGAAAAACCAAAGATAGTTCCTAATAAAATTCTAGATCCCATGAGACCAAACTCCAGCTACAGAAGAAAAAGATAGTGGGCAGCAGAGTCTAAACATTGTGGTTCTCAATTCTTTCCCTTTGCTAATATGCCAACATAAGTAGAGGGCAAATGGAGAACCAAGTGAGACAAATAGAGGAAAGTGTACCCATAATAGTAAACTTCAGCCCAATTCCACTTTTTCTTCAAAAATGAATTCAAAGGAGATGATCTTTAAGGCAATCAATGTCAGTATTCTAAGTTTTATCTCTACTCATGAAAGAACAAATGCAGGGGCGCCTGGGTGGCTCAGTGGGTTAAGCCTCTGCCTTCCGCTCAGGTCATGGTCCCAGGGTCCTGGGATTGAGCCCCACGTCGGGTTCTCTGCTCAGCGGGGAGCCTGCTTCCCTCTCTCTCTCTCTCTGTGGCCTCTCTTGCCTACTTGTGATCTCTGTCAAATAAATAAATAAGATCTTTAAAAAAAAAACCAAAACAACAAATGCAGTAATTTTGTCCATGTACTTCTCCTTAATGATTGTGACCAATGATTAAGAACCAAAGGAAGTAATTTGTTTTTTTAAATGAAGAATTCAGTCATCTATAACCTTCATTGTAATGGTACGGCCACATCCTTACCTTGTAGAACAGGAAAGGATACAATATAGCTGAGAGAATAAGACACAATTTAGGAAGACCAGGTATGAACCCATAAGACAATAACCACATCCCTTCTAACACTTTATGGGCTATGATTCCCATGACAGAGACCTAGGTCTTAGGGAACTGGAAAGAGGTGAGGTAGGAAAGAATAAAGACAATTGTCACAAGGAAAGCAAAAGAAAGATGGAAGAAATAAGTGAGAGAGCTTGATTCTATCTTGAGGACCTACCGTTCCATCCCCACCACACGCCAGAATTCGCAGATTTGGTACTTTCCTATACAACTCAAGCCTGTAGAGGAAAAAAGAACATGAAGTCAACAAAAGAGCTCATCACTGGTCATTGCAGAGAAAACACAGGGCAAAAGAGGATGAGGGGACGTCCCCTGGAGAAAAGGCATAATTATGAGGATAATAATGTCATTATGGGCATGGATCCCAACAAAGGGATCAGCGGCTGGTAGCAAAACTCATTTTTAAATGGCCGATACTGGAATGGGACTTCAGGATGTCCCAGAGTTTTATCTCTCATAATCCCTACTAATGTATCCACTCATATGATTTTCCTAATTAGTTTCGACTTCCTTTTCTTTTCCCGTCATACCCCTTCCTCCTTTCTCAAAGAAAATCCTCCTTAATCAGTAGTCAGGAGTCATTGTGTCTCCTCCTTATTTTTTGTCAGCTTTTCCTGGATTTGCTTTTCAAACTTATACTTTCCACTCTTAATCCCAGTAAACCTCTTCTGAGAGACAGGATGGCAGGAGGATGCCCACAGCATTACCGCCACACCTACAATTCTAGCTCTCTCTCCACTCATTCACCAATACTCAAACCAAATTTGTACTCTTCAGCCCAAAGAGGGAAGACTTACTGGTTTTTCTTTATTTAAAATTTGTTTAAAATTAGATCATTTTTCATGTTGGCTCTTGAGAAAACACAATTACAGCACCCCTGCTAAAACATTTCCTTAAGTGAAGCTGTCAATGCCTCTGTTCTAAAATACACCATCTTCAAAATCAAGTTTGTTTGTTTGTTTGTTTTCTGGAAACATCTCCTACCTGGCCACATTCTTTAGGAATGACCTATGAAGGCTCTGCCTAAAGTCTAACCAAATGATAAGATTTTAACAACAGCATCCAAGAGGACAAAAGCCAGGGTAGCAGTTTTGCCTTAGTCCATCCAAATACAGAAAAAAATACAGAAGTTTTATAGCGAACTCTAGTGGTGAAGAAGTTCATAGATTAAAAGAATGACAGCAGAAATTAATTTTTATATTTAATGTTCTCCTGAATGCTTCAAATATATGATTTGTCCATTTAATACACGAATATTATTTCTCTAGACATTATCTGAACTGGTTACTTTGCCTCTGGTATTGTTATTTATTTAAAAATAATTAGTATCCCTTAAGCTCTAATATTTGATGACATCCAAACTATCTCAATACATGGGTTTTAAAACGGGAACTGGACAGCAGCAGAAACAGTCCTGCTCTTTCCCACCATGTACAACACTATCGCCACCAAAGGGAAGATAGAGGATACATGTCACCTAGGTCTAAACCTGATTTTCAATACTCCTAACAAAAACAGAATGAAACTTCTGAGAAGGTCAGAAAAAGGGATCGAGCAGGAATTAAAACGTCTTCCTGTCCTGGCGAGGAATCCATAGGCATAATCAATTAATCTGTCTCCGATGGACACAGGCGCACACACACCACCTCTCATTCAAATACGCGAACATATTCATAAATAAATACGGCCACTCTCCAAAGATCCACGTACAGTCTCACTCATGTACTTCCCCAAGCTGAACACGAGTAAGTAGAAAAAAGACAAATCCTTCCTCAGTGCAGGCTTGTAAATAATCGACAGTTGCTTGCCCGTGAGACGCAAGCACACTAGAAGGATGTCCTGAGTTAACAACTGTGTAGGTGGTCTGGAAGGGAATTAGCCCGAAGAAGAGCAGGAGGGGAAACATCAGACGAAGGCTAAAGGAGGTGACCACAGTTGAGAGTCGATGAGGGAGGGTCAGCAAGTATTTCACAAGCTAACCTAATAAGGAAGCCTGACTTCACAGCAGAAGCCCTTCTCGCTTGCCCAAACCGGTATGGACCATGGTGGGCTGTTTTCACACTTACGCATCTTTGGGTCCCTCCTGAGAAAGATCAAACACCTGCCGTGGATTCAGGTACCACATGAACATCTGCAGGACTTTGGTTCCCTGTCAGGAAAAAAAAAATTTTTTTTAAGACACTAGGAAGAGATTTCCAAATATTTGCTGCTCATTTAAAAAAATAAATCTTCCTCTCTAAAATATCACCTGAGTGCTATGCATAGCGTAAGACTGATGATTCACAGACCTGTGCCCCTGAAACAAATAATACATTATATATTCATGAAAAAAATAAAAATATAAGTAAAATATCACCTAAATTATAAACAGCATGAAGTAGTAGTTAAAATCATGGGCTTTGGCCATGGATACACAGGTTGACTGTCCAGACGGGGCTTTTGTCCAACTGTGTTAACTCTGGCCAAGTTCTCCAATTTCAGTGAGCCCAACTTCCTTCTCTTTAATGTGGAGATAAGAACATCTCTTTCACAGACTTGTCGCAAGGATTAAATGCAGTCATGTTTGAGGAGCACGTCACAGTGGTCACAGTGTGTGGCAGGCAATTAAGTGCCTACTGAATAGTAACTACTGGTTTTCCCATCACTGGACATCAAAACTCATGCTGGCAACTTATTAGTCTGTCCATGTCATTTAACTTGAATTTTTACTCCATTGTGAAGATTACTTTGATCTTTGCATAACATGAATATAGATAGGATGAGCTAAGTATGATTTTATTGAAATAACTTCTCATAACTGAAGCTGAAGTCTTTCTTTTTTTTTTTTTTAAGATTTTATTTATTTGACAGACAGAGATCTCAAGGAGGCAGAGAGGCAGGCAGAGAGAGAGGAGGAAGCAGGCTCCCTGCTGAGCAGAGAGCCTGATGCAGGGCTTGATCACAGGACCCTGAGATCATGACCCGAGCCGCAGGCAGAGGCTCAACCCACTGAGTCACCCAGGCACCCCCTGGAAGCTGAAGTCTTACAGGCTCCTCATTATTTAGGAGAGACACATGTGACTTTCCTGGTTACAGCTTACTTTGACTTTGTTTCAATTTCTATGTCTCTGAGTCAAACAGTTCTCACATGAACATTTTTGGAATATTTTAAGTGATTTATAATTGGCATTTGTAGAACTGATCGTCACAGAAAACACAAGGCAGTTCTGGAGATCATTTCTTAACAGTGAACTGAGCAGAGAAGAAATGAAAGAAGGATCGTTTCATTAAGCGGCATCAAAAGAGCTTTAAGACTGCGTAGGGTGCCCCATTTTAGGTCATTATCAGCCACAGCAAATAACATTTGATCAGCTGGGCAGTGCGTGTTGCTTATAATTACAGTTCCTTTATTACCTATCCCGAGTGCTCTCCCTTAAAATATTCCCAAGTCTGTACACCTACCGTGCTGTATCCAAGAGTCATTCTGGGACAGCAGAGAGAGCATGGTATTCGAGTCAGTAATAACTTGGGTGGTCTCATGAGGTGATCGTGAGCACTTAAAAGTCTGCAGAAATCTAGCATAGTAAATAGGTGAGCAAAATCTGCTTTCCAGGGGGATAATGAGAATTAAATGAATCAGTAATAGCTATGGATCTAACCCAGTATGTGGCACAAAATAGGCCTTTGTAAAGGTTAGTCCCTTTCTTTGTTGCTTCTTGTTAATCTATTCAGTAAATTACACTTGAGGTTGTGCGGGCTAAAGTGTAGCTTGTAATTACCACATTGTTAGGCCGGTTGTTACAGGGGCCAATGCAGGTCTTTTGTTCCACATTTCAACCAAACCTGTAATTTAAAAGTTCTGCTTTATCATGTGCTTGCTATAAATTTAGGAATAACCTTCTATCCTTAATTATTACAACTAATCCTTCAATTTCACCACATGACATATTTTGCTTCCTATAAAATTCAGACACAGAGCTGGACACATAATACTAACTAAATGCTGGGTTGTTCTCTCTTCTTATACAAGCCTTGCTATCAAGTCAGTTGGGGATTATCTCGAGTGGTCTTTGACGCCTATCTGGTAGACCAGAGTCATTTTAATAACCAGTTCAAAAAAAAAAGAAAAAATTTTCCCAC
Source organism: Meles meles (assembly GCF_922984935.1). Taxonomy (NCBI): domain Eukaryota; kingdom Metazoa; phylum Chordata; class Mammalia; order Carnivora; family Mustelidae; genus Meles; species Meles meles. The sequence goes on along the minus strand of NC_060075.1, from coordinate 16,215,993 downwards.
TGACTTGCTCGAAAATCAATCTTTCAGTTTTAAATCCCTAGAGGAATAGGAATGGTTAGTGTTAATTACTCCTTTCCACTTCTGGCCATGAGCCCACTGCTGGGCTCGTCTCAATTCCAGCTTCTACAACACCTGCAATACCAGGTAATGAACACCTTTTAAAAAATAAAGTTTAAAAGGGGACGCCTGGGTGGCTCAGTGGGTTAAAGCCTCTGCCTTTGGCTCAGGTCATGATCCCAGGGTCCTGGGATCGAGCTCTGCATTGGGCTCTCTGCTCGGTGGGGAGCCTTCTCCCCCCCCCACCTCCCTGCCTACTTGTGATCTCTGTCTGTCAAATAAATAAATAAATAAATAAATAAAATCTTAAAACAAAGAAAACCTTCCATCTTAAAAAAAAAAAAAATGAAGTAAAAGGCATTAAGAGGCGGTTTTTCTTAAACTAAAATTTCTCCAAAAGGTTGGAATGACCACACCATTCTGGTTTTGTTTCTCTTAAGTGTGGGTTCATGGTGACGTCTAATGGTCTACATTTATCCTTTGGAGGAAGGGGAATTCAGGCTGGCAAGTTTTGCACTGCACCATTTCCGGGAGGCCCCACTGACACCGCAGGCTGTTGTAAGAACGCCCTCAGAGCTGTGCAGGGATAATGTGCAAATCCACACACGTCAACCACTCAGAGGTCACATTCAGGTGTGAGTGTGACAGAATTACTTCTTTTAAAAGTAGTCCTTCTAAAACATACACAACAGCAGAACTGGCAAGGATCTGAAAAGTACTGCATTGTTTTAAATCCACCATGTCGCCTGGAGAAAAATAAAGGCCTGACTCACTGAAGACTGTTCTCTCAGCTCTGCTGTGACCTCTAAGATGAGCTACTTTAGGGCTTGGTAATTCATCTCATAGAATCGAAGGGCTTGAGAAATGCTAACTCACCAGGAAAAGAGTCATTTCTTTCTCACTTACAGGATTAAGCTGACTCAGACATTGACAGAAGTGCCATTCACTAACGAGTCCCAAACGTGCTCCTATCTGTCACTGGCCACATGCCAAACCCAAAAGCTGGTGTGGTTTTTGTTTTGGTTTTTTTTTTTTTTTTTTTTTTTGAGGCTATTGTGCTGGTTTGTCTCTTCCTGCTCTTTCTTCCTCCCTGCCCCCCTTTCATACACCTGTCTTTTGTCTTTGCTTTCACTCCCTCTATGGGCATGCAAAGAGCAAACCCTGATGTTAAACCCTGGGATTACAAAGATAAAGGACATGAAACTGGCTTAGAGTTCATCAGGATTTAGGAGGAAAGAAAGACACAATGTTTGGAGAACTTTGAGCACAGTGTCTTCAGTTTCCTGTTAGGGTCCTCTGGCTAGTGAGCAGGAAAGTAGGCGCAGGGTCCATGAGCTAGAGCTTTCAGCCTTGGGCCTTTGTCACCCTTAAGTTTAGGTTATTTGGCGTTTTTGGTTTATTTTGTTTTATTCTTGAAAAAAGCTGCAGCTTTTCTGCAACAGTATTCTGCTTTTCTCTAAATGGAAAAAACAGGTTGCGTGTCAATTCTAACACACTCGGGGGGTTCTCATATGCACGGCTGTAGCTACGTCACCTCGCTGACTACAGAGCTTGTTAAGATACTGGGAGACTGGGTATTCCTGGGGAGTGATGAATAGGTCCTTATGGTTTTGGGCGCAATTATAAATGGGATTGGCTCCTTAATTTCTTTCTTCCGTCTTGATGTTGGTGTGAAGAAATGCAACTGATTTCTGTGCATTGATTTTATATCCTGACACTTTACTGAATTCCTGTATGAGTTCTAGCAGTTTTGGGGTGGAGTCTTTTGGGTTTTCCACATATAGTATCATGTCATCTGCAAAGATTGATTAGTTTGACTTTTTCTTTGCCAATTTGGATGCCTTTAATTTCTTTTTGTCGTCTGATTGCTGAGGCTAGGACTTCTAGCTCCTAGAAGTTTCTGGCTCCAGGGGTTGGGGAACAGGCTGGGAGAAGAGAAAACAACTTCCCAGAAGAAAGGCAGATTGTTCTAGAGGGAAGTAAACGGGATTCATCGACTCACCTACTAAGTGCCAGACATAGTACTGGGTGGGGTAGGAAGAGAGCAAGATGGACAAAACAGGGAAGATCCTGCTCTCTTATTAAACAGAGGAAGTTCTAGCATTATTCATTAAAGAAAATACGATAATGGCTTGGGGGTATGGAGAGTCAATTAAGAATGAATCTGCTCCAGTAGCTTAGCAGCCAGCCTCCATCTAAGCCTTGTAACTCTTCCATGGCCTGAAACATGCTGGTGGGTTACTGAGCAAGCCTTGGTTTCTGTCCCAGAGGGATTAGCCCGAACAAAAGCTGCTAGGAAAGTCCCAAGGAAGAGAAAAGCTAGTGCGAGGAAGAGATAAAGAATCATTTCAAACTGGCTTCAAATAACCCCAAAGGAATACCTAATTTTCTTAAAAAACAAAAAACAAAACAAAACATGTTAGGCTCCTGCTGTGTGCCCAAGTGTACACTCAGGAAGCTCAGAAAGAGGCAAATCCAAAATAAATGCGTCAGCTGAAGATGGTTCAAGGTTTGGCGGAGATGCCTACCGAGAAGTAGGAGTGGCCAAAGAAGGTACTCTGAGTCCCCAACTGGGGATTAGATGAAGGCATCCTATATATGATATCTGAACTGTTTCTTGAAAGACGAGTAAGGTTAACCATGTCTTTACACATGGAGAAGAGAAAGAGGGAGGCACATGAGGTGCCGTGGGGACATGACCTTCTGCACTGTGAGGCAGGAGCGGTGGGACACGAAACTGGGGGAGTTGGTAGGAGACAAAACTGGGTGAGTTGTCAGTTGAACAGCGAAGGAGCTCGGGCTCTGTTTTCTAGGGAATGAGAGTCACTGGAATGTTATAATCAGGGGAGCCAGACTGACACTGTGATGTATCAGTCCGGCTAGAAACTAAGGAGCTAGACAGCCAGGCGGGCTCTCGTCCTATCAAAGGAGATGGGGCCCTGTGGGGAAGTGGAGCCTTCATGAATGGGATTACTGCCCTTACAAAAGGGACCCCAAAGAGCTCCCTCATCACTTCTGCCATGTGAGGACACAGCAAGAGGACACAGTGAGAGGACGGTACTTCTGGAACCAGGAAGGGGAACCTTACCAGCTCCCATATGTGCTGGTGCCTTGATGGTGGGCTTCCCAGCCCCCAGAACTATAAGGAATAAATTCCTGTTATTAAACCAACTAGTATCCAATATTCGGTTAGAGCAGCCTGAGTGGAGTAAGACAGCTGCCCCCACACTTCCACCAGTATTATAACTGGGGAAAAGATTTATTGTCTTGTTGATTTATTTCCATCTGCTGAGGCTGGCTTGACAAGAAGATCTTGGGCATGGACTTCGACATGTGTGACCATCTGCTGACTACCCTTCTGCCCTCTTCCTAGCCTGTTCTAAGCATTAGGAGCCTAAAATTATATCCAAACATCATGATTCTTGATTTATCCCCAGGTTGTACATCACAGAATATCACTGAGGTTGTTTGCTCAAGTATTTAGAAAGTCTTGGGGTGCCTGGGTGGCTCAGTGGGTTAAGCCTCTGCCTTCAGCTTGGTCATGATCCCAGGGTCCTGGGATCGAGCCCCACATTGGGCTCTCTGCTCAGCCGGGAGCCTGCTTCCCTTCTTCTCTCTCTCTGCCTGCCTCTCTGCCTACTTGTGACCTCTGTCTGTCAAATAAATAAATAAAATCTTAAAAAAAAAAAAAAAGTCTGGGGACTCAAACATTTGAAGTTACTGATTTTTGTCTCCCTCTCCCACCTTGGGTGACTTGCCCCTGACCGAGGAGGGCTGGCCCTGGGGTGACGGTACACAAGTCCAGCCATTTGATGGGGCTGGACTCAGTGTGAGCATTCAGCATGCCCACAAATGGATACTCCCTTCCTCTTGCCGCCTACTGATAAGACCCCTGGAAGTCGAATGCAATTCATGCCACCCCTACTCCCGGGGACTTCACGTTGGACAGTGTGAGAAGCCAGGGTCCGGACCCCCCAGGTGTCAGGACTGACAAGGCAGAATCACTCTATGGGGCAGAACACCTGCTTAACCCGGAACATATAACTTAAGTGCCTGGAAAGAAGTCCTGAGCGGGAGCCTCCAGGAGAACCGTGGAAAAGCAGGAAACATCGAAAGATGTCAGCAGCATCAACATAAGACTCAGGGTAAAGATGCTAATGAGTCAGGGACATCACGAAAAACACTAAGTTCTGAAGTTAGAGCAAAAGTTAAGTTACCCAAGGGAGGGGGCTGTTTTTCAAATCCTCAGGTTTTCAAACACAGAAGAGGGGACTGCGCGGGTGTAAACTTTATCTCCCAGGTATTACATCTTTTCCACAGGAGGAGAAACTCAAAGTTGACCTCGTAGTCCCTGGTTCCAGTTCCTGTTCCCCCAGCACCAGCACCACCAGCCTCAAAACTTTCAGAACTCCCACTATCCCCTCTACCTTAAGTGATGGGAAAACAGAGACAATTACTGTGAAATAACTGTTTAAAACAAATTATTGTTTACAAAGGACATTGAGGCAGTCCCAAATGCGTTCGTCTCAATGTATTCCTGCAATGTGCAGGAAAATTTCTTCACGCACACAAAACACTGATTTCTGAAAAGCTGTAGGTATTTTTCTTGCCAGAGGATGGCGACAGAGTCTAGTTAGTTACTTAAGAGATGCCCAAGCAAGTTTAAGTGAAAGTTTGACACCTCGGCTTTATTTATTTATAAAAATTTTTAAAAAGATTTTATTTTTTTGACAGAGAGAGAGGTCACAAGTAGGCAGAGAGGCAGGCAGAGAGAGCAGGAAGCAGGTTCCTTGCTGAGCAGAGAGCCCGATGTGGGCCTTGATCACGACCTGAGCCAAAAGCAGAGTCTCAGGGCCACCTTCCTGGGGCTCACTTGCCCTGTTTTCAGGGCTGTCCTGATTCACCCTTTTTTTTTTTTTTTAAGATTTTATTTATTTATTTGACAGTCAGAGATCACAAGTAGGCAGAGAGGCAGGCAGAGAGTGAAAGGGGAAAGCAGGCTTCCCTCTGAGCAGAGAGCCCGATGTGGGGCTCGATCCCAGGACCCTGAGATCATGACCTGAGCCGAAGGCAGAGGATTTAACCACTGAGCCACCCAGGCGCCCCCTGATTCACCCTTTGATCCTTTATCACAACAAAGTTTCGGGGGGGTGGGGGTGGACAAAATTATGGAGGAAACAAGATTCAAGGGAGCCAAAGAGTGAGAAACTTTCACAGTTCACCCTCTGACTCCCCATCACCCAGAATCTCCTCTCATCTGCAATGATAAGGGCACAGGACAGCCAGAGCACAGGAAATGGTGGGCCCTAATAGAGGAATTAGATCATCTGTGACCACGACCCTTCTCTACTCACTACAACTGGGAATCAAGCGGTCCCTTCCTAAGACTGAAGATGGAGATCGGTTTGAATGATTGCCATTGTACAAAGGTATCTGGATATATTTAAAACTTCCTCAGCATTTTGAACTGTGCTCAGAAGCAATGCTCTTTGCTAGGCTTAGTAAAAACTCTACTTTACATAGAAATAGAAAGTTAAACAATATTCATTTTGATGGGGTTAGCCATACTTCTGAGAATCCCAGATATTCTAGAAGTAGTCTCATAAGCCAAAATGCATAAAATGAGAGCAAATAACACTTAAGTCTTTGGTCTCTAATACCTGGGCATTTTTATTTGAATACCTCACAGTCACTTCCAGTATCTCAAACACATCTCAATTTTTTTTCCAGAATAATGCTTCCCTTTCCTGAACTCTCATTAGTTAACAAAGCTGCTGTCCAGATAACTTGCTGTAAAACCCGCATTGCTTGATATACGATTATTTGTTCACTTCTAGAGCCCATGCACTAGAAATCACAGGTTGGAAGGTGCAGCCCCAGGCGATAGGGAGCCTCTGGCTTAGCAGAACACCCACAGAGCACTTAGGCTGCAATTCATAAAACACAGGTTTGTGCCAAGGACTATGGGAGCACAGTGGACAGGGTGACTCATTTTGGGAAATGGTTCCAAGCCTTAACGGATGAACAGGAGTTTGCCACAGAGTGAGAAGGAAAGGGGGCTCTGCTCCCCCAGCCTTCTCTCTCTGCATAAGTAAGTAGGTCCATCTTCAGTTCAGACATTTCTATGACAACACTTTCTTACCACTCCCAAGTCGCTGCTCTGAAATTCCAGAACACTCTCGGTTTGATCCACTCAATTCAGAACTCACATATAGTTAATGTTGTTTGAATTGTTTTTCCCATTTGCCCCTTTGGTGTCATTAACAAGATGCCCTTAGAAACAGACCTGTACCCCTGGGGATAAAAATACATTATATGTTTATAAAAAAAAAATTGGAAGGGGAGGCGAACCATAAGAGACTATGGACTCTGAAAAACAACCTGAGGGTTTTGAAGGGTCAGGGGTGGGAGGTTGGGGGATCAGGTGGTGGGTAATAGGGAGGGCACGTATTGCATGGAGCACTGGGTGTTGTGCAAAAACAATGAATACTGTTACGCTGAAAAAATAAATAAATTTAAATTTAAAAAAAAAGAAAGTTTACTTAAGCTTTCTTTTTTCTAGTTAGTGAAACAGGAAACAGCGTGAGATCAGCTCTGACATTACTAATTTATTTAGAGATCCCAACAAAAATGGGCCCTATCTTAATGGCCTGTTTGCTCCTGAAACCTACAAGTTTCTAAGTGCCTGAGGAAAAAGGCTTATGATTTAATGAGCTCATCTTCTAGAGTGACTCTCATGGTAAAATATATTGGGAATTAGCATGTGATACTCAAGTGGTCAAAGTCAACGGAGTCCATTATATCAACTTTGCTCTGGTCCACGGTCTCTGAATATACCTCCACCCCTCATGAGCCTCTAGCGAGACCAGACCTAGGGAGTGACTCTGGTTCAGGGCACACTGAACCCCACTCCCGAAAAGCTCCTCCAGTGAGTCTCAGGATCCCCATCATCACAATATGAAGATCATCACTCACCAACTAAAAAAAGCAGGACGCTGAAAGTAGATTTTTCACTTACGGCACATTTCTTTTCCCTGTTTTCTTCAATGTTAAAGATTTTTAACACATAACGTTATCAAGAATTTTTATGCAAAGAAAGAAATGGAGAAAAAGTATTTTCTTTAAATCACAAGCCCTCTGAAGAGAAACTTTTTGTAATTAATCCATTCTGGAAAAATGCCCGGCATCCTTCATAGGAAGAACATCAATCCTAATTATAGGACTCCCCTCCTTACGTGGAGTTAATGAGACAGTTTCAAATCTGTAATTGTAAAGTGTGAAACTTCAAGGAATCTCACCTCAAAATGAAAAATGTGCACTTAATGGACAGAGAAAATACTTTATATTTATTCTTACAGGAAGATAGAGAAGAATCAGAGCCAAAGAAGAGTACTGATAAGAAGCCTCAGAGTAGGAAGAGAAGTGTATGAGGAGACAAAGACCTAGATTCTAGAACAAATACTGCCCTTTAAAGAGCTGTGTCACTTCAGGTATGTCATTACACATAAGTGTTCTCAGGCTATTACTTTCTCCTCAAATGAGGTCATGATTAATTATGCCATAAGATTTGGGCACGGACCAAATGAAACCTTTGGGAGGTGATATTTTTGATAGCGTTCGTGGCGCTTGTTGTGAATGATCACTGGGAATGGTGAATCATTGTTCTCGCTTTGCTCTGAGGATAGGGACAAAAGTAGTCAGGTCTAACTTACAAGGGGAAGCCATGAAGAGAAGTCCATAAAGAGCTTCCTAACAAAGAGTTAAGAAACTCTGAAACATTGCCAATTTGGATACCTTTTATTTCTCTTTGTTGTCTGATTGCCGTTGCTAGAAATTCTAATACTATGTTGAACAAGAGTGGTGAGAGTGGGCATCCTTGTCGTGTTCCTGATCTCAATGGGAAGGCTGCAAGCTTTTTCTCATTGAGGATGATATTTGCTGTGGGTCTTTCATAGATAGATTTTATGAAGTTCAGGAATGTTCCCTCTATCCCTATACTTTGAAGCGTTTTAATCAGGAACGGATGCTGGATTTTGTCAAATGCTTTTTCTGCATCAATTGAGAGGACCATGTGGTTCTTCTCTCCTCTCTTATTGATTTGTTCTATCACATTGATTGATTTGCGAATGTTGAACCATCCTTGTAACCCAGGGATGAATGATTCTTTATATGGAAAACCCCAAAGACTCCACCCCCAAACTACTAGAACTCATACAGCAATTCAGTAATGTGGCAGGATACAAAGTCAATGTACAGAAATCAGTGGCTTTCTTATACACTAACAATGAAAATACAGAAAGGGAAATTAGAGAATCGATTCCATTGACTATAGCACAAAGAACCATAAGATACCTGGGAATAAACCTAACCAAAGAGGTAAAGGATCTGTACTCGAGGAACTACAGAACACTCACTAAAGAAATTGAAGAAGACACAAAAAGATGGAAGACCGTTCCATGCTCTTGGATCAGAAGAATAAACATTGTTAAAATGTCTATACTGCCTAGAGCAATCTATACTTTTAATGCCATTCCGATCAAAATTCCACCGGTATTTTTCAAAGAGCTGGAGCAAATAATCCTAAAATTTGTATGGAATCAGAAGAGACCCCGAATTGCTAAGGAAATGTTGAAAAACAAAAACAAAACTGGCGGCATCACGTTACCTGATTTCAAGCTTTACTACAAAGCTGTGATCACCAAGACAGCGTGGTACTGGCATAAAAACAGACACATAGACTAGTGGAACAGAGTAGAGAGCCCAGATATAGACCCTCAACTCTATAGTCAAATAATCTTCGACAAAACAGGAAAAAATATACAGTGGAAAAAAGACAGTCTCTTCAATAAATGGTGCTGGGAAAACTGGACAGCTATATGTAAAGAATGAAACTCGACCATTCTCTTACACCATACACAAAGATAAACTCGAAATGGATAAAAGACCTCAACGTGAGACAGGAATCTATCAGAATCCTAGAGGAGAACATAGGCAGTAACCTCTTCGATATCAGCCACAGCAACTTCTTTCAAGATATGTCTCCAAAGGCAAAGGAAACAAAAGCGAAAATGAACTATTGGGACTTCATCAAGATCAAAAGCTTCTGCACAGCAAAGGAAATAGTCAACAAAACAAAAAGGCAACCCACAGAATGGGAGAAGATATTTGCAAATGACAGAACAGACAAAAGGTTGATATCCAGGATCTATAAAGAACTCCTCAAACTCAACACATACAAAACAGATAATCATATCAAAAAAATGGGCAGAAGATATGAACAGATACTTCTCCAATGAAGACATACAAATGGCTATCAGACGCATGAAAAAATGTTCATCATCACTAGCCATCAGGGAGATTCAAATTAAAACCACATTGAGATATCACCTTACACCAGTTAGAATGGCCAAAATTAGCAAGACAGGAAACAACGTGTGTTGGAGAGGATGTGGAGAAAGGGGAACCCTCTTACACTGTTGGTGGGAATGCAAGTTGGTGCAGCCACTTTGGAGAACAGTGTGGAGATTCCTGAAGAAATTAAAAATAGAGCTTCCCTATGACCCTGCAATTGCACTGCTATTTACCCCAAAGATACAGATGTGGTGAAAAGAAGAGCCATCTGTACCCCAATGTTTATTGCAGCAATGGCCACGGTCACCAAACTGTGGAAAGAACCAAGATGCCCTTCAACGGACGAATGGATAAGGAAGATGTGGTCCATATACACGATGGAGTATTATGCCTCCATCGGAAAGGATGAATACCCAACTTTTGTAGCAACATGGATGGGACTAGAAGAGATTATGCTGAGCGAAATAAGTCAAGCAGAGAGAGTCAAGTATCATATGGTTTCACTTATTTGTGGAGCATAACAAAGAACATGGAGGACATGGGGAGATGGAGAGGAGAAGGGAGTTGAGGGAAACTGGAAGGGGAGATGAACCACGAGAGACTATGGACTCTGAAAAACAACCTGAGGGTTTTGAAGAGGCGGGGGGTGGGAGGTTGGGGAACCAGGTGGTGGGTAATAGGGAGGGCACGTATTGCATGGAGCACTGGGTATGGTGCAAAAACAATGAATACTGTTACGCTGAAAAATAAATAAATAAATAAATAAATAAATAAGAAAAAAGAAACTCTGAAACACATTAACAGAGATTTTGGAATGATCTTTTTTGAAAAGCTATAAGAAAAACATTAGCATTTTTGGAGTGCCGCTGGTAGAGTCTTACTTGGAAGCTGAGGGATAAATCCTAGGACCTCCAGGTTTGGCCTAACCCTGCAGTAAGGCTAAGCCCTGCATCACTAACCCTGCCCCTGAGATACTGGTTGTCTTCCAATGCTTGGGGTTCTAGGTGGTGCTATTTGAATTGGTGTTGGAAACTGTTTGTAAGAAAGCACTGAGGCTTCCAAGTTAAACTCATGAAAAATGACTCACCTGGTTGCCTCCGCTTTTGGGGTTCACAAACACAAGCAATGGTTTCATGAGAGGAGAAGAGATTGGTTTTATCACAAAAGGACGACCTTTGTTTTCCTGCTAAAGGAAGAAAGCAACACTATTGAGACATTCGTCCATGACTTGGATGCATAGCCCAAAAGCAATGGAAGGGAGAAAATACCAGTACTTCCCCACCACTAACCCTTGATCCCCCCCCCCAATAAAAAAGCTACATCTTGTTTCACAGGGCTTATAATTAAAAAGATAGTCCATATAAAGTTTAGAAGAAAGGCTCTCAAGCTATAATTCGCCTTTGAGAACAAGCCATGTTTTTTTCTTCTATTCTGTATGCTTTGAGCATTCTAGAAATGGGATTTCTTCATCATCATCTTGGGATCCTATTTCCACGGACAAGTGCAAATCCTCTGACCCTGAAGTCGCAGGAAGTTATACATGTACACGTTTTCCAGAAATTGAAAGGAATTCCAGTGTGTGGTTCAGAGTGAGTGTAGTAAAGGAGGGACAGGGGGCCAAAAATTTATGAGGAAAAGAAGCTTGGGACAGATCACATCAGACAGAGGTGATGGGAGGAGGAGGGAGCTGCTCACCGGCATGGAGTCCCAAGACACTTACTTCTGTCCCTCTTTTACTGGCTTTCCTTTTAAAGCTGGTCCTCTTCTTCTTCCGATTCGAAGCCTTTAGCGAGTTCTGTAGGGAAAGAAGGCAACAGCTGAGCCCAGAGGCGGACAGCGCCTGAGCTTGCCATGCAGACCCATGGAGGAGACGAGGGCAGCGCATGCTGGTCCACGGCATGCTTCTCATGCTTTGACACTTCCAAGCCACTGTTCATGGGTAAGCCACAGACAGAAACCAGTCGAGTGCTTCAGAGGGAGCGACCGACTCCCCACCACATGGAGAGGCAGCGAGTTAGAACCCTGGAGGCTCTCATGGACTCACATAACAACACAAGTTATACCTGCCAACCCTCCCAGTAAAAATGGAAGAATCCCAAATTCTCTGAGGGGCTCCAGTCTCCCGCCCAACCAGGTCCGTCTCCCGCCCAACCAAGTTCAAGTTCATCTCCTGCAATGGAGATCACCTATGTGGAAATGTAAAAAAGGAGGCCATTTTTCATGTTTTTCTTTTCTTTCTCTTTTTTCCTTTCTTTCTTTTTTCTGTTTACTTTGGTAATGACCTTTCTAGTTATAGTTACAAGGTAACTTGATCCCCTGGGGAACACGATGATCCAACTATCCTATCAGTGCTGAGGGCTAGGTTTTAAAATGCAGAGATAAGACTCACCTTAAGTTACTTAGGTTAGTAGAGTGACGATCACCACTCTCTCTTTCTCTAAAAACCTATTGGTTTGAAAAGCCTTCTCTCCCCCAGTAGCCTTGATTTGTTCTTCTCATAGACATGCCTCCAACCTGTGGAATCCAGGGACCCCAAATTTACTTTCCCTGTTTTTCTCTTTCCAGGAGTTTTATGGACCACAACTTTGTGATTACTTCAACTGACCATTTACTCTGAGATTGTGATACAGATGCTTTGAGAAGAACCTCTCTTAGGGGACAGTCACAACTCACTGGCTTAATTAGTAGAGAGTCAATAATTAATTAGATTGCCATCTTCACAAAGGCAAGATGTTACTATCACATCATAGATGTTTAACAAAGTGTTGAAAGCCTGAAACACAGAAGGCTTAACTTAAAAGCTTATATAAGCATATACACATGCATTGCTTGAGCAGATAAAGATTTTCAAATAGCTTCAAGAAATTTAGATATCTGTTCTTTTAGGTTCCTGGGTATTTTCTTCTTACTGCATTCAAAAATATACCTTAGTCTCGAGTACGTATATTAACACATTCGAATTAGCAAGATTGAAACTATTTAACTTTTGAGTTTACTTTCATTTGGACCATAAAAACATACATTGTTCTGTAGCCCGTGCTCATCAAGGATGAAGGAAACTTTCTTGAACCATCATTTGTCCCAAAGCTTTCTTCCTCCATCCAATTAAGAGAGTTTTCAGGTTCTAAGTCTCACCAGAAGAGAGAGACCCAGAAGCTCGGGAGCTCATGGGTGTTCTAGACCCCAGGTTATTTCTTACCATTCACTGTAGATCACAGCTCTCCTACAAAAAGTTCTCCACGTTTCTGAATTCCTCTTTAAATAGATCTGTTATCATGTTCCACTTCGGGGAAACTTTTGCATTATTAGAGTACTTCCCACATGTTAACTACTTTGTTTAAAAGGGAAGAAAAACTACCTGGATGCCGTAAACACTTAATCAGCCAAGTGTCCCAAGGCAAATGCTGGAAACTCTTAGGATGACAATTAATGATACTGAGTGGTTTTCAACCCATCACGGCATGTTGGCGTCACCCAGAGTTCTTTCAACAATGTGCATCTGTGGACCCCCAAATAGTCTTTGTTTGGCGTGAAGCCCAGGCAAAGATGCTTTTTCAAAGCTCCCCTGGCAATTCTAGTGGGTCGCCAGAGCTGAGAACCTCTGAAGTCAAATGGAAAAGTCGGGAGACATACATAAGGCGCTGAAGCATCATTTCAATGGGATCAGGAGCCGGAGCTGTGGAACTGGACACCCCAGGTGCTAATTCTGGGTCTTCCGGTTACAAGATCTGTGACCTTGGCCAAGTCAGGCAAGTCTTTGAAATAATAGTTTCTTAACTTAAAAATGAAGGTGACAATACCTACCTCACAGGGCAGTTGTGAAGTTAAAAGGAGAAAAGGTATGTGAAGCAGTTAACTTGGTCTCGACCCGTGATAAGCGCCTCCGTAAATGTTAGTCGCCTCGTTCGCGGCTGTATGTATCCCCAGCACCAAGCACTGATGCCCGGCCCACAGTGTGCACTCAAGTCATTGTTGAAATGAGTCAGTATTAGAACTCACAACACTTACTGAGTCCTTCCTGGTTTCGGAAAGGATCTTTCGGAAGTGAATGCTAGTCTCCTAACTTCCCCGTTGCTTTAGTTCATTTACGGCCAAGAGCAATGCAGGGAAAGTGCTTTCAGGAACACACGATAGGCCTCGGTTCCTGGCAGCACTCAGTAACTACTCTCTGAGAGAGAAGTCTAATGGATCGGGCTAAGATCATTCCCGAACCTTGCCTGATCCCAGAAATCACAGCTCTTCGGGCAACTCTGCTGATCAAGGATGTTTGGGAAACAGAGTTAGAAAAACACATCCAGAGAAGGCTTGAGGTCTGAAAACAGAGCAGGCAAGGACCTCAACTCTAACAGGGAACAGACATACACGATGGCCTTTTCCACACAGAGCAAATACAAGGCTTCCGAGCCTCATGGAGCCAAGTGCACGTGAGGTCCTCCTCATCTCACAGAACAAGGAGGGGGCCCAGAAGCAGCACAGAGGTTGACTTACAGTCCCTGGAAGCTTCTGTGTGAGCTCGGAGTAAGCTTACATCCCTATGGACAGATAGCAAAAGATAAGCAGTATGGGATTTCACAGAAGACCTCCAAATTCCCAGGGCTTCCTTCTGTTCACGTGTAAATATGTATCTCAATCTCAACACCGAACTTCTTCTAAAAGGCATCGCCATCCAGTGGGGAACAGATGGACGGGGAAGCCGAGCTGGCTTGTGTTTCAGCCATGACAAGACGAGTCAGCCAGTCTGCTCATCTAAGATATCGCTCACCCTGCCTGGGTCAGTCTTCTTGTGAGAGTTAAAATAGCCTGCTTTTCAAGAACAGAAAATCATTCCAAGAAGCTGTTTTGTAGACGTGCTGTGGTATCTTTCAAGAAACTGTTAGCAATACGTGTGCGGTATGCTACAACAGAAATATCCCCGTTATCAAGGGTAGCTAACTCTGTCATCTAGAAGGTTTGCTTGGCAAGTTGAACACCAGCCCCACAGTACAACGTTGTACCCTCATGTGGATTTTTGTATGTTTTAGACTCTAACAGCATTTGTCCCCCATACATTCTGGGCCCACTGTTGTGTTCAAGTCCGGAGAATAAATAAAGGCCTTTTGGGTTTTTTGGACCAGGTATTGGGACAGTACTACTTTACAGAAATAATCCGATGAACAAAGTCTCTATCATAGTCAGGATCCCTTCCTGGGCTATTTTAAAAAAAAAAAAAATGCCCATTGGGTAAATCACTCAACTGGGAATAAAACTTAACTACTTCTTAATACCCTTTAGGGCTTTTCCCAGGTTATGGGATCACAAAGGACTGGTTATAACAACAGCTCTGAAGAGAAGATATCTCCCACTTCGTCATCCCAAATGAAGCTTTCCCCCGTCACATACCGGAAAAAACTCTGATGGGTAGTAGAGGAGGCATGGACTTCGTCTTACTAGCGAGTGTTCTCGTGCTGCCTGCTCTAGCTGCACTGCCGGGACAAAAGTTGTCCTGAGGATAGGTGAGCGGAGAAATCAATTACTTCCAAAAGATAAGGACGGGGTCTCTGCCATTTCTCAGGCATATTTGGTTCAATCACAGCGAGGATTGCCTAACCTTTCGAACTGACCAAAGGAAATGGCTAGAGCAATTTTTGAGAGAGATGGTTGATCCTAGCTATTACATGTCCTGGGTCCGAGCATTTTCACATTATCTTATCATAAGGAATAAGGACTAACACGGAGAGAGCCCCTATGGGCTAGGAAGGAGCTGATGGCAGCATTTTTTATAAGTCGACCATGAGATACTATATAAATCTCCACCAGTAGGGAGTTGGCTAAACAGATTGTATAAATTGTAATCTATTTATTGTATGGAATATATACAGCAGTTTTAAAGGGAGTTAAATCTAGATGTATTAATACAGACTTTTCCCCAAGATTTTTTTTTAAGTAGGAAAGGCAAGTTTTAAAGTATTATGTGCAGAATGATGTCATTTATTAAAAACATACACCTCTAGTCTCCTATAACTTGACCCCACAAACATTCACGTATCACGAGTCTTTCTCCATCAGCTCCAAATGCTCGCACTAGTATTTCAACATCTTCAACTTGTTCATAGAGTCAAAACATTATCCTCTAACATTTTCAGTCCAGAGGAGAAACACTGACATCTGTAACTAAATATAACTTTGCCTTTAAATGTATGAACAGATTTGTGCTTGATTCTTAAAATTTGGTCCTCTTTTCATTCTGGACTATCATCTAAATTCCATCATCTTTTATGTTCTGGGTCTCTCCGAATAATTTGGTGATGAAACCCAGCAAATCATCCAGACCCGCCCTCGTTCTCCTCATCATGCAAGCTTCACACAGCTGGTCCCAGAACCATGATCTACTCAGAACCAGCCATCTTTCAAAAGACACAGAAAATACATGACTTAATTCCACCTCTTTACAATCTGCTTTTCCGACCATTATGCTCTCAAGTAGGTTTCTTTCTCTCTTGAGTCATTTTTTAGACACAAGCGTCACAAATAAAGCTGACCATATTTGGGGATCCACCTTAACAGCTGTTCTCAGAATGTTCTGTAAGCTTGGGCTGTCCTTCTTCGTCTGTCTTCCCAGTGAGGCCCCTCACATCCTTCAAGACCAAGCATACACAGCGTTTTCTGTTTAGCCTTCAGTAATCTCCACAATCAAAATCACGCACTTCCTCATGTTTCTACCCCATTGCTACATCTCGGGTCACACTCACCACTCAATACCTTAGCCCTGCTGGCCTCTCACAGACCATGGCTGATTCACCCCACCTCTGGGGCATCCCTTCATCACACTGTGTATATCTGTCCTAAAAGATGCACGCTGACAACCAAGGCAAACCTTCCAGATACCTGAAGACCACTCTTTTTCATTACGGATTTACATGTGGCTCAATTCCTTTCCCAGAATCCAAACCTCCCTGCCCAGAGATTTAGTTGTACCAATTTTCTCGCCTAGGGAGGATACTCTTTGTGGACATCAGATGAACATCTGTTTCATCTGTGGACCTCCCGCTGCACATAATAGCCTCTGTGAATGGAGTTAAATGTCTACTTCATTCAGTTAACAATATCTTCTTGTTTTTAAGCCATGTCCTCGCATTCAAAAATACACAGAAAAAAATAAATAAATAAATTCTACAAGTAGGAAAAACATTTTGCTACTGTTCTGCTGTTCTCCATCTAATTTCCAAATTCTTTTTTTAGCATTTCTCAGTGTCTCCAGTGAATTCTTTAATCTCACTTGCTTCCACACCGTCACTAACAGCTTACCACCCACGCTCTACAAACTAGAGTTCTGACGGTCATCAATGATCTAGAGCCAAACGCAAAGACTCTTCTCGATCCTTGTTATTTTTTAATGCCTACAGAATTTAACATTGATGACGGCTCTATTTTTCTTTCCATTTTTCATGATGAAATTCTGGGCTATGATAGGTCTCTCCCTGTTCTGCAGGATCCTCTTCCTCCTTTCCCTTTCTGGTTATGAATGCTCACGCTGTCTTCTTCAGTTCCTCAGTTCAGGGACTGAAGTAACTCTCTGCCATGGGATAAGGATCATGCTAGTGAACACACAATCCCACTGCCGTGTGACATCCAACAGTTAGAGTGGCATCTCAAGGTGCACTTGAGAGCACACCAGTTCTAGGCTATGGTCCCCACTCTGCCTCTTTCCCCACAAGAATCCCTCTCTTCCTTTCTTCTCTCAGTGTAATACAAATGGCCCAGGGAACAATAACTTCTGTTACTGGTTTTCATCTGTTGATGTAGAACTTCATTTGATACCCTGTACTCAACAAGGAAAATAACAAGAGCTAATGTTTGAGTTTTACAATGAGCTAGGTGCTGTTTTATGTGTTTTATTTTTATTTTTTAGCTCATTAGTCCTCATGAAAACCCAGTAATTGGGTACTAATATTATTTACACTTTGCAGATGAGAAGCTGAAGAGTTTAAATTCTTGAGATTATACAAGTCATTAAATAGCGGAGCGAGTTATGAATCTAGGCAGTCTGGCTCATAAGCTAGAACTCTCAACCACGGTATTGTCCCCCATGCTCATCATACACTGGCTTTCAAATGGAATTTACTTAATTGATTAAATTACTTCTTTTGGGGACCCATAGGAGGAAGGACTACAAAAATTTTAAAGATGTGTGACTCAGCAAGCCTTGCTACAGTAAGACAGGAAGGCAGCAGGACTTATCATTAAGAGCTCTATTTTCAGGGGCGCCTGGGTGGCTCAGTGGGTTAAAGCCTCTGCCTTCGGCTCAGGTCATGATCTCAGGGTCCTGGGATTGAGTCCCGCATCGGGCTTTCTGCTCCGCGGGGAGCCTGCTTCCTCCTCTCTCTCTGCCTGCCTCTCTGCCTAGTTGTGATTTCTCTCTGTCAAATAAATAAAATATTTAAAAAAAAAAAAGAGCTCTGTTTCAGAATCACAATTCCTAGGTTCAAATGTCACTTCAAACTATTTAATAACTATGTGGCCCGGGTAATTTATTTGACTTCAGTTCTCATTTTCCTTGGCTACAACATGGGAATAGGATACCTGTCTCAGAGGGTACTTAATGGTAAAATGAGATACTGAATGTAAAGTACTTAAAATATTTCCTAATACATATAAAGGCAGGTTCTGATGGTCATCGATGATCCAGAGCCAAATGCAAAGATTCTTCTCAATGCTTGTTATTTTTTAACGCCTACAGAATTCAACATTGATGACTGCCCTATTTTTCTTTCCATTTTTCATGATGAAACTCTGGGCTACGATAGGTCTCTCCCTGTTCTGCAGGATCCTCTTCCTCCTTTCCCTTTCTGGTTGTGAATGCTCAGCGTGTTAATGAGCATTCAAAACATGTTAGTTTTTCTTACTCCTCTTATTATACTTTTCTGAATCACAGAAGGACAATAAGAAAGTGTGTGATGAAAACAATCTGGACTCTAGCATCCAGACTGTGAACTATACTACCATCCACCATTAGAAGTAACCAAGACTCCTCAAAGAAATGGCTGCTTCCAGGTATGGGCAGGAAATGCCTAAGTCGATCCTGGGACATGGCATGATTCCTAAAACCAAGGAAGGCATCAAAACCCACATGACTCATGAAAAATGGAGACAAGAGCCATCTGGAAGGTGGTCTAACTGGTCAAAGATAAAACTATGAATATTTAAAAAATGATGCCGATGGATTGAAATATCATATATTTTATATATCACATGAGGTAAGTTGATAATTCATAATGATACTCTCTGAAAACCACCACCACCACCCTTAGCCAACCAATAACGTGGCTAAGGTGCCAACTTATTATTCTGAAAATTTACAAATAAAGGTAAATACTCAAGCATCTGTCATGTATTAGCTTTATTTTTTAGTTCCCTTATTACCAGCAGCAGAATAAAGAAGAGTATAAACTGGAAAAACCACCTCTTGGTAACCCCTAATATAATAGATTTAGGTAATAATCTTCAATGGATAAAATGGTGAAAGGCTGATGGACAACTTTAGGATAGATGGATTAGAAGCATAGCTCCAAAACTCACTGATTAGTCTTAAAACTAAGAGTGAACAACCTGGGGCACCTGGGTGGCTCAGTGGGTTAAGCTTCTGTTTTTGGCTCGGGTCGTGATCTCAGGGTCCTGGGATCGAGTCCCACATCGGGCTCCCTGCTCAGCTGGGAGCCTGCTTCCTCCTCTCTCTCTGCCTGCCTCTCTGCCTACTTGTGATCTCTGTCTGTCAAATAAATAAATAAATAAAATCTTAAAAAAAAAAAAGAGTGAACAAACTGACACCTGTTCCTTTGAAAGCAACATCACAGAAATACACCACCACCCATGCATTATAAACTAGTCTCACAGCCTCAGGAGTACAAATTTTGGACACAACAGCCTTGCTCATGCCATTCTCCTGCCTGCGATTTCCTCTCTTCTCCATCCATCTAAATCCCACCCATCTTTAGAGAGGTAGAATATAACTCACCTCCTTCATGAGGCTCTCCCTGATCTCTCCTTAAGAAAACCACACCGTTCTTCAGAGTGGATCACGCATTACATCACGATGCCTAGGAGCTTTCTTAATACCATCAGGGTTTAACATGAAAACATGTTGATTTAACTGAATATTTAATACAAAACTCTTAGAGAGAGTACTGAATTTTAGGGGTTGGGGAACCAGAGAAGTAAAAAGATTAGAGATTTGAAATTAACAGTAAATTAGAAATCGGTACCTGAATTTCAACTGTAGTATTACACTTGCTATCACCTTGGGCCACTCATTTAACAACTCGAAGACGTAAGATGAAAAAGCTAGGCTCCCCATTTTTTAATGTACAGATAGTGCACCTGCCTCTGGAAGAGATTTCCCAAAGGCTTTTGTGGACTGTAACTAGGAAAGATATTACTAAATGTTACTCATCAACAGAAGCTGAATGCTATGTAAAAACACACAAAGCAAAACAGTGTCCTTGATCTGCCAGTTTTTTAAATAACACTGAGTCAGTGCGAATAAACTGCATGATGATTCTGAAGACCATATAAAGTAGGACTGCCTTATCTTTTAAAGATATTACATTCAGCAGGATATCCTAAGGTGGCTGCATCCCCAGGACAGCTATCATCCTCCCCCTGCCCCCTGCCCCCATCGTAGCATTACGAGTCTGCCATCCCATAACTTGGAGCTCATGGTCTAAGATGTATGGCATGAAGGTAGATATTTTGCTCTCAAAGATTACAACCGTGTTGAGAAACCGCTAAGGTTTCCCGGCACATCGCAAAGGCACTCTAGGACAGAATGTACAACAAGAATTGAATACAGAATGAGATTAGGTATTAAGAGGATAAATTCTACTTTGCCTTAAGAAAAGAGTGTTGCTCTCTGAGCGGGCCTTGTGTACTTAGGAAGGTCATGACCCCCAGTCTGCCGTTCAGGTTGGAAGTGGTGGCAAGCTCAACCAAACAATGAAGCCTGTACAGTTTGCCCTCACATTCAGTCCCTGGGGATGCCCAGGCTGGAAGAGAAGAGAGTTGTGTAAGGGTTAGTTGCACCCACCACTAGCATTTAATGAACTCAGAAGAACACCCAAGGAGAACACCATTAGCACCTGAATGGGAAGGACCCATTCCTGCTGTGGAACTTGGATCTCTTCAGGAAAGGGAGGCTGGTTCCATGAGAGAGCCCAACTGCGGTACAGTGATGGGCTAAATGGAAGGGACTGGGGGAAGCTGAGCATGGGGCCGTAGGGAAGAGTGAGCAGAGATTTTCGGAACCCCAGAAAGAGTCAGGGCAAGAAAAGCAAGAAGCAGCAGTTCCTTTTTCTCCGCGCTGGCCCAGGAGCACCAGGGGCCCAGAAGTTACCTGAGGTTTCTTCACCTTAATGATCCAGGTGGGCGGGACAATGACAGCAGCATGAGCCCCCAGGGAGCAGGGTTCCTCAATGTGATGCAGCATGAAGCAGGTCACCTTATTGTGAAACTGAGGAGAAAAATAGGCCAATAAACAACCCTGGGCCAAGGGCACCGCTAAAGCAAGAAGGAATGAGTGCATGCGCACACAGGCACCGCCCAGCCTCGCAGACATGAAGACACATGCTTCTTAGCACCACCCAGACAGCCCCAGAACCACGAGACCAGACTTGGAACTCATTACACTTTACAAACTGATAAAGAAATCAGTCTTGTAGGTCCAGGCCAGCTCAAACTTTATAAGCTTTCATTAGGATATTTACATAACGAGATCTCGGAGAGGTCTATTAATCCTAACCCCGGATATAATTTTGTTGCCCTTGACCTGCACCAGTCACATACTGGATGTGGGATAATGCTGGGGAGGCGAGGAAGCTTCTCCCACCTGCCTCTCCTTTTTCTAATCACAGGTGTAAACCCATTCCAGGTAGTCCTTCTCACTTAGGAAACCCAGGAAAGAAGCAAGAGATCTCTTCCAGAGAGTTCTTAATCCAAGAGGTAACAAAGAGATTGCCTCTCTGGGCTTGTCTGGGGCTGCTTTTAAAAAATACAGTGAGCCTAACTACACTCGTAAGTCTAAAACACTCTCTGTTTTTGAAAGAAGAAAGTAAATGTAGACTGATGATCATAACAATACCTCAAGGTTAGTGGTTTAACTCTATGCCCATGGACTGAGTAACCATCATCTTTTGTGTGAAAAGTAATAATGATGTACGGTAACAGTTTTTTTCCCAATGAACAAAATCCACATTATATAATAATTGTGGGCCTTAAAGTTTTAATCAGTGATTTTTAAAAAACTTTAACAGCAGTTTCTACTATATTATGCTTAATGGAACCATACTTTGTCATCTTAATGGGAACAATTTTAAGAATGAAAGGGAACACTGCTAATGATTATGTTGGAAGAACAAACATAGATTAGGACTATCTCAGGAAACCTGTTAAATATGGCTACCCCAATTATGTCCCACTGGGAATTTGTCTTCATTTCTGCCTATCCTCACATGGTCCTGTAGCAAATTACTAATTAAGTGTGGATGCAAAATAAGTTAGTAATTTCCCCTACGACCAGTTATTTGTGATCTGCAAACAGTGATATACTAGAAAATATTATCTGAATACCTTCTTCAAAAATTGATTTTCTTTTAGCAACTCAAATAAATCCCTAAACGGATGCCCACTGCACTTCTAAAATGGTCAAGTTCTCTGAGATGACCTATTTCAACTCTCAATTTATACCTGAGTAATCACCAATCTAAATAGACTGAGAACTATGTCCCAAAATGCCTAACTTTTACAAGGTGGAGTCAGAGCTTAAACCCCAAAAACCAGCTCTTGCACCCAGTTTTTGTTTTTGTTTCCTGCAGCAGAAATGCCTATGGACAGCATTTGTTTGACATCAGATATCCTAGAATGGATTACCTGTAGGCTTAAAATATTTTGCCAGTGTAATTCGTCTTAAAATGTTTTGTATCTTTACTTCTTGCAAAATCACCTACAAGGTGATTCAACTGGCCTATGAATTAATGACAAGAGAACAAGGGTGCCATGTAAAATGGGATTGAGTTCCCAAATTAATGGGCCCTGGATAAGCCATCTCACCACAGCCTGGTAGCTACAGTGGTGGAGCAGATGCCTTCTACGGGAGCTCCAACTACCAGTGATGCTCTCCCACAGGTGGGGCCTCAACAGATCAGGGAAACCAGTAGCCCAGACTCTGTTGGGGAGAACTAGAACTGGAACTAGCTTCTTTCTCTCCAGGTGGACCTACTGCCTTGATGGTATAGTTTCATTCAAGGACTTTACCTTTGTGAGCTTCTTGAACAGAAGCACAAAGATTATTTGTGTAAAAAATAACTGAAAGGATGGGTGCCTGGGTGGCTCAGTGGGTTAAAGCCTCTCCCTTCGGCTCAGGTCCTGATCCCAGGGACCTGGGATCGAGCCCCACATCAGGCTCTCTGCTCAACAGGGAGCCTGCTTCCTCCTCTCTCTCTGCCTGCCTCTCTGCCTACTTGTGATCTCTGTCTGTCAAATAAATAAATAAAATCTTAAAAAAAAAATAACTGAAAGGAAATGCCACTGCCCTACCTAGAGACAGTAGGTTCTCCTGATTTTGGGAGGCCTAGGGAAATTAAGCTAGAGAGATTAGGTCCAACTTTACAAAACTTTATTAAATTCCCCAAATGCAAAAGTTTTGACCTACAAAAATGTCAATTTTCTATGTTGCAACTAAACGGATCTGCTCTGGCCCTGTGAGCTTGTTTGGCTAGTTAAATCTGATGTGTGTAGAGGGCTAAAGTCCTCCTATAAACCCTTAACTTACCTGGAACACCACAGCCCTTTCTTTTCAGGCTGCCTGTGCAATGAGTAGACTCTATGTCCCAATTATATGGTCATTCAACAAAGTAGGTGAACTGAGGTTTCAGAGCAGGGGTCCACAGACTTTTTCTATAAAAGGCCCACATAGTAAATAGTTTAGCTTTAAGGGGGGCGGCATCCTTTCCCTGATATAACTACTCAACTCTGCTGTTGTAACACAAAAGAAGCCACAGACGATATATAAATGGATGGGCATGGCTGTGTTCCAATAAAATGTTATTTATAAGAACAGGAAGCAGTCAGATTGGTCTAGGGGCCATAGTCTGCCAACCCATGAGTTAGCACTGTCTGGTTAAAGAAAAGAACGGGTGCATAAGCAAACAGGAAAATGAACCATCTGGTTGGATCAGAGGTGTTAAAAAATGGACAAAGGATAGATAAAAGATGAAAACAGGGAAATCAGCATTAGATCCTAATGAATATATATGCTCAAATGTAAAGAAGAGTTACATTTCGATGAGCATACATACAGCTGTAACAATATCCAAGCCTAAAGAAGGGTACGAAAAAAAAAAAAAGAAGGGTACGAGATCACTCCTTACCCCAACACCACGCCATAGGACAGTCACCCACATCAAAAACAGAAAGACCAACATGGCTGGATTCTGTTGTTAGAGGGATTACCTAATGTTGCAACTTCCAACCATAAAGCAGTTATCAACAATCTAGAGTAGCAGAAGAAATACAGTCTATGGAGTGAGAAGTCCTTGATTCTAGACCCAGGGTTAGAACCAGGGGAAGATTTCCCAGTCTCTGATCCTAGGCTTCAGTGTATATAAATGAAAAGTTAATTGACCTCTATAGTTTCTTCTAGGTCATATAGACTATAGTTCTATAGTTCTGATCTTTCTTCCTTCAAGGACCCTATTTGAGAGAAATAATCATAAATTAGAATAACCTTCCACTTGTAGACAGTAACTCAAGTAATGATGTACGTCTGCTGTGATAAAACATAAGCCCATTTTGTTTCATTTTGTCCCCAAACTTACCGCCTGCTTGCACCAGGAACAGCTGATGGCCACAATCTCTTTACTGTGGAAGGAGAACTTTTGCTGGAAGCCCTGGGATGTTAGGACAAGAGATAGAGAATTTAAAACCACTTCAATCACCGCATGCATTTGCCTTTCTGAAGTCCAATGAAGTGAGTAAAGCCAAAAATGGCCCTACCACTCAAGGTGACTCAAGGGATTGCAAATGCCACATTCAGTACTTATGTCCGCCACCCTCTGCCATCCAAGAACTTCCCATTCCTGATTCACCTTGAGTGTGAGAGGAGGTACCTGTGCCACTAACTACTCAAAGTCAGCCACAAAAAGAGTTGTTTCTTTTCCCCCAAATAAACATGGTTCAGATAGGTTTTTATTACAAGCGAAGGAAAAGCCACTATTGGGTCATGTGGTTCTTTGTAAGGATGGCCATCCATCTCAGAGGGGCTGCACAATGTTACCATCTGAGAACCCACAAAGAGAGAAATTAAGTATCAGAGCTAGGACCTAGAAGTCAAGGTCTGGGAAGAGTCCAAGAGTGTCATAGGAAATTCAAACACTTTCACCATCCCCTTGGGACTCAAAACAAGCAGCTTTCAATTTTCATTCTTCACTAGCAAGCAGCAATGAGATTAATGGAATAGCAAACACAATCCTCTTAAATGAATAAACAGAATTACTTTTCCATCAAGAACGGAAGAGATGCTTTTTGGCGGCTGCTGTCCTCAAATAATTACCAGAGAGAAGGAGGCAGTAATGCTCAAAGAATTTTGTTTAGCCTTCCCAAAGATCATCCATTTCTATCTGCCTGTGACATCTAAACCCAAACAAACTGATGCAAGACAATGACCTCAAAAAAATGGAAATAGGGATTTTGTAAAGTGGATCGAAAGAAAACAGAAAGATGCAATGGGCAGGGAAGTTATTAAGGTGCTGGCTGAAAAAGTCTTGCTTTAACGTGTACAGATACATTTTAAGAAAAAAGATCGGTTTACACATTATTACAAAACTTCCCAATGGCACTTTTTTTTCAGTGCCCCAAACGCCTACCCATCTGGCAGCATTACACAAAGGAGCACTTCCTCCACGTTGATCCTCCCCCTTCTCTTGGGCTCCTAAAACCCACTCATGTTCTCCACCTGCTTCTCTCAGCTCCTGCACATGACAGAAGACCAGGACCACTTTCAGCCTCTGGGCTCCATGATTCCTCCTGGAATCCTTTTCCTTTGTCCCAAACTCAAATCTCACTTCCAGAAACATGACTTAACATAAGACTCCCCGGGATTTTGAAACACTTCTCCATCAAAAACCCCTTTCTCAGCAACTGAAGTGCTAACAAGCATCCCAAGTCCACAAGAGTGAACCCAGCAGGCTAGAGACCGCTCTCCTTACAAGGCCTGCTTACAAGGTTGGCCCTTGGCTGGCATCTAGAAACTTGGATTTCAAGAGGGTACCCCAATTCCCCCAAACAGTTAAGAGTGGCTCATTGCACCTAAAATGTTGGTACGAACAATGTGGTTTATGCTGAACACTGCTTTCCTTTTGAGAGTCTTGGATTTGGGAATGTGTCATGCAGAAGGTGCTTACATAACCAGCCCCCCATAAAAAGGCTGGGCCCTGGCCTTCTAATGAGACCGGGAGACAATATTTCACATGTACACATTCCTCGTATCAGAGGAATGAAGCCCATCCTGTGTGGCTCTGTTAGGAGAGGACTTACAGAAGGTTGCGCCTGGTTTCCTGCAGACTTTGCCCCATATTCCTATCCCTTTGCGGATTTTGCTTTGTAGCCTTTCATTATAATGTATCACAGCTGTAATGTTTACAGAGTTCTAGGAGGAATCCTAGTGAATCTTCAAAATGGGTGATCTTGGGGACCCTAACAGGCTCACATCTCCCCAAACAATACTGTCACTTTCCAAGGAAAGGATGCGCTGTTTGTAAAGCACACATGAACAGAATTATGAGGGTTGGTGTGCTGTTCGCTCACTGCTGTGTGGCCAGCAACAACCCACACATCCCCAGCACTGAGAGTGAGGACTGCCTGACAGAAACAGCTCACACAGAGGACACAAAGTCAGAGGGCCAAAGGGTTAGGTGGGCAGGCCCTTTCATTCAGTGCAGTACAATCAGATTCAATATGGGTCAGTGTGGTATAAGATGGCACCGAGTACGAAGGAATGAATTCACATGGGAGGTGTCTGCCAAGTTCGCCATCATCTCTCAGGCCACTCTTGACGGCCTGGGCGAAAGAGAGATGAATAAAACTTCTCTTTAGGGCCACAGAACGATTTGTGGCTGTGTGAGGAAGGAAGCTGTAGCCAAGAGCAAGTAAACTGAAGCAGGGGCAGTGTCTGCGCAGGAACCCCTGAGGCCAGCGCTGGCAGCACGTCCAGGTCTCCCCAGCCCCTCCCCCCAGCCAGCAGCCATCAAGCTCCACTGATGGGTCACTTTGCATTGGGACGTCTGCTCCATTTACTAACTTCTTTCTCCTGGGAAAGTCTGTTTTCCCCTGTGTTCTTCGTTGTCTCCTGGGCACAGCCACCAGGAAAATGCCACGGCTTACATATCAGTGTCTATCTCAAAACACCCAAAGAACTGCTTTCAAGATTAGAGAATCAACTATTCCTACTGGCATTTAGAGACATCCATAACCTTCCCCACTTTAGACATCAGTCTCTTATCCCCTCAGTATTTTAAATTCTTATGTTTAGTAGGATGGATTTAATTATATTTCCAACATGCTCTATTCACTTCCATGGTTTTTTTTTTTAAAGATTTTATTTATTTATGTGACAGAGAGAGATCACAAGTAGACAGAGAGGCAGGCAGAGAGAGAGAGAGAGAAGCAGGCTTGCTGCTGAGCAGAGAGCCTGATGCGGGACTCGATCCCAGGACCCTGAGATCATGACCTGAGCCGAAGGCAGCGGCTTAACCCACTGAGCCACCCAGGCGCCCCCACTTCCATGTTTTTGCCCATTTTTTTTTCCCTGTTATCGTCAAGCCGTCATCTGGAATGCCTACCATTCTCCCACACGTAGCATCTGACTTTTATTTCCACCATGAAAATCCAGGTCTTCTAAGATCACCTCAAGTCACTGTGCTGGTCCTACTAAGTTATCAGCCTCCCCATCTGGTCCTCTCCTTAGCATTAATGAACCACTGCCCTAAGTTGCTGGTTATTTTATGTGCACATGAATTATCTCTTCAACGGAATTATGAGCTCTTGGAGAGAAGTCCTTCTAACATTTCTTTCTTTTTTTTTTTTTTTTTTTAAAGTAGGCTCCACGCCTACTGTGGAGCTCAACACACAGCTCGAATTCATGACCCTGAGATCAAGACCTGAGCTGATATCACAAATCAGACACTTAACTGCCCGAGCTGCCTAGGCACCCTGTAAAATTTCTTAATAGGTCTCTACAATTCAGCATAGTTTTTGGAAACTCACAGGCATAGCATATTTTTTAATTGACCAAGAAAGTCACTGCTTCTACATCGTGATCTAGTTATAAATTTTTGTTATCCAGACCTTAAAAACAGAACTCAAACCGCCTGAAAAGATGCCCCTTACTGCACCTTCCTCCAACCCCTGTAGACACGGCAAGTTAGGAGGAGTCTGATTTTCATTTTTTAAGTCTGTGACCTTGACGTGCTGCATGGCTAACAATCAGTATGGCAGAATTGGTGATGTCACAGCAGTAGCCGCAACTAGAAGTCTGACTGCTGCTGAGTCTGATGTACTGGTGAACAGAGTCCTAGACGCCACCACACAGCCCCTGTCCCATCAGTTCCTACAGTAGGTGACTGCAGATCAAACAGAAGCTGATAAAGCGATCCCAAAGCTGGGAAGAGTTCTTGGATCTTCTAATTATTGGTCTGGCGATCTGAGATACATAATTTAACCCTTCCAAAATCTCCCTTCACCTGAAAATTAGACTAAAACTACAAACTTCTCCTATACCACAAAACAGTTTTGAGTATCAAATGAGGCAGCGTACTGCAGAGATCTTTGCCCAGTAAATATAAATGAAGGAATACTTTTATTGCTAAGATCTATCAACACGAACCTAGGAAACTGTTCCACCACCTGCCAGGGAAGCCCTCCAGTGACAAAGAAGACTAGAGATACTCTATTTGATGGTACAGAGTGGATTAGCCCCATCTCTCTACTGAATATTGGCCTTCTGGCTTCAGGGAGAAACAGACAGTGAGTCCCCTGTCGTCCCGACGGCCAGACTGATAGCAGACACAAACAACGAGGCCATCCACAACTACGGCTCTGGGCACTGTGCTAATACTGAATTGTGGTGGGTCCCTTGGAAATGAGGTCCATGCTTTGTTTTGGAGGCTATCCTGGCAGAATCACAGCAGCCATGACTTCGGGGTTATTGTCTAACGTAGAGACATAAATAGAACCACATCAAAGTCTTCATGAACCCGGTTCCCACAGACCACCTGCAATGGGGAGATTCTGGCCGGGATCTCAGCACAGCAAAAAGAGCCAGATTCCTAATTACCCATTTTTAAATGCTGGCCCAAATCTAATATTATGGTACTGACAGATGCCCTTACTGAATTTCAGCTGACTCTGATTTTTAAGGTCTATTTTGCTCATCACTATCAAAGAGTAAAATAGGAATGTGAGGTCAGATGCTTTGGATCTGACTTGAGAATTATAAATGCCATGAACCCTGAGAGATAAGGTCATTTCTTTTCTTTTTCTTTTTTTTTTTTTTTTTTTTGGTTGAGTTTTTTAATGAAATTGAGTACTTGGACTAAAGTTTAAACAACATTTATTCTGAGCAGCTAAAGCTCTGCTGTATCTTTTTCTTCTGCTATCTAGGGCATATACCAAATGGCCTCAGTTCTATGGCCTTGGCTTAAACCAGAAAAAAAAAAAAAGGCTTTACTTGAAACAAACAAATGATTTTACTGTTTATGTACTTAACTGAGGTTTGGATAAGGAAATCTCCTGACCGCTGCCTGATTCTCTGTTTGACTTCATTTTATCCAACAGAATTGTTGATACTGCTCTTGCCTCTAAAATTTTAAACAATAAAAACAAAATAAATCTCTGCATATCTGCTCCCATGTCCAAGATTCACAAACTATTGCAAAAGGCAAACCCAAGGGAATCATAAGACTAAGTCAATATTTATCTCCAAACAGAGAACTTAAAGTATTTTTGCTCAAGTACTTTCTATAATTTTTTTGAAAAATATGTATATTTTTACACATTGTATATTTGATATCTAAAATGTGCATCAGATGCAAGTTTGTTATTTCTAGAAAAATAAGATGAAATCCTAAAATAAAACTATTTAACACTCTTATAAGCTTACCTAATGGAATATAAATACCACAGCAACTTAATACACTGAAAAAGGGAATGTTTCCAATCCGGGCAGGACCTCACTAAAGATCTCAAACTGGTTGTGTTGTTTCAGTGCAAATGCTTTTAACCAGCTTAGGCTCACAAACAACTGTGACATTTGAGCACCACCAGCTGAAGCTGATACATAACTAAGACCTTTGAGTGACCCCAGAGCAGACCCACACCCACCTAACTGAAAACATCTTTTTAACGAGTAAAAAAGGGTACTTGTTTGACTGTTGAGTGACCCAGGCATGGACCCACACCAATCTAATCTAACCAATCTAAAACCTTCTCCCCCAGCTAATAAAAAGTGACAATTGTTTTGACCAACTACCCAGAGACTCATGGACTAATTCTGCCCTATCCAGAGTACAACCTCTACTCTTCAATTAACAAAACCACCATAAACCAATCCCTTTCCTAGTACATACAAGCTGTTAACTTTTCTCCTTGACAATTAGTCCAGTCTTCCACGATATGTGTACCCTCCCTGACAATGTTAATCAGTAGATATTAGGCTATTTTTATAATATGCCTTTTTCTTTGGTCTTCCCACAGGGAAAATTTAGTAACATTGATATATGCACCCTTAAGGCTAGTGCAGCTTTAGAAGAGCCTAGGTATGGAAGCAATCTAAATGTCCACGTATGGATAAAGAAGATGTGCGTGCACGTGTGTGCACGCACTCACACACACACACGCACACACAAATACTGTCAGAAAAAAAGGAACTCAGCCATAAAAAAGAATATGGAATATTACTCAGCCATAAAAAAGAAGTTGCCATTGCGATAACATGGAGCAACCTAGAGGGTATTATGCTTAAGTCAGAGAATGAAAAATATTGTATCATCTCACTTTCTGGGGAATCTAAAAAACAAAACAAATGAACAAATAAAAAAACAGAAACAGACCCATAAATACAGAGAACCGATGGTTGCCAAAGGACAGGGGTGTGGGTGGATGGGCAAACCAGGTAAAAGGGAATGGGAGGTACAGGGTTCCGGTTAGGGGATAAATAAGACAGAAATGGAAGGTACAGCACAGGGAATACAGCAGTCAATGATTTCTCGTAGCATTGTATGGTGACAGATGGAAGCTATACTTGTGATTATAACATGGCATATAGACCTGTCAAATCACTATGCTGTGCACCTGAAACTAACACAACATTGTGCTGACTGTACTTTAATAGGGAAAAAAAAATCCCCCAAATGGCAGAATTAATATTTTAGTTTGTGCAACATTCGAGTTTATTTACTCATAGAAAATCCAATTCACCTGAACTTCCTAAATTTCCTATACTTAGCTTTTAAATTTTAAAATTTTTAATTTTTTAAATTTTAGCTAGTCTTAAGCTAAAATTTGTATGAATACTCAAGATTTTCCAAAATATAAATCTATGTAGTCATCTAAAATGAATGATAATAAATGATGTCTTTATAAATGGAATTATAGGAAGCAATGTTTTTATAAGTTCTGACAGTGCTGTAAATTATGAATCCATGGTGGCTTTATTAGAATGATCTTCAAAAATCTTAAAATTTTGTCTCTTGGGTTTAATTACAATACACTTTATAGCGTTAATTAAAGGCTCTGAAAATTTATCGATGCCTTTATTGCCCATAATATGCTCTTGCTCCAGGATAATTGCTGACTTACACACAGATTGACACTTTATTATTTTTCAATAAAACATTCTGCGTCCTTCCATTCTAATGCTGCTGATAATTACAATGCATTAATCAGAGCTAGTCAGTCTTATTATCCTCACAGTTTCTGCTTTTCCCATTAGTTTATCTGAAGGCCCCTGCTATAAACTACAGATCGTAAATTGAGGAAGCAAAATTTGGGGCACAGTCATCTTAGTAAAGTTAACACAGCTACCATGAACTTGTCAGACTGTATGGAGAGTCTAAGACATGATTTCCAGAACTTAGTCATTTCGGAGGCAGATGACTTCATCCAAGCAGATGGCTTGCAACCCAGGACCTTGCTATTAAGGAATAATTAGGATTAGGCCTATAACAATGGCTACTGATTTACATTTTAATTTACATGTTAACTACTTTTAACTGTGATATTTATACTTTTTTTTTTATGTTTGATACAGATACTTGCTGTTATACTCAACATGGCCCAAACGGCATATAAAACATTAACTGTTGGGTCTGTTTCTTTGTTCTAGAATACCTGGGAAGTTCGTTCTATGAAAGTATTTTCCTAATGATACAACCAGCTACAATACGATAATGATCATCCATGAAAATTAATTTCATCTGATTGTCCCATGATTGATACTTACCAATAAAATTATAACACTGATGATACTCACCAAGCAGGCTCTTTTGTTTAAAAACAACTTCTCCCAAAGATAGGATTGATGTTACTACAGTTACCAAATGCAAATTACTGCAGCTTTTCAGAGAAGCCATATGATCTATAATCTTGTTGACAGTATGACATTCCAGGAGGTAACTGGCTGTACTTTTACTCTTAACTAATTGAGGAAAACACTCTTCTGTTGGCAGAACTAACTACACTTTCTTTCTGTGCAAACTTGGGCTATAACATCCCCCAGACAGCTGAGAAAGAGACAAAATTTGCCAAAATTACTCAGATTTCGCCCCTCCTGGTTTCATGAATTTATGTCAAAATAATAGCACCAAATAATGTATCCTTTTAGAGAAAGAAAGGATTCTGCTGTCTAGAAATAGTTTAATAGTCAACTGGTGGGTTTTCCAGCTATACCTAATAGAGCCACTATTTCCATGAGATTTTTTTTTAAAGATTTTATTTATTTATTTGACAGACAGAGATCACAAGTAGGCAGAGAGAGAGGAAGGGAAGCAGGCTCCCTGACAAGCAGAGAGCCCAATGCGGGTCTCGATCCCAGGACCCTGAGATCATGACCTGAGCTGAAGGCAGAGGCTTTAAGCCACTGAGCCACCCAGGTGCCCCTCCATGAGATTTTGATCATCTCTTCCTCTACCACAGCAATTCTGGCATTTCTATCAACTTAATGAGGACTGTTTTTTGGTTCAAGTTTCAAACACCATCTTATGTTACATTACCCTTCCTGATAGTATTTCAAATGACCTAATGACCTGTCACATCAACTTGTGCAGCCGGAGTGGTATACAGGCACCGAGAAAGAACAGATCACCCCTCAAAAGATCGGCTGCAGGACATAACCAGTATGTACCAGCTGGAATAGGAAAGCATATATGGGACTGCATCCTGAGGGCTCAGAATAAAAAGGGGCAGGACTACAAGTTGGATAAGGAGTCTCTCAGTGTGGGAGCACTCCTCTATAATAGGGCATTTAGCATATTATCAGGAACCCCAGAAGATGAGGCTAACACTCAAAGGCATTCTGAAAACTAGAATAAAGAAGCTTCATGTTAAGTAAAGTAGAAATTCTTGAATTGCTATGATAGGAGAAGTGATGAAGGTCTCCCAGAAATAGACATGATGGAGTTGCTGCATTAGGTACGGCTGGAAAATCCATCAACTGACTCTGTTCTGCAAGAGGATGCAAAGGATACTCCCCTTACAAAAGCAATGAAAAACTGGTCAGAAGGACACCACCATTGTTGAGAAGCTCTCCTCTGTAGGTTAGGTCTGATGGTAGGAAATGCCTTATAGAATGAGCATTCTGACACCAACTGGGATTACAGAATCCCAGAATAATGGGGACCATATGGCAGCACTTAACCACTGAAGCAAGGTGGGTACAATTACTGCAAGACTGAAGTTGCAGCCAAGGGGGCTGGACCTACAGAGACCTATCAGATGCTTAATACAGCATTCCCTCCCCAGCAAGATGGATTTTCAGATAAAATGGGTATTGCTCAATCCATACCATGATAAGAAATCAAGAACAGAGGATTAAGAGATATGAGGACAAATGCTCCCACAGAGAATCATAATCTTTTGCCTCATTTCTGGACTTAGGACAGTTTTAAAAGATAAAACTCCCTGAATAGAAAGAGCAAGTCCACAGAAAAATCCTACAAGATCATAGCAAGGGTCTATAGCAACATTTCCCCAGCTTCTAACTAGAAGGATCTACAGACATTTGCTTGAGTAGTTGTACACTGGGGAGGCAGAAAATGTCCCAATACTCTAAAGACCCCAGGACAAGAGCCCAAGTTGATATGCATACCCAAGGACCTGGCTGGCTATGAAGCAACATCTTGGTGCCCTGTTAGAGTACGGATGTATGAGGTCTAGTTAAAAAAATAAAGTCCTGGACCAGGACTGGTTCACAAAGTGTCTACTGGTTCCACAAATCCACGAGGATTAATTTCCCTGACTCCTAACTGTGTAATTGGAGTGGACATACCTGATATATTTGGTAGAACTCCAATTATTGGTTCCTTGGCCTGTTGTGCAAGAGCTAGGATAGGGAGGATGCCCGGGTGAAACCGTAAACCACCCTCCCAGTCATATCTAAATCAAAACCAATGTCACATTCTCAAAAGTAATGGGTATCAGGTGATATTAACTGATTAACTTTTAAGTTATGACAATGGTATTATTTATGTTTCTTTTTAAATTATTACCCCTTTACCTGCCATCCTTAGAGACTGCAAGAAGCCATGGCCATGGTTCCCAAAATATCCCCATTTAATTCACAAGCTGAGCTCCTACAAAACCAGATATTATGGAGAATAACGCTGGATTACCACAAATTCAACCCAGTGTATCTAAATGCAGGGATCTTCTGACATGGGGCCACTGATTTGGCAAATGAATTATTTTCCATCCCTTTCTGAAAAGAGAATCAACAACTGTGTACATTCATTTGGTGGAGTTAACAGGGCTTTTGACTCATCTGAAACCCATCCCAGTGTAATGCAAAGGGACCTGAACCATACAAACATTCTGCAGAACACCACTTGGTTTACTTTATCAATGACATTGTGTCTAAATGGATGGCGAGAAATGGCAAGAATGTGGACAGTCTTACTAAAATAGAAGGTGGGGAGATAAGCACGATGAAAAAACCGAGGTCCCACACATCAGCAAAGCTTCTAAAGAGCGGTGGTCAAGGGCATGCACGAATACCTTGTCCAATCTAAAGGAAAGATCACTGAATTCCATGGTTGGACTACTAGCAATGAAGCACAGAACTGTCTAGGCCTCTTTGGGCTCTGGAGGCAGCATACTCTGCACTGAGGAATGCTGTCCTGATCCATGTATTGGATGACATTAAACGCTTCCAACTTAGAGTGAAGCCCAGAGCAAAAACAGCTCTGCAGCCACGTCCAGTCTGCAAAGGAAAGTACCCACTATCTCTTGGGTCATACAACCAAGACAACTCCATGCTACTAGAGGTATTGGGGAAGGAGAAGAGATACCCTGTGGGGTTAATGGCAAGCACCAATGGGAGAACCACAACACAGACCGGATTCTGAAGCAGGGTTGTGTCATCTGCAGGAGAGAACCACGTTTCTTTCAACAAACAACTCCGAGGCTACTGTGCTCTGCTGGAAGAATACCTGAGTGCAGATCACCAGGAGGTCATGACCTGGGTTCTGTCAGGTCGCTAAGCCATAAAGTTGGGTGGGTCCAGCTGCAATCCATCATTATATTTAACTGGGACCATCTGGGATTTGGCATGAGCAATTCCAAAACCCAAAGAAAATGTTTGAGGGGGTCAGACTCCCCATATCATCCACTCTTACATGTAGTACCAGGCCTCTTATTTGACTAACACCTATGGAGATATGGAGGTCCCTAATGACCATCTCCCAGAGGAGGAAAAAGCTAAGATTGGTTTATAGATGGGTCAAGTTGGCCTATAAGTCCAGGTCAAAGGCAGACTACTGCTTCACTAAAGCCTACTCAGGAATGGCCCAGAGAAATGTAAATAGGAAGAAATCCTCCCAATGAACGTAACTTCAGGTAGCGCAGCTGGTCATCCACTTTGTGTGAAAGTATAGGTAGGTAGCCTGATACGTGAGTATAAAAGGACTTACAGCAATGGTGAATGGCTTGGCTAGTTGATCAAAGGCTTGGAAGGAAACAGGGAGGTGTGGGGAAGAGGCACATGGATGAACATGTGAGAGTTGAAGTTCTTAAGACAAAAGGTGGGGAGATAAGTGCTATGAAAAAACAGAGGTCCCACATATCAGTTAAGCTTCTAAGGTCTAAAAGTGAGAGTAAGAGACAAGGAGTATAAGGTGAGACTAAGTACAAGGAGAGAACATCATTGTATTACATATTAAGGTCCACCAGAGAGCACTCGCTTTATAAGAACTAAAAACTGGGCGCCTGGGTGGCTCAGTGGGTTAAAGCCTCTGCCTTCGGCTCGGGTCGTGATCCTGGGATCCTGGGATCGAGCCCCACATTGGGCTCTCTGCTCAGTGGGGAGCCTGCTTCCTCCTCTCTCTGCCTGCCTCTCTGTCTACTTGTGATCTCTGTCTGTCAAAATAAATAAAATCTTAAAAAAAAAAAAGAACTAAAAACTTAGGCACAATAACACGAATTCCACAGTGTCATGAGCCATCCATGGCACAGCAGACTCCTGGGGCGTTGCCATGATAGCAATGGCAAATGTTGTTTGGGTCCAAAAGCAAGAGATTTCACTCCCCAGAACTGAACTAGCTCCTGCCCCTAATGAATGTCTAACCTGCCGGCCCCTCACCAAGGCTGAGCACTAAGTATGGCACCATCCTTCAAAGGGAAGAACCAGCTACTTGATGGTAAATTGATCACACTGAATCCTTTCCACTGTGGAAGGGACAGCAACTGATCTTGACTGGAATCAACACACATTCAGGGTGTGGGCTTACCTCTCCTGGCCGCTGGGTCTTGGTTGGCACCACTCTGCAAAGGCTTACAGTGTATGTTACTTACAGTGTTACTGCATAACACTGTGTCAGACTGGAGAAACTATTTGATAACAATGGAGGTGCAGAAGTGACAAGGAGCCATGAAATATACTGGTCCTATCACATCCCACACCATCCAGGAGTTGCAGGCCTAACAGAGACATGGAATGGCTTTTGAAGGTGTTAATAGAATCTAGCTTTCAGAGAATACCCTGTGAGAACCATGCTCCAGGCTCAGTATGCTCACTGAATCATGATCATTTCATGGTGCTGTCGTTTCCGGGGTAAAATACATGCATGCAGAACCCAAGGAGTAGGAATAAGAGCAGCCCTGTCTACCATCACTCCCATTGGGCCACTTGGGGAATTTGTGGTGCCCACCCCAGAACTCTGAGCCCTGAGGGTCTGAATCCCAGCTGGGGAACATCTCCACCATGGGACATCACAGGAGGCCCTTGAACCTTAAACTACCACTGCGACCAGTTACTTTGGGATCTTTGTGTCAAGAGAGTAGCAAGCACAGGAAGGAGTCATCATCTTGGCAGAAGTAATTGCTCCTGATCGTTGGGTGGAGGTCTAGTTGTTATCTGACAAGGCCCAGCTAGAAGAATCTATCTGGCACCCAGATTACCCACTAGGACATCCTCACTGCCATTCAACTCCTCCCTCTGCACCAGCCCAGTGCCTTCCTAGTGAAGGAACTTCTGGAGAAAGAGCAATAGGGATGAGAGTGATAAGAGCTCCACATGAGCTGTAACTATCAGGACACTGACCAAGCCAAAGACCAGGGAGAAGTGACCATAGCAAAATGGTTCTACAGAACTTGAGTGAGAACTGAGTGACTCAACCCCTGGGGACTGAAGTGCACAGCTTCTGAGCCCTCAGCCCTTTTTCCCTTTCTTTTTCCTTTTTTAAAAAACCACTTTATTGAGGTACGATTGACATCCAAAAGGCTGTACATATTTAATGTGTACAACTCAATGAGTTTGGAGATAAGTATATACTTAAGAAGCCATCACCACAATCTATGCCATAAACATGTCCATCACCTCCAAGTGTTTCCTCCTATCCTCCTTAGTAGTTGTTTTTGTGATAAGAACACTTAGTATCTACCCTCTCAGCAACATTTTAAGTCTACAACACAGAGCTGTTCACTGCAGGCACTACCTTGTACAGATCTCAAGGTTTTGTTCAACCTGTACAACCGAAACTTTGTACCCTTTGACTATTCCTTCTCCATTCCCCCTTCCTTGGATGAATCTGAAGGGCATTATGATCAGTGAAATAAGCTAGACTCAGAAAGACAAATACTATAGGAAACCACTTATATGAGGCATCAAAAAGAGTCAAGTGCATAGAAGCAGAGAGCAGAATACTGATTGCCCTTGCCTCCTTTCTTGATACTCAGCCAAGGACAGAAAGAAAAGCCAGGCTCCCAGCAGCTATGTTGGCAGGGGCTTATTGGAGAGGCTTGATTTCTTCACCCTGGTTGTGTTAACCACTCTAGACCCCCTCACTGATACTCTCGAGGTTAAAGCCAGAAGATTCCGCTGTTTGAACAAACACACAGACAAATAACCAAACCTGCCTAACCAGTGCAGAGATCCTCACTCTTGAACTTCCATTTCTGGCCTTCAAGGGTCTCTTGACAGCTAACCCCAGGGGACACACATTTTCAGATGAGTAGAAAAGGGTGTTTTACAGTGGTAAAGGAACATCTCCCATAGTCTCCAGTCAGTATTTGCCATTATTTTTATTTTACCCCCATTATTTTTCTCTAATCCTTTTCACTATTCATAGAGTATCTCAACCATACCACGTTGAATGTTTTTAAGCATTTTATTTTTTTTGCAATAAAACTTCTATTGAACATATTTCCTTTAAATATATGTATTTTAAATATCGTACCATAATTCATTTTAAATTAGTTGTTAATAATATTCTTTATAGTAAAAAGTAGTTTTGACAGTTTCCCATTTAATTAGTGCTATGCTTTTACTTATACTATGATATTATACATGACTTACAGATAAATAATTCAAAATGATGTAGTGTTTGGTTAGGGAACTGGAAGGTATCAAAAATGTAGACCAAAGTTTAATTATGTATTGTTGTATTAAAAACTGCTTTCAAGATTTGGTGTTCGAAAGTTTAGCTAGCTCATTTATTTTTAGGACTTTTATATGTGTTTCTAAATGAAGAAATAAAAGATAAGGGCTCAAATTATAATTTACAAGCGTATTTTCACAATTGCCATACTGCTGGGCTTGAAGGCTTGGTTCCTTCAATAACGAAAGGTAAAATTAGACAGAATCGTGACTGTACTTTTTCTTTGCATATCGATTTTTTTTTTAAAGTACTCTGGATAACTCAATGTTGAGTGAATTTTGATTGAATGAATGTGTAGATGTGGTGAAGATCAGTAAGAGACAGGTTTGTGGAATAAGTATGCATCCTTCCTTTAATCACTGGCTGAATACAGCTTTACATTAAACAGTATCTGCTAGATCAATCCCACTGCCTCTCCAGATCCACTATCTTTCTTTATTTTACATCTCATTGTAAAAAGTCATCTTTCATGGGTTGCTTCAACAGTACCCCTCATGCTCTGGTTTCTACTAGATTTGGCCACTGGAGGTAGTGAAGGTAAGTGAGGTTGGGGTATTTATTCCCCCAGGTGGTAGGTCACCTGGACTGGCTAAGTCTTGTGACTAAAAGTTACAGCTCCTGTGGAGGGGTTCTTCCATGTCCTCACCTCTTCAGAGTTGACTTGACCATGGCTCTTTTTTTTTTTGTTATTAATATATAATGTATTATTAGCCCCAGGGGTACAGGTCTGTGAATTGCCAGGTTTACACACTTCATAGCACTCACCATAGCACATACCCTCCCCAATGTCCATAACCCAACCACCCTCTCCCTACCCCCCTCCTCCCAGCAACCCTGAGTTTGTTTTTGTGAGATTAAGAGTCTCTTATGGTTTGTCTCCCTCCCGATCTCATCTTGCTTCATTTATTCCTTTCCTATGCCCCAAGCCCCCCACGTTGCCTCTCAACTTCCTTGACCATGGCTCTTGCTGATTTCTTCACTATCCCTTGGAATTTCTCCATGCTCTACTCACACATTTTAAATATTCTCTCTATTAAACACTCATCAAATACATGATTTCAGTTTGAGTATGTTACCTCTTTTCTGCCTAAACCCTAACTCTTACGTAATACAAGACAATGAATGAAATCAATGTGAAATTATATAATGTTCATAAACATGGCAGCCTGTGGTAGTCAGCAAATGTTAAAGAAACTGAGCAACTGAATCATGAGCTCTCTTACCTGATATCTATCAAGTGCCACACACGCTCAGCCAAACACACGTTCAAGGCTCAAGAGAAAATCAATCCAAATATTTACTTCATTCCGACCTTTAAAAGTAGGAATTGAAACCACAACATCTTTAACTATAAACACTGCCTAACAACCCCAAAAGTTTTCTAACCACCAGTTGGAAAAAAAGTTTTGCTGAGTGAAGTGATCATTTTTCACCCCATCCCAATGGGTAAATTATGAATAATGTATATGGGACATGTGTATAAGTTTGTGTTGGAGGGTGTGTGATGGTTTAGAATCCCTGAATGTGTAAGAATGTACGACCCTATTGACAAAAATTAAGCATAGAAGCAAAGTTTGAAATGAATTTGCAATCCTTTAATCTATAAAATGGAAATAGAGTCACTGGCTTTCCTTTAATCAGAGTATAAGCCAGGATCCAAAGAAGGATTATTTACTGTCCAGCAAGAGACACAGGGCTAAGACCATCCCATAACTGCTTGAGTCTCTGCAAATCTGTGAGCAGCTGGATTGCGGATGAATATAATAATACATTATTATGGGAACATTGTGTGAAAAGTTGGGATCACTGACTTCTCAGCTAATAGTTATGATGTGTAGAGAGCTGTGAGCACTCCAGGATTGCTGCCTGAAAACAGGGGAACCAAAGGAGACACGGTCACAGCAACAGAGTCCAGTTTTCCCCATTTGGTTGACTATGCTAACAGAAGACAAAGCCAGAAAATGGAGCATAATGTGACAGTAGGGGATACCTATCACAAAATATGTTTATTGATTTTCTTTTAATAAAATTCCTCCAACTCTATTGTGGCTTAGAAGTTACTGGGGGAGTGCCAGCTACTAGGCTGTCCAGTGAAGATATGTTTGCAAGGCAAAGAGCTTGTTCGCCCAGATCCTTCCTACCATTCCCATCTCTAACCTCAAAGCTGGCTGTGCCTAAATACATGTTTCTTCTATCTCTCTCTCTCTCTCTCTCTCTCTCTCTCTCACACACACACACACACTCCTGGGGAAGCTGAAGATAGTCTACAATCTACTAAGTAAGAGAAAGTCCTCAAGCCCCAAGGCAACACCAGAAAGAGTAGGTGAGATGGACCCAATGAAGGAAGGTCACATAAGAGCAGAGGGCTGACTTCCTTCTCCCTCACCATGTAGAATGCAGTACTCCCCCTTCCTCTTCCTCCTCATCTGCCTTTTTCCTCTTCCCCTTTCAATCCATTTCATCTTTACAGGCCAGAAGGGAACAAACTAAAGGTCACCGCGAAGTGAGGAGATAATACCAGTTATAATGGAAGGCCATACCCTTGAAGAAGAGATAGGTAGCCTTCCAAAGAAAAACTTGGTAATGGGTGCTACAATATGGTATTTTCTTTCCAGCACCAGTCAAAACAGAATAATTCCTGAAACTTTTTCCAAATCTCACTCACCCTCAACACTCCTACCTCAGATAGCCAGTATTTCCTTGCAACCCTCTA
Source organism: Meles meles (assembly GCF_922984935.1). Lineage (NCBI taxonomy): Eukaryota > Metazoa > Chordata > Mammalia > Carnivora > Mustelidae > Meles > Meles meles. The sequence goes on along the minus strand of NC_060075.1, from coordinate 16,174,704 downwards.
TTGTCAAAAATGCTATGCTGGTTGGTCAGCTCATCCTAGTGCTTGATCCAAAAAAGTCAGACGAATAAATAAATTAGGAATTAACTTAAGAGGAATATATTCTTCCAAACTGTCTTGCTTAATCCACCAAAACTTCCCTTTACTGGGCCCCACTTACTATTGAGTAAAAACCAAAAAAAACCAGAAAAACAAAAAAATTGTGTAGTGTGATTCACCACCAGTTTAACCTTCTCAGGGGGTCCTTATATTCCTAAAGTAGATCTTTGTACGGTGAAAAAAGCCACAACCCAAATCTGTTGGCGTCAATAACATGTAGAATCTATGGAGTTTCATAGCACGTGGCCCAAGGAATCCACCCTTTCCCTCACCTTCCTTTTCCCAGTGGCCCTGTACCCCAAGAGGCCTTTTACCAGTCACACTAAGACAGAGCGCGCAGACACAATCAGCCACAAAATAAGGAGGCCACCTCCTTCCAGGAACAGGATCGTGTCCTAACAGAACAACACATTTCGTGCTTCCGTGTTGTCCTTCCTCTGCTGAGTTCTGCTCAACCACAATGACGCGTCAGCATAAGTAGAGCGTCCCAACAACCCACAGATTTGCTGCTGCTGAGCGAGAAGTGTGACAGGCCAGGAGTCCTCAGGAAGGGCTTTTAGCAAAATAAGAAGTGTTATTTTCTTAACCATCCACAATGAAATTCACCGTAACAGCGTATCCATCTCTCTTAAAACGTGCTCATACCTTGGATTAAGACCCCTGCCTCTGGCAGTGAGTTCTACAACTAAAATACCTCTTGAGGAAAGGGACCTGGAGACATAAGGCCTTTCAGAAAGGAGGAGATGTACTGAGCCGTGGATTCAGGTGAGAGGACTCATCTACCGCAGGAGCTTATGAAGGCCTGGGGAGCCTCTCGAGATGGCCGTGGGGTGCCAGGGCCCCTTACCTTACCACACTGCTTACATTTTCCCTCCTGCCGACGCCGGTGTACCCAGTGATGACGCACAAAGTTCTGTGGGAAAACAACATTACGTGAGTAGGTTTCAATTTGCCAACTCTATTAACTATTCTTTTTTTTCAAATGTTTTAAGCATATTGATTTCCCATAAACCATAATCTCAGCCCCTATTAGCACAAAACCAAATATGTGCATGTGTGATTTAACAATAAACATGAATCCACTTGGAAAACTGAAGCGACCCCCATGCCCAGTGATCTTTTGCATTTGTATAAACCACTCGTCATGTCCTCCCTCCACATCTTCCTTGTGGCCACTCGGTAACACCATTATTACTCTGCTTCCTTCCTAGCGGAACACTATACAGACATGGGAGGTCACTGAAATCCCCTCAAGAGAGGTAAAAAGGTGAGGGAGAGAAGATGAAGCAGCAATATCCATTTTTAAAAACAAATATGTATTCAATGCCTTATATAGGCCAGGCACCGAACATCCACATTAGAAGGAACTTAAAGAAATTAAGGTCTCAGGAAGAAAAAGGTCTCCTCATTCAGGACATACCAGGATGAGAATTTGTCACTTGTCAAAGTGAAGGGAAGGAAAAGTTGAAGGACAAAGATGACAGAGGCAAGAGATGGCCCATCGCGATGGCTGCACAATGACATTGTGTCTAAACTGTCCTCGGGCTCTACATACTTGATCCACTCTCAAAGTCTATTCTCATCTTGGATCATTGGAACCACAGAACTTCCTTTTCCTTCCAAATAGACAATTGCTCCTGAGAAAGGGAGTTAAGGAGCCCCATTACCACTGCTCTTAGGATATATCATAGGAGAGAAAGTTGTTTTTAGGCCCATTGGCACAAATAAACTTATATATGCAACTCATCCTTCTTAGACCAATATACATAAAATAATTCCTTGTTTTTTCTTTGTTCTTTTCTAAGAAAGCACATTTTACCTGACACTAATACATCTATCATCGGGCCACAGCCCATATTTTCCCTTTAAAAGGCCCTTAATATGTAGCCAGTCATTCAGCAAATACTAGATGCCTACTACTTGCCAGGCCCTGTTGTAGGTATACAGCAAATAGATCAGTGTTGAAGAAAAAAATGTTCTATTGACAAATGAAATTCAGAGTGACAAAATACCTTGAACAAACATGAGCATTATCTAAAATGCCACCGCCATTTCCCTTTATAATGCCAAATCAATTCAACTTAAAACTAAACAAAGATCCTAGAGGAATAATGGTCTTTTAGCTATAATAAGATATAAAGAAGCATAACGGTCCCACTAATTAGTCTAAGTTTTGTCTTGCTTTTCCCACTGAGGCGGTTTAATAAAACAAGGACACAATTCTTATATTGTTCTCAGAAAGAAGCTAATTGATAATATTTTTGAGTACTCGCTCTGTGTCAGGCACTTTTAAAAATGCTTTAAGTGTAACAATTATTTTAATTTTCATGAGAATTTTTATGAGTAGAGCTGCTATTCAGTTGGTATGTACCAGAAAAATCCCATGAGTCATTAAAGTACTGAAATATTTCTATACTGGTTGATAAATTAGTTTAGTTCCCCTACCCTTCTCCTGGCTCCTAACTGCCATAGCACTCCACCTCACCCCACCCCTTTAACACTGGAAATCATTTCTACCCCCTCATTATTAAGCCACTAGAATGTTCATTTTAAGCAGGTCTCTGGGATTCTGTTCCAATGAGTTCTTGTTCTTTTTTTTTTTTAAGATTTTATTTATTTATTTGACAGAGAGAGATAGAAAGCAAGAGAGGGAACACAAGCAGGGGGAGTGAGAGAAGGGGAAGCAGGCTCCCTGCTGAGCAGAGAGCCCGATGCGGGGCTCAATCCCAGGACCCTGAGATCATGACCTGAGCCGAAGGCAGAGGCTTAACCGAATGAGCCACCCAGGGGCCCCAATGAGCTCTCTTTTTGAAAACAAATCACGTTGCCTGAGCAATGCCCCTGGGACTGCTCCCCCCTTAACCCCCAGCACACTCAGAAGACTGGGCTATGCCCAACTGATGGTGGTTGTCCATGTAAGTTTAAATATCAGACAAACAATGCTGGGTCCCCTGGCCAGCTGTGGCTCTCAGAACAGTGGCAGCAAGTCAGGAACCTGCCACCTACTGGGGATGGAGTTGCTGGACCCTGCGCCTCTCTACCTCACAGGTGAGGCTGATCATGTTAGCCTTCCATCCACTCAGGTGACGAGAACACTGCCCACTGCTGGCTTAAGAGCGGGGCTGGGGCGGACTGGGGTGGACTGGGCCAGCTGCCAAATGTACCATGTCCCAATTCACAGCATTGTAGGGCATATGATCAGGGGGTTTTGCTTGAATTATCATTATCATCCTCCTTTTAGAGATCAGAAAACTAAGGTATTGAGTCGTGACTTTGGATATAAGGGTCAGAGAAAGGATTCAATCCAACAGAGCCTATGGTCTGAACCCCTGTGTTGCTACGCCTTTCCTCTGCTCTGGAAACTCAGGATTAAGCTCCTTCAGGAAATGATTTCAATGACAGTCGGTAGTAGAAATACTGCATATACAAAAATGTCAGACGATACTATAAGAGAGAAAAATTTACTGTAATTGCTGTTAGTTTAGCAGAAACTGTGGGAAAATGAACAAAGCCATTGATGATAAGGGAAGTTCTCTGCGTATGGAAACTGTAAGTCACCTAATGACTATCAATTCAAGGAGGGAAATGTTGGAAGAATTTAATGCAACTGCCTATGAAATCAGAGCTGACTCATGGGGTTATTTAGCTAGTGACGGCTCTAATCAGAAGATTAAACCAACAATTTCCAGGAATCAACAATTATTTAGAAATTATAAGACTGACTTAATGAATCATTTATGTTGCAACACGTGTCATTTGGTAAGCAGATTGAGAATACCCTGTAGTTTAATCTGTTTAGGGAATGTAAGGGAACACATTTAAAATGTTTATTTAAATATTACTGTATGACTCAGGAAGTTGTCAGATATTTTTATTATCATTCTTCCTAGAAATTTGGTCCTAGATCAAAGCACAGAGAAAGTAACTGAAACAGAAGCTCTCCTTGAGAAGACACTGAGTAACTCCCTTCCTTCTGGAGCTCCGATTTGAGAGGTGAAGCATCTTCCTATGAAAAGATCTTCTTGGGCCCGAGAGAAATTCCTTCCATCAGTGCTTCAAGACTTAGAACAAACATCCAATAAATGTGTGTTGAGTGGAATGGAATTCTGAACCTAATTTTTTTGATGATCAACTCATGTAGTTATCACTTTGGAGGTTCATCAGTTGCCATATCAATCGGGGGGGGAACCCCAATTTCTATAGATTTACTGCTGTTTTCTAATCCTTACTCCCAAACACTTTCATTTTTCATACTCTTTTGACTATTACTCACATCTCCTAAATTATGGAGCTGAGATCAGAGTCGGAATCCTTATACTGGAAATGGGAGTGTTGACATACTGCTGTTAAAATAGCAAAGCAGGGGCACCTGGGTGGCTCAGTGGGCTAAGCCTCTGCCTTCGGCTCAGGTCATGATCTCAGGGTCCTGGGATCGAGCCCTGCATTGGACACTCTGCTCAGCAGGGAGTCTGCTTCTCCCCCTCTCTCTCTGCCTGCCTCTCTGCCTACTTGTGATCTCTTTCTGTCAAATAAATCAATAAAATCTTTAAAAAAAGAAAATAGCAAAGCAAGGCTATAACATCTTTCTATTGTTCACTGATAACCTCTGAACTATTCATACACTATCTTCAAGTACTGGGCAAGGAAAGGGCTATTACACAGGTGTGTTAAAATCTCAGTGATACATTATTTCAGGGTTTATACTCGGTATTGTTAGCAGAGACACGTCACAGACTTGCTCACTTATTTCCAAACAGCAAGTTCAATTCCTAGTATTACTCATAAAGTGCGTGAAAGAATCTTAAAATTATAACCTAATCTACACAGCTTATGTCTAGGAAAACCGAGGTCCAGAAAGATTCCACCTAGAGGAGTCCTACCAACATTCATTAACAAACTATTAACAAAACTATTCCTTCTAATTTTCCCCTTCACTAGGGCCCCGAGTTAACTTCCGGCCAGTGCCGTCGTGCCCTTGGAGGGCACTGAAGGTACCGACAAGCCTATCATTTTCCTTGCATTTTCCTCACCCTATGGAAGGCCCATCCCCTTCCCATTGCTGACATAATGGACAAACACAGTGGGAAAAGACAAGCGACAGGGACAACTATTTTTCCTCTCTCCACAACGTCCACTCCCAAACTACCCTCCTCCCATGTTTTCTCCCAATCTTGTATTCGTAACAGTGAAATCATTCTTTTTTCACGATGTCTTCTTCATTGTCATTAAAATGCCAGTGACCCTCTCTGGACTCCTAGAACTTCTCTCCTCCTCTTCTACACGTTCATCTATTCTCATAGCTTTACTGACTATCTACATACGTGCTGACGATTTAAGACGTCTTATCTCTAACCCAATCTTCTTCATAAGCTCCGAACTCATGGTCCTACTCAGCTTGCGACTGGGTGCCTCGCACTGAGGTCTCAAGGACACCACACACTTGAAAATTCTACAGCTAAACTCATCACCTTACCACCCCACTCCATTCTCGTTGCTTTTCCAGGGAAGAAGCCTGGTTTACTCTGGGCTCCTCCATCCTTGTGTCCAGCATCCAATCAATTATTAAATCCTGTCAATTTTATTTCCTTCAAATTCATATGTACCAATTATCTCCACCCTCAGTATTACTCCTAGTTCAAATCACCGCTAGAAGAGCTCCTTAAATTCCCTCCATGCCTCCAATATGGTTGCTCTTGAACTATATGGTATTCCTTCCACACAGAAGCCAGAATATATTCTACTTAAAACCGTTTAATGCTCCGGGGCGCCTGGGTGGCTCAGTTGGTTGGACATTCAACTCTTGATTTCACCTCAGGTCATGATCTCAGGGTTGTGAGATCGAGCCCTGCATCAGCAGGGAGTCTGCTTGGGATTCCTTCTCGTCTTCTCCCTCTGCCCCTCCCCACCCCCACTCTCTTTTTTTCTCTCTCTCTCCCTCCCTCAAAAAAATTAATTAATTAATAAAAACAGTTAATGCCCCTCCCCCAATTACCATGATGATGAAACACTCAACTTGTAACATGGCTTACAAGGACCTTCATGGCCTAGCCCCTGTTTATCTCTTGGATTCCACATACTTCTTATATTCTCTCTTGTTTTTGTGCTTGGGAACATGTTCTCTTTCTGTCTAGAAGGCTGTCACCTCCTAACTACCCTCCTTCACTTAGATGACTCCTCTGGGCCTCGGTTTATTTGCCATCTCTTCCAGGAAGCGCCTTCCTTCTTTGGTATCCCACCTCCCTCGCCTGTTCATCAGTGCACAGAGTTAGTTTGAGGAGTGCACCAGCTGAAGGTTTCCAAGGAGCTAAATCTATATGTGGAACTGAAAATAATCTCGCTGGGCATGGAATGAAATGGAGGACGTATATTTCACAAAAATGATACTCACCACACTTTCTCTTATGGAGAGCGCCACACACCCTGGCCAACACCTGGGCAGCTGAACTGTGTTCTAAGAAAGACGGGCTCTGTTCATTGCAGCCTTTTGTATTGCCAGTTGAAGAGCACAATTTGGGACCTGGAGCTAGACTCTCCAGGATAACACAGGAGGGCTGAGACCCTCTACCAACTACCTCACCTTCTCTAACTTTTCCACATGTGCTCCATGTCCTCAAAAAAAAAAGAAGAGCCAAACGAGCGAATCTGACTAAGTGCAGGTCTCCTCCTGTCCTCCCCGCTGCTTCCCACTGACAGAGCAACTGCTCCTCGCTGTGACTTCCTGTTTCCCTGTTTGTCTTCACCATTGGGCCGTGAGGCCAAGGACTGAGCAGTGAATGTCGTTCTTCCACCTATCTTCCTCCCTATGACTTAACCGATAAAAACAGTGCAATTCAGAAAGATGGGGTAAGGTGCCTCAAATCACATGGCATCTAGATGGGTATGGAGCTAATCTGGTTTCAGCGTCCATGGGAATGCTCAGTATCTATGCTGTCCCCTGAATAGCTTCTACCCACTCAAAATTGGAAAATGGAATTAAAATGGGCCATAAGATGATAAAATGCTATTTACTTCTTACCTCCTTCAATTCTACCACTGCCTCTGTACCTGTTCATTAAGATCTTAGCTCCCAGTATTTCATGAGAACAGTAAAGGACAGTATACACATGCTAAAGAGAATGTGAGATTTTACTCTTGGTATTTATTGACATATTAACAAGAAACCAATGCGGAATGGAGGGAGCTAGACTTTAGTTTTTAAATCCCTGGTGAATGCCTGTTAGACCAGAGCATCAATGGGAAACAAAGGTGGTATCTGAAGTCAAGCTCGGAAACACTCACTTCTCTCGGTGATCTTGAGCCCCCTTCTCGAAATGTCGGTTTACATCTGAAATTAATCTGTCATTTAAAAAGAAAAGTGTATTACATTAGGGATAAGCACCAGACGATATTGACTTACCTGAACAAAGCAACAGCGATACATATGGAGACTACAAAACAAAACCCCCAAAGAACAAGGAACACAGAATAACTCTTAAAATCATCACCCTGGATAATCTATAGAGACCCTGGGTGATCCTGTATCTCCAATGCATGTCTCTTCATTCTCATTGATGAAATCAACTTATCTCTAAACAATAACCCTCTTACACTGTAAATTTGAGAAAAGAATATAGAGAGGAAGAGAAAATATGTAAGGCAGCTGAAATCACAGAGCTTTGTTTCAGATTTTAAAAGCAGGACAACATCAACTTGAGGAATATTAATGTGATGATGATGATTCGTGCACAGAAATTTTCTTTAAGTCTTGAGTACTGCCTTTCTTTTACACAGGCAGGTCTCCCGGTAACATGTCCGTCTTCTTTAGTTACTTGATAAGGTGAAAGGAGTATAGAAATGAAGGAGGACATAATAAATGAGGTTGGAATAGCAAAAAGAAAAAAATATATATATATCTGTATATATATACACACATATACATATAAATGTTAGTAGTCATCCCTACAAAACAGCAGTTGGCAACAATTGGTAACATGTTCATTAAAACAATGAATGTTGCAGAGGATGAAAATATTTCAACACACAGCAGATCAAAAACATAGATAACAGAGAATTTCACGTGTAGAAAGAGAGGAGAGGTGAGAAAGAGAAGACGGCAGACAACACATTCACGGCTGGAGCCTCCCTTTTCCCACAAATGACTGATCAATGGACTCCGCAGAATCTACTTCTTCGGGAGGCGAGACAGCATGGGGATGTCACCCCCCGCCCACCCACACATCCGTGCTGTACCAGTGGAACACTGCCCCAAGGAAGGAAGGAGAGCTGCCTTCTGGCCTCTCTTCTTTGCCTCCACTTTAGAAAGAGGAAACTCACAACCGTCAGGTGAATCTAAACAATGATTTCAAAGATCTTATTTTTCTTAAGGAAAGAAAAAAATCTTGTGGGAAATTCTATGGGTGAATAACAATGTTTGTCATTGTAAAATAATAATAATAATAATAATAATAATAATTCTTGTGTACCAGGCTTTTCTCTCTAGCCTGGTAACAAGGCTAGTCTTCCAGTGTTTGAAAAGGGTGCGGTTTTGAAAAAGTTAGAAATAACAAGTGACAGCGGGTCTTAGGAGGCCAAACACCCGCAATGTAGCCACCACTGCAGCAGGTGGCGCTGTCTCACCTTTTCTAGCTGTTCAATGCAGGCTGTGTGGACCACGATCTTACAGACCGCACACTTCCTCCTCAGGGCCGATTTCTACAACATTCAATTCAAAATACAAGAAGAAATGTTAACAGTCTGCTCTGGAAAGTTCCCTGGCATTAAAGAGAGTATACATAATGAAAGCAAACATAAGCAAATTTAGAACATGAAAATATGGCGAACTTGAGTCTTTTGACCCACCCACCCCACCCCCCTCTGTATCTGGATGACCTAGGGTGGTGAGATTTTCCTCCAAATTATAATACTTACAATAGCTGCTACATATTGAGCATATAATATGAACCAGACTCCTTATTCTGTCATTCTAAAGTTTTATAACCTAACAACGTAGACACTAGTAGCCTCTGTTTTTATGGGTTTTTTGGCTTGTTTTTGTCTTTTTACATTTTTACGCAGTAGTTAAGCAGCAGAACCAACATGCAGAATTAGGCCTAAGCTCAAGAGCCAACACCCCAAGGGGCCAATCGCTTTAGGTTTCTATCCCAGGCACAAATCTCTACAAAGTTACTTGGGTCTTCCCCCGAGTCTTCAGCAAAGTAGTAGAGCCGAACTCTTCCACCTGGTAATAACAATAAACAGTCAAAACCAGCAGCAGGAGCCGCTAACATGAATGCAGGACTCGCTGGGAGTCAGGCACTCAGAAGCACTTCACAAACAGGAACCCATTTAACCTTCGACAACGCTAAGGCATCGGTAGTATTTTTATTCCCATTTCATAGATAAGAAAGCTGTGGCCCAGAACGCAACGGGTGTGAGGTCTCATAATGAGGACCCAGCAGAGTGGGGGAGCCTAGGTCAGAGCTCATGCTTGTCTTCATGACCCAATTTGGCCTCTTGGACGGTTGGTACCAGTTTCGATACACAATAAAATACTGTTTGAGGTGCATACTTCCTCGAACAATGAAAAAAAAAAATCAAGCAGTAGGGTGGGAGAGGAACAGGTGCAATTTCGATCGTGCCGGGGCCATGTAAAATCCACGCGAAAACACCGGGGCCTCCCCACAAAGCACTGGCTAGAAGGCAGGTCCGCATGAGTAACTGGGGTTTGAGCACGGAAAGCGGCTTAATATTACAAAGCTAATCTGTGAAACGGGGACTCAAAGCATCCAAGTGTGAAAAGCCTTGAGTCCTTATTCTTAGGAAAGGTGCTGGGAGAGATTGCTGGCAAACTGCCCTCTTCTGATGTGTGGCTTCCCCTGCGGCGATATAATTTTTGGGCCAAGAATGGAGGCATTGCTGCTACCAAGTAAGTTTAGAAGGACTGCAAGCTACCCCCTTGGAAGTGGCGGTATCAGGAACGCGGCATCCACAGCCTGCTCCCTCCCAGACGGTTCCACGCGTTCAACATGGGTTATGCACATTCCTCTCTGCCTCCCATGAGGCACCCAGAACCCTCCAGCAACTCCACTTGCAGTCTAGACACCCGCTGACTGAGGTTTAGTTACCGCCTTGCAGACAGCTCTCCTCTGCCTGAGGAAAGAACACGGTCTGGAACATTGCAAAAGTTTGACAATCAATTGATTTTGCAAAGAACAAAGAAAAACAGAAACCCAAGCGTCTAGCCACGCTACTGGAAAGTGTCTCAGCTCTACTACTGAAAAGACAGGAGTGGAGGGAGGAAGGGGGGGTGGGGAGGGATCAAGGAGGGGCAGTAGTAGAAGCAGCAGCAGCTCTCAGGGCAGGGTAACAGGATTCTAGTTTGCAAATTTTCGAGAGCACAATGCCCATAAGCAAATTCAGGTTGCTCTCCCGTTTCCTTCGGATGTTCTGGTAGAGATTGTGGAGGGAGCACCACCTGCAGAAAATGCATGGGGCATTTGAGTCACATGGCCACTCAGAGTTGCTCTGATGCTAAGGAAACTGCCGTGGAAACTCCCAGTCCACTCCTAATCCACAAAACCCCTGGTAGATTCCGCTGCAGACAAAGCAATTGTGCTCACAGTAGACAACTACTGATGGGCTAGGATTTTTAAGCGCACCAGACACGCCTCCTTCCTTATCAGTAATTCCCCCGCTCCAGTCTGACTTTGCACCTGCAGAGCTCCAGGGACCCTGTGAGGACCCTGTGAGGCTCCTCAGACCAAACGGACGGTTGTAGGACAAGCACCACGCAGGCGCAGGGACCCAGAATTCCCTCTTCCTTGCCGTATTTTGAATCCCAGGATTCTAAGTCAGAATCTCTTTTGAATAAGGGAACTGGGCTCCTGGTAAGAGTTGGAGAACCACAGGGTTAAGACATGTTATCGCTCAGCTTTCCCGGACAGCATGTAAAATAGACCAACATCATTCACAGGGAATAATTCAAGTACAATGTCCTCCAGATGATAACGTATGAAGCAGAGTGCTTTAGGTTATAAAACCAACTTTATTTAAACAATATTAAATTATAAAAGACCCTCATAACATACATGTTTTCATGCCTTTAGAGCTGGTATATATAGATCATAATCTGAATTTTTCTTCATAAACACTGGAACATGATGCATTTTACCATGAAGAACAGTTATTTTGGTTTTCTGTCTTTCTAACTAACAGACTAGACATCCTTTCAGTGTTGTTGTGCCTGTCTTTTGTTGTCTTCAATTTCTTTAGTGACCGCTTCTAAACAGTTTATAATCTAAGAAATCCAGTAATTCAGGTTTATGATCACATGCAAAATTAAGCAAATCTTGAATGAAGGTGTTTTTCCATAGTAATCAAATACATGATTTCACTTCCTCAACTGATAAAAACTGTTCCAGGAATCTCAAGTTTTAACTGCTGACTTCTCGGCTTATGACTATGTTTCAATTGGTCAAAGTTATTCGAAATCATTGAAGGATAAGCTTCTGAGAAGAAATTGCCAAAACAAAGGATTTTTGTGCTTGGTAATGTTACAATTTTTATTTGCACAATTTAAACTAAATACAAAGCTAAAATATCAGAATCAAGACTGTATTTACTTTTTCTTAAAAAAAAAAGACTGAACTCTTATTTAAACCGATGCTTCCTTCACTCTGAAAAGTGATGAATCAAAAAAATCACTAAATCCACACGTTTACAAATTAAAATATGAAAATTTTAAAACCTCACTCCCTTCAATCAATTTAAAGGCCAATTAGACTTACTGCTTTAAATATCAAGTAAAGTAACTTCCATGCTCTTACTAGGGGTTTTCTGATTTTGTCAGTATTCAAAGGAAATCCATTAGCTTGTAAATTGTGTATGTATGTGTAACATCTATGAAAACGAAGACAACATAGGTTATAATCAGATTATATCCTATCACACCAGGATCAACATTTATTTGTATAAAAACAACACAATGATAAGCTGTACTTCTAGTCAGTGGGGATAATCCCACTGTTAGCAGACTAATAGTGATCATAAAAGAAAGCATTCTAAGCTCTGACTCTGCCCTCTGCAGCAGGCACTCTGGCATTCAAAGCAGTAACAGTTCCTCCCCAACTTCGGCTCCTATCAAGCACAGAAGTAAAATTATCACAGCCTTAGACCACTGGAGCTGGGGCTGGGACAGAAGGATCCAAGGCAAGCAGGGGGCAGAAAGTGTGTCATTGTTCCTGACAACGAAGTTAGGATCTAATGCCCTCCTTCCCACCCACCGCCCCTGGTCATAAGTCCTGGACCCATATGTACCCAGGAAAGCTATATTTTCTTCCTCTGAGCCAGAGATGTGATTTTCCCAAAGCAGCAATGAATATCTGGTGGTAGTTAACAGGATTTGATGAAAGAAGAAAGGGGACAGAGGGAGGAGGGAAGGGAAGCAAGACCCAGCTGCACAGACCTATGATTTGTAAAAAGGCTGGGGCTTCTTAGTGTCCAAGGCAACTGAATTGTTACCCATAGTAGTCTGAACTTTGACCCCCAAGAAGCGTGTATAACAAGGCCAGCTGTGTCCCTTCCCAATAAGACATATATCAAACCTTACTACTCCCCGAAGATGTAGCAAATTACCTTCCCTGCTGACCTTCTCTCTCTCCTGCTGTATAATTAAGGATACACCCCTCACCCTTGCCCCCACAGACATCCACAGGTTTAACCACCAGAGATCAGAAGTCGAGAAGTAGGAGGAAATACTCAAGAATCTTCCTAGCCAGCATGGCAACACTTTCTCGGTCTCCCTGCTTCAAAGGAACCTGAGACCAGAGCCTGCTGCTGGCCAAACACAGTTTGGGCTCACAGCACCTCTCCCCAGAGCTCCCAGGCTTGGCCTCACAGACTTAATGCAAGTAATCACTGCTTGCATTAGCTCTGTCTGTGCAATGAGGCCACAGTGATAAAAGGATGAATGGCCAGGGAAGGGTTCCTCTGGATGGAAACCCAGTCATCCTGGGAGCCGGGAAGGAGGCAGAGAAGGTACTCTGGGGGAGGGAGCTGATGGGGCACAGAGACAGAAAAAGATCAGGGTGGGGATGGGGCGGGGTGAATGGGCATCGAGTTCTGGCCTAGCTGTCTTCCTCCTAGTGACTGATCCCAGATCCAAAGAGTCATGCCGAGGAAGAGAAATTAAGGAAGGGTTGGGAATCAGGCAAAGGGGAAAGAGCAAGTAAGGCCAGAAGAATTCTCGCTCCCTTTCAGACACAGAACTCAGTCTACGGGGCACTCTGGTTGTGGGGGAGGACTGGGAGAGGCAAGAGGGTACAGGTAAGTCCATCCTTTTTTCTTCTCCAAGGGTGGGAGAACAGAATGTTCGGTAAAGAGGAGAGGAGGAAAGCTCCTAAGCCTCTGGAGTGTCAGGAATTCAGTGTCCTTTCAATGGGGACTGGCTCTATGGGCAACGTGAACATGAACACTGTTGCAGGATAATCCAAGGTAAATGAAAACAAGAGTTTTTTTATTTATTTAAAAACCTAATTAGAAGAAATGACAAGCATACTTGGCAAGTTCTGCTTCTCTGGGGAGCCGGGGATGCAATCTGTAAATTGGTATTAGGAAAAATGAAGCATGACATTATCTGAACATTCCATTAATGTGATTTTAGGGCCAAGTATGGCCTCGACTGCCACGCACATTGGCTCCTCTTTTCCTCAAACAGAATACAGGACACTTTGGACAAACCGGGAAGGCGACTAGCTGAAGTCCCCGTGCCCCCTTATTGTGGTTCCTCATTACATCAGTAAGTCTCTCTGTGACAACAGGATTTCAAAATCCTGGACCGAGGAGCAAAAATGCCACACATCTGGAGGAGTCTGTGGTCCAAAGGTCATGTCCAAGCTACCTTGCAGGGTCTGCTGCAGGGAGAGCTCCCTCTGTGGTAAAGGGCCCAGGGCTCAGCCTGAGGACTGTTGGCCCATGTCAGAAGGTCACGACCCTCAAAAGAGTTTTCCGTGTGGCTAAAACAATCTGTTAACTACCAACTTGTCCAAAGCATATTTATAAAGACTGAGTCAATAAATACTTGTAGCCATCACTATGAAGATAAGGCGATGCTAAGTGCAGTGTAAGAATTAAAGAGGAAGGAGCTTCTGTCCTTCCTAGGAAAAGCTGGCAAGCTACCTGAGAAGACAAGAAGGACTTGGGGGTGGGGGGAAAGGGAACATCATGAACAGAGAAGGCCACACACGGCTAAATGCTAAATGAACCGCTCAGACAATAAAAGCCGTCATTCGGGGAAGGTAAGACCTCAGAGGCTGAGTCACTAAGAAGGACCTAACAGAGAAGCAAATTCTGGAATTGGGCCTTAAAAGATGTATTTATTTCAGAAATTGAGGACACTTCAGCAGAGAGCAATCCAAAATCTCATTATGTAGCCAATGCTGAGAGCTCCTAAGGCTGGCGTTGGCATATTCGGCAGGGCACAGAGTCACTGGGCTCACAGGGGCCCCCTGGCATGGGTTCTTGGGTGCCAGGTTGAGGTACAGGGTATGGAGACGTCAACATGTGTGCCCAGGTGGAGGATCAGGTGGGACAGGATGTCCACAGAGGGTAGGAGTAGGAACAATGGCTGTGTTAAGAAGCCACAGGAGCTGATTCACAAGGGACTGGAAGATAAATGGCAAAGCCGAACTATTCCCCAAAGGTCCCAGAGTTAAAAACTGTAGAGTTATAGGGGTGCCTGGGTGGCTCAGTTGGTTGAGCATCTGACCCTTGGTTTTTGGCTCAGGTCAAGAACTCAGGTCATGAGATCGAGGCCCACGTTGGGCTCCGCACTCAGTGGGGAGTTTGCTTCTCTCTCTCTCCCTCTGCTCTTCCCCCCAACTTGTGTTCTTGTTCTAAAACAAACAAACAAACAAATCTTTAAAAAAATTGTAGAGTTACAAAAAGAAGGAGATTCCTGTTTTTCCTAAAAT
The DNA here is from genome assembly GCF_922984935.1 of Meles meles. Taxonomy (NCBI): domain Eukaryota; kingdom Metazoa; phylum Chordata; class Mammalia; order Carnivora; family Mustelidae; genus Meles; species Meles meles. The sequence goes on along the minus strand of NC_060075.1, from coordinate 16,159,660 downwards.
CCAACACCAAGTACGTAGTCAGACACAAACCAAGAGCCTAGTAGACATTCAGGAAAGAAGGGAGAGAGGGAAGGAGGATTTGCAGAGAAGGGCTTTCTCCCTTTCAAGCCCCTCAACCCAGCTGGAATCTGGAGAACTGGTGGCTTTGGGATCACGAGACAAGACCTCCAGTAGGACAAAGGCATTCTCCCAATAGGCAACCCCAAAAGAGAAAATGAGGCACCTTCCAGGGACAGAAGACCTCTCCACACAGAGGGAAGACAGGGTAGAGACTTCATGGTGATTACAGCTGCACTACTTTCATGTCAAAATGAGACACCTTCTGGGGAGCCTTGGGGCCACTGGATGGCAAGGCTACTGTGCAGAAGACTGAGGTCTTACGTAAGTGGGTAGAGCTAAGAACAAAAAGTCTGTGTTACTGCTGCCGGTGTTATGCTACCTGTCTCTACAGGCAAGTTAAATCGGAATCTACTTGGATAATGGTTGTGGAGGTGGGGAGGAAACATGCTGGACAAAATCCGGGCCAGCAAGTAGGCCAGTCTTCCCAAATAGAAGTCCCAGTTAGGTGGTGCTGATCAGGCCAGGAAGGTGACTCTAAGACTGCTCGAATCCTTAAATCTAGACTGAGAAATACAAATTTTAACCTAATTGGCCAAAGAACACTGACAGGGTGGTTAAGACGAATGTGGCCGAAAATAATCATGTAATCTGGTGACCTGATGTGGCACCATCTGAAAGCAGAAGGAAGACAAAAGGAGAGGAGATAAAGTAATTTATTAATTCCATCAATCAGTGAATACCAAGCACCAAGGAGGTGTCAAACCCTGGGGACAGAGCCGTAAGCAAAACATCAATGAAACTTTTTTTTAATCTCATGGGGATTACTTCATGGTAGGACAGACAATAAACAAATAAACATAGTACATAAATAGAATATATAATATGTTGATGGATTCAAGTGCTAAAGAGAAAAATTTAAAAAAGAACAGAGAATGGGAGAAATACCAAGAGTAGAGGGAAGCTGAACTTGTCCAGGAGAGGTCTCGATGAGAAGACACGTTTTGAGAAACACCAGCTGGATGTGTAGGATTTGCCTGAGGTGATATCTAAGGGGAGAGCATTCTGGCCAGAGGCACCAACAGCAAGTATAAAGCCCAGAGGCATGAGGGCCTTGGAATGTTTAAAGAGGAACAGAGGGGCCTGTGTTGTTGGACAAAACAAGGCAGAGATGCGGCCACACAGCAATGGCAGGCCAGATTATAGGGGGTCGTCACGGTTAAGACCCGCTCTTTTTCTGAATGAGAAAAAGTCATCAGAGGCCACAGTGATATCTCAGGTATTAGGCCATGAGGACCTGAACTGGAGTGACCACAAGGGAACAGGAGAGAAGGCAGACACACACGAGTGTTTAAGGGATAAAGCAGATCCTCTCACCAGTCCCATGCAGGCTTCCAGTAAGCCCAACACACATGGCTCCCACCTGGGCCCTATGTCTTCCAGTAGCGTCACTGTTGGAAAAGGACAGCCTCGCTCCAGCCCCCCCCCCCCCCAGCCCTCCCTGCCACCTCGCCACTGGGCCCGCCAGCCGACTACACAGACCATGGGGCCTCCTATTGCATTACAGTGGCAAGTGCCTCACAGGTCCTGCAGTAAAACTCACTTCACATGCTTTTCAAACACCCCATTTTGTTGTGTTCTCAAGAGCATGTTCTCTGAAGCAGGGTGGACGTGAAGCGTTTGCATTTCTAGAGCTGCCCTGCCCTGAGTGCCTCAGCTATGCCAGTAAATCTGGAGGGTCAGCACCCCCCCAACCCTGTGAGGCACAGGGCTGTTGACTCGCAGCTTCCCTGGAGACGCGTAAAGAAGGAAAGGAAAGCACCTTCTCTTGGACTGCTCTGACACAAATGCAAGTCTCCTATTTCCTCAGCTGTCGAGGTTGATTTTTCACTTGAAGAGAAAGAAAACCCAAATGCTGGAGCAGGAAACCAAGGGAAGGGGACAGATGTGGCGAGCTGAATGTGGAACTGAAACATCTCATGAAAACCCTTCCTCCTCCCGTAAAGGGGGCCATCAGGGCTCACCAGAGAAACAATTGGGTGGAAACGAAATTCCTAGAAAGCGTCTGAATTCAAAGCTAACATTGATGGTTGGTTATGAAGAGCGAGACCCTTGTCCTATGTTGAACATTATGTTAAGGTCGGTAAAAGTTACGGTGAGGATGACACCGGGTTCAGTTGAAGTGCGGGGAGTGAAGGGGAGATGCTTGCCTAGATCTTGGGCAAGAATGTGTACCAAGGGGCGCCTGGGTGGCTCAGTGGGTTAAAGCCTCTGCCTTCGGCTCAGGTCATGATCCCAGCGTCCTGGGATCGAGCCCCGCATCAGGCTCTCTGCTCCGCGGGGAGCCTGCTTCCTCCTCTCTCTCTCTCTGCCTACTTGTAATTTCTGTCTTTCAAATAAATGAATAAAATCTAAAAAAAAAAAGAATGTGTACCAAATTCTAATAATCTGGTTTAAAAGTGGCTTATGCTAGTGAAATCAATGCATTTTTCTCTAACGAAAAAAAAAAAGTGGTCGGTGCTGATGGGTTGCCATAGAAAGCTACGGGAACGTCTCAGGAGGGGTCCACATCCTGGAACTCAGGGGAGTCTAACGCGCACTCTCCGCTCCCTTTGCAGCTCTGTGTAACACGCAGGTGCAACCCCACAGATGTGAAGCAAATACACGCTGCTGTCGCCACTGCCGGAAATGCTGTCGCCACTGCCGGAAAGCGCAGCGAGTAGCCTGATAAATCCACGCGAGTCTGACGGAGAGAGAGCAACATGGCGGCCTCCGAGAGGCCGCCAGGCGGGCGGAAGCGTGGGGTGCGCCTTCACCCGGGGCGTGGGACTGCTTAGGCGGTCCTTCTGCCGCCTCCTTCAGGGTCCCGATGCATTAAAAAGGATTTCAGCCTAATGAGCTAGAAGACATCTTCAAAAATCCATAATTCTATTTCCCGCTCTTGGTTGTCATTTTACCCAAGGAGGCTTCATATTTCCGTAACTATAACTATTGACTTTCTCTGCACTTTATCACTCTCATCTCTTTTTACTTTTTTTTTTCTTTTTGCTTTTGCCTGGTCTTTTCTCCTATTATTATTATATTTTTCCTCATTCATTTCCTCTATGCTTCTCAGCTTAGGTGTCTGCAGGTCCTAGCTAACAGGATCAAAGCCAGTCAATGGCTTGAGCTTTATTGTGGGCTCTCTTCCTATTTTAGGTTCTTTCCAGATGATTTTGTGGCTACTGCCTGTTGAATTTTTAGACTCTTTTCAAGTTGTCTCACGTCAAAGTTGCCATGCATCTTACAGATTAACTGAACTGTTACTCGATGGGTAAAAAAATGTATGGAAGTAGGCTTATAAGTACACAGACACTAATAAGTTGATATTTACACAGTAAGGGCCCTTTACACCCAAAGAGATGTACATTTGTGAATTTTAAGCAGATAGATATGAGAATGGGTTGGACATACTACAGAAGTCTGAATAAAAATTAATAGGAAATGGTGAGCCTATGTTGCCTTAATGGCTCTTTCTAGTTCTGAGGTAGGATGTCAAGTGTGTAGAGATCTGAGGCTCAATATAAACTAGAAAGTGCTTGCCTTTCAATTCCTGCTGGTGGGATAGCACTATATACATTCCCTAACCTGCTGCATGAATCCTAACATGTCCTCATTATCAGTTTATATTGTGGAAATACAGGAATTTTTTTGTTTTGTTGTTTTGTTTCTCTTTAGTTCACAGCCTGAGATTTGTAAAAATAATTTAGATACATTTGCTTTAATATGGAATACTGTACCTGCTTAAGAAGCCATCTTGAACTGTGGTAAATATTCTTTCATTGCCATTTCCTACATCCCAAGCTCTTGGGGACATTATTATGAAAAAGCCTCCAAGCCAGTCTAGCCCAGGGAGACCACCTCAGCCACAGTTCACCCAACACTATATTCCCAATTGGCAATGTAGTTCTCACTCACATACACATGCCTACCCATATCATTTTTCAGTGAGGACATCATTACCAAACAGTGTTTACCGGTAGTAGGATATACACATTACGTGCACTGTAAACACAGCTCACTTCAGCCCTGCAAGGCGATACTTCACCCATCTCATGACTGAAGAGCTGAGACCCTATGAAATGGAGCAACTCACCCAAATTAGATTAGCTAGGTATGCAACCTGGGTCTTCCTGACTCAAAAAAAGAAAATTGGTCGGTGCTGATGGGTTGCAATAGAAAGGTTCGTGAACCTCTTAGGAGGGGTCCACATCCTGGAACTCAATGGAGTTTAACAGGTGCTTAACCTTTCTACTGCAACTTACTACTTCCCTGTCATTTTCCTTACTGGTGAAGGATTAGGGGAACAAGATTGATGAAGATAAATACATTGGACATTGCTTCAGATGATCCATTCTCATGAGAGCCTCAAGGGGATGAATTACAGACCATCAAACCACGATCACCTATGCCAAGAATTTTATTATTTTTTTAAAGATTTTATTTATTTATTTGACAGACAGAGATCACAAGTATGCAGACAGGCAGACAGAGAGACAGGAAGAGAGCAGAGAGCCCGATGTGGGGCTTGATCCCAGGACCCTGAGATCATGACCTGAGCCAAATATGCCAAGAATTTTAAACACCAGTCTTGATCTTCTAGGAGAATCAAATAAGATGGGTTGCCATAGGCATGACACTAGTTGTAACAAGGCTTAATAACCCAGAAGAGCCTATTAAGCAGTGAGTATTGAATCTCCCTCCTGAAGAGCCTGAGAAAGAAGGCAGGAATTCAAACATCCTGGATGCTAAGTATGATGATACTTAAATGGCAGGGTTTGATCTGGTGACAGGTGTCCATGTCTGTATGTATGTCTCTCTCAATAATCCCATCACTGAACCCATTCATTCCATGAAAAATGGCAGGATAACTACTCACTGTTGTCACTATTCTCAGCGCTAAGGATCCAGGACAGTACAACACAGGCCCAGTCCCTGAGGTACATGGGACCTACATGTTCTAGAGTATAGATACAGGCAAGTAGGTGAGTGACTGAAAAATAATAATAATAGAAAGTGATCCATGCTATTTAAGATCAAGAGAATGGATAAGGGCCACAGATTTGAGGGATGGCTAGTCATTTCACTTCATGAGATCCATCCTCTCTTTTATTCAGTGAGAGATGTGTGCTGATTATAAGGCCCTCCCTCCAAGGTTCATACTCTGGTGTTGCCTTTCTGGGATCAGTTTCTGACAACCCATGGCAGCCATTTCCATGGAAGGAGGAATGATGGTAGTGGATGATTTTTATCATGTGTTTGTGACTTGCCATGCTGTTAATTGCTATATATGCAACATCTTGTTTCGGCTTCACAAAAATGGTAAAAAGCAGGTATTGCCCACATTTTAAAGACAGGAAACCAAGGTAATGACCAACATCGCACACTAGAAAATCCCAGAGCCTGGACTCAAAGCCAGATCACTACTTGTTGCCAAAGCCCACACACCTCCTCAAATGAAGGCATCAAAGCCAGCTTTTCCATCTCCATGTGTTTTCATGGCACAGCCCTCTAAAATCTATATCTGCCTGGTCTATGAGGCAGGGACCAGCAACAACAAGCTCCTAACAATCAGAGACAATGTCCACTTAGGAGCTGATGGTAGGTCTGGGGACAGCTGATGCAAATAACGTTTCAGCCAAGACTGGGGCTTCTGGGCAACAAGAATATTGGTTACATTCTATTTTCCGGGTCTCTGCACTGAGGAACAGTGGAAAAGGGGAAAGCATTTCTATATACCTGGGCATTGCCTAGGTAAGATATAAACCCTACATTCAATCAGATGCAAATTATTTTTATTAAGTAATAGAGCTGTTCCAGTATTAAATAAAAACACTGCTCTGCACAAACATATAGCCTCCTACAAACACAGCCTCAGTCTAAAATGATCATTGCAGAAGAGATGATGGTTATTGTCAGAGGCTCAAACTCTATAAATAAAATGGGTGTGCCCATGCGTGCACACACACATACACCTGGCTTAATGAAAGTTTAGTATAATGGAAAAATAACTGCAGCAAGATAAAGACAAGGTTTGAAACTCTGGATGGTGATTAAGCTTCTCTGACGCTCCTCCACCTTTAAATGGGCAGGAACTGCCTCCACGAGGAGCCCAAAGGGTTACTGTTATTGACTAACACTGACAAGTCCTAGGAGAGTGGCAAAATGATGTGAGCATTTCTCAGGCTTCCGCTGAATGCTGAGATCCCACAAGATGCCATAGGTGTTCTGTGGGGAAAGTAATGGACTCAGCAATCATCCCTTTCCCCGAGGGAAAATATAGGAAATTCTGCATATCTTAGGTCTTTCTTAGAGCTTCATAACACATATTTGTATATTGTAGGTGTTTAGTGTTTTCGAAACTTATTTGGTCATGAGCCTGCTTTAATGAAAGATACCCCAGATTGTTTTCTTAGGAGTTTAGTGCTCTCCAGAACATGATTCCCCCCCCCCCCAAAAAAAATGGACTTTGCAAAAAGGGAATGATACTATTGATCCAGGGTCACCTAGTAGTTGAGAATCCTGAAGTTCTCTGGGCACTCTGACCCACCACTGTGTCTGTTGCATGAAGTAGGCAGGATCAGTGAGATACTCCCCTCAAGTGTATGGACAGCACCGTGGGCCAAACAACCACACTAACGACAACTACGATCGCTGTCACAGTAACAATGGCTAACATTCGCTGTGGGCCGACCACATGCCAGACACAGTTCAGTGTGCGCACTTGGATGATCTCATGCAAATGCCCAACCATCTGGCTGGACACGCATGGAGAACCACCACCCGCACCCATGGGAACACCCCACTCCCTTCCTCCACTCACATCCACTGACCAGGGGCTCAGGAGCGGAGAATCTGTCTATGCAAATGCTTTCTCAAAACTATTTCTGTTGATGGCTCGGCTCTCTCTGAGTCATTCCGATTCATTAGCTTCTCCATATCCTAATGCAGGGAGAGACCCTCTGGCAGAGAGCAGCTTTGGCAGCTCCCTGGAGATGGTGTCTTCGAGGCTGGCACCCAAACAACATGAAGCTGGCTCAGCCTCCTGGGCTTTACCGCCCCCCTCACAGTTCCCTCTGACAGCCCCCACCCCACTCAGCCAAGCCGCCATCTGGGGGTCCAGCCCATCAGTCTGCCACGCTGGACAACTGGCATGCGAGGGGTCACCCAGCAGGCAGGCCTGGTGCATTCCAGGGCTCGAGTCCAGCATGGGTGCCCTGGGGTGACACCTGCCAGCCCCGACTGCAGTGTGTGCTGGACCCTGCTTTGCCTACTCACCCACAGCACAGACAGGCACACAAAAGAGCATCTGCACAGGCTGCTGTCTGGTGGAACCATATTCCAGAGATGAAAGAAACAGTGTGTGACCAGGTCCTGCATCTTTTTTTTTTTCTCCTAAGCAACAAAAAGCCGAAAGCGTTCTTCAGATAGGGCAGGGAGCTACTGCACGTGTACCCTTACAAGTTTCTTCCAAGGATCCAGTGACGTGGCCAGCCTCCTTGTGAGTGGGTACTGTGATACAGCAGTGAGACTTCTAGTCTACCAGTAAGCAGCTGTTTTCTGGAATGGGTTACTTGGATTTGCATCCTCAGTTGGTTCCACCCATTACCTAGGGAGACTGTGGATATTACACACAGCAGCAAAATGACAAGGTAAAAGTTTAAGTCTCAGTGTTGGGGTTAGCAGGAGAATCCCAAACATAAGCTCTTGTTGAGAGCAAAGTCCAACGAAACTAATCATTAGCTCGTTCAGCTTGATGACACTGATTTTTAAGTAGGGACAGGAGAAAACAAGAAAGGACATTGATGTTTGTCAACTAATTTCATCCCTCTACCAATTCTGAGAGGCAGATACAATCACCACCATTTTACAGAAGGATCTGAGGCTCAGAGAAGTTGGGCAGAGGCAGGATTTTGATCCACAACTACCTGTCTCTAGATCTGCATGGTTCTTCACTCTCCACACCCCCCACGCCCATATTACATGGCCTCCCTAATGCGATTCATTCATTTACTCAAGAAAATTCTATTTGTTAATCTTCCAGCAATATTGGAAGACACCTTAGCAAAGAAGGTCAGATGGGGGTGGCCATTTTAGCTAAACTTACTCACAAGAAAAAGACTTAAAGCAAAACACTTGAACAAAACAGTAACAAAAGGAAAACAGTACCCATCAGCCTACCCACAAACACAAGGTGACATAAGCCCATTTAAAAATAGAAAAGATATCTGGTAACAGCGCTCTGAAGTCTGACAGCTCCTTTTTTCTCTCACCCAACCTACACGTTCTCACTCACCTAACATCTAACTACTCTCTTCCCCGCAGTTCTCAGTGGCGGGCGCCTCCCTGCCTGTCTGCTCACTTATCCAGAAAACCACAAATGTCTCAATGAAATCTTTAGTCAGGGCAGTTTGCAGTAGACCTCCAGGTGTATGCCACCGGTGAGCCTTGCAGAGGAGCCATGAGGCCAGGTAAGTCACCTTACAGGACGGCCACTGCATGTGTTTCCCAGGACTGACCTAACAGAGGCCCACAAAATGGGTAGCTTAAAACAACAGAAATGTATGGTCTCACAATTCTAGAAGGTTGACATCTGAAATCGAGGCACCCACAGGGTTGAGATCCTTCTGAGGGCTCAGAGGGAGAATCTGTTCGGTGCCTCCCTCCCAGTTTCTAATGACAGACAGCCATACCCCTTCCTCACTCCAGTCTCTGCCTCCCTCCCTATGCATCACGGGGTGTCCTCCTCTTCTTAAAAGTCCACTTGCCATACTTGAGCAGGCACCTTAACTAAGCATCTCTGCAACAGTCCTATTTCCAAACAATGTCATAATCTGAGGTACTGGGGATTAGGACTGCAGCATCTGTTGGGGGAGCACAATTCAACCCCTAACAGCCACTTTATACCAGTCCCCTTCGTTGGGTCCTGACACGCTTTATGAAGGAGAACAGGGGCCTTCTGCACCTCTACCTGACAGCCGACAGTCGCCTGTACAGTACTATCTTGCTTTTAACGTATTCACACCCTGTGCCGCCCAACAGAGACTCTGATGTGGTAGATCCCGGCTGGATCCACTGCAGAAAATAAAATTAAAAAGAGTGGATAAGTTCACAATTCTCACCCAGCAATAAGAGCCGGTGAGGCTGATCTTAGTGACAACACTTTAAATCAGGAAATGGAGGTAAAATCGGTGACATTTGTCCAAAGGTCACTCTACATGGGTGGAACAGCAGGTTTTCAGACCCAGGTCAGTCTCACAAAACCCATTTCCTTCCCACATCCCAGAGAGCCCATCTCTGTCTACTCAAGTAGACGCAGGTTGTGGACCCTGACTACGGTTGTTGGGTGCATCAATGTATCAATGTAGGCAAGTGTCATTTCAGTGTCAAAACAGGTGTGCAGGGGCGCCTGGGTGGCTCAGTGGGTTAAGCCTCTGCCTTCGGCTCAGGTCATGATCTCAGGGTCCTGGGATCGAGCCCCACATCTGGCTCTCTGCTCAGCAGGGAGTCTGCTTCCTCCTCTCTCTGCCTGCCTCTCTGCCTACTTGTGATCTCTCTCTGTCAAATAAATAAATAAAATCTTTAAAAACAAAACAAAACAGGTGTGCACTAGAATGTGCTCTATTGACTACTAATGGAGGTGTGAATTTCTTTAGAAGCCAGTATGTGGCTCAGCGTCTTTGTGTATACTATCAACAACGCACGAGAAGGGTTTCTACCTACCAAACTGTGATACTGTCATTTCCAGGTAATGGTCACTCTCAACACTCACTGGCACAGGCCCCCAGCCCATAAACACTTCCAGAATAAAAGAAAGAAGAAATCTCCACCTCAACACATAGCACCAAACGAAAGTGGTCCTAGTTGGGATTTTATTTCAGTTCTTCCCCCCATAATTGTGTTGGGAAACAGTGATCCTTTTGCTCCAATTTCGTTACTGCTGCCTCCCTATCCCTTTCTTCTCTCTAGGCCAGAAAAAGAAACAGTTACTAATTTGGGGACTGTAGCTGATATAGGAACAACTTTAATCCCATTAAATTTCTGCTCACAGATATTCTACAGTATTAAATGTTGTCACTAGAGAAATGCAGAAGATGAAGGATTTTAAAGGTCATCTGGTTCAGCCCCAAGGCTTTGGAGTAAACCCTCCCACAAATGTCTTTGTGTCCTATGACGTCTTGCTTTCAATACCCTCCAATACCAGCCCCAAATATCAGTCCATAGGGCAGCAGGAAGTCCTGGATTTGCAGGACAGCTTGGGTTTTAAAGAGACTATTGCAATGTCCCTGTAATTCAGGGTGACTATCTCAGTGTCCCTGATGCAGTTCCGGTTTATTCTTAATGTTACGGCACCCTTACTGCCAGGAGCTTCTTTCACCCTTGAAATGGTCTTGCTTTAGACGATTTGTTACGTGGCCATGCTCCTTAAGCACACAGGCATTTATAACGTGCACTCCAAGTTTCAGTTCCAAAGACATGGACACGCACAGCCCCCATCTGTCCTTTTTGCCATTCTTACCTAGCACATGCCCTCTGGTGTGATCATGCATGTCTGATGATCGCCTCCTCCCTTGTTCAATGCTTGTTCCTGCCTCTGACTTTCCTAATGTTCCTCTCCCTTCCTGAATGTTCTCCTGCCCCACCACTTATGTAAATCTTACCCATCCTTCAAACTGTGCTTAAGCCCCTCTGCCATGAAGCTGCCTCTGTCTACCTCAACCCACACTGATTCCTCCCTTCTCTTAACTTCTACCCGTGACATTTGCTTTGCTAAAATAAGGTAAGGAGGGAAAGGCACATCTTTGGTAATGGACTCACTCTTCCTCTGAACGCTCTGCCTGCACATTGCTTAGAAGCCTGTGGATAGTACCTGGTCCTGGCAATTTGGTCCTTATCTCAACAGGCTGGCGATCTTCAAAGGTGCTTCATTAAAAGGAATGAGAATATAATGCATAATCCATTTGCACACACTTTTTTCTTACCAAATGGTTGTTCAGCTAAGAAAGGTGCAAACAGAACATTTAAACTGGAGGATCTCTTGGAGATTAACTTGCCTAACATCTTACCCAAAGCCGATGTGTACCCCTCCCCGCCAACACAGCAGCCTTGAAAGATGACTTGTTGGTAAACACATCATTTCAGCCTGTCTCTCTAGAAACCTTGATCCTTTGCTGGATAGCTCTGGTTGTTAAAGTTCTTCCTTGTAATAGAGTGTTTCTCAAAGTTAAGTCTGTGGACCATCTGCACCGTAGTTATTTGAGGTGCTTGCTAAAATTGCAGATTCCCAAGTCCAGCTCCGGCATATTGAATCAGCATTTGGAGCAAGGAGAGAAACAGTAATCTACATTGTTAACAGGTTTTCCAGGTGATATTTATGATCCATGTAAGATTTGCTGCTAGAGTCAGTGGATTCTATATCGAGAATTCAGTTCTACCTTCCTAACGGCAGAGAGCAAGACCCTCCCCTCTTTTTCAAGGCAGGTCTTTCAACACTGGAAGAGGTCAGTTCTCTACCTTCTGTCATTAATACTCTTTGGCAATCCAGGTTATTTCACTCTTACTCCTACTACAAAGTTCCCTACCCTGAACCAAGTTGAGCACACTCCTCCTGGTCTTTCCCTTCCTGCCAATGTCCCCCTTCCCCTGCCAAATATGATGCCCAAAATGAGAGAGAGAGCTAGATTTGTAATGCTTTCACTACACGCTGACAATCTGAAGTACAGTTGACTCCTGGACAGTGTGGGGGTTCGGGGCACTGACCTCCTGTGTAGCCAAAAATCCACATATAACTTGTGACTCCCTAAAACTTAACTACTATAACCTGCCCTTGACTGGAAGCCTTACTGATAACAGAAACATTCAACTAACACATATTTTGTATGCTATGCACTGTATGCTTATGATACAGTAAGTTGTAGAAAATAGTTTTTAAAAATCATAAGAGACGGGGCACCTGGGTGGCTCAGTGGGTTAAAGCCTCTGCCTTCAGCTCAGGTCATGATCCCAGGGTCCTGGGATGGAGCACCACATTAGGCTCTCTGCTCAGTGGGGAGCCTGCTTCCTCTTCTCTCTCTGCCTGCCTCTCTGCCTACTTGTGATCTGTGTGTCGAATAAATAAAATCTTTTTAAAAAATCATAAGAGAAAATAATGTACTGTAGTTACAGTACTATCCTGTATTTATCAGAAGTATTTCACATAGAAGTGGACCTTATGGTTCAGACCCATGTTGTTCAAGTGTGAGCTGTTTTATCAATTTACACTCCAATGAGCTGACAGTGGGAATACCCATTTTGGCTTAAACTAACCTGCAGGTATTGTCATTTTGAAAATCTTTGCTAATTTAATGGGCACATGACCTTGACTCCTTATAGTTGTTTTATTTTGGTTGCCTTCTAAAAATATGTTTCATATATATATTGGGATTGGTAGCTCTTTTGAGAATTGTCTGCTTCTCTCTTTTCTGTTGTTGTTGTTGTTGTTGTTTTAATTTTTAACTCACTGTGTCAGTTGCAGGGGCAAGTAAATCCTTTCAGTGCATATCTCGGGTAATGTTCCAAACACTGCCCCCACTCTGTAGGTGAAGAAACTGAGCCTTCAGGAGCCTATAATGAGAAAACACAGACCTTCTGCTTCCTCACTGATTCCTCCCTTCTTTCATCAACCTTTTTTTTTTTGGAGGAGAGCTCTTCACCTTCCAGACACTTTGTAAAGTGAGTTAACAGAGCTGAGTGTTGGAGGTGAAATTTGGAGAAAGATTCAGAAGAGCACCAGGAATAGTCATAATGCTGTTGTCTCCTGCTTATACTTACAATTCCCCTTACTGTTGTTTTTCTGGGTATAGAGAGAACAGTGACCAAGTTATAGTCAATTGGTGGACAGCGATGCTATTTAGGAGCATAAATGTATCTGTGTATATATTTGCCAAGAGAGGTAATATGTGGCTGACCCTAAAAGACTACCAGAAAAGGATCAAAGGGAATAATTTGGAAATGATGCAGAACTCCCAAACAGTAGCAGCAGAAATCACTCAAAAGCATATATACAAGTAAAATTGGTTTTCCTTTTTTCAATTTTGTATTATCTGATGTCCCAAGACCAGTGTTTTTGCAATTAACTGAGATCCTAAAGTTAATTCATTATTTATAGCATTTCAGTCCAAGCAGCTGAGCAGTTCTTGGTTTTCAGTTAATTCAATCAAAGTTTATGCAATTATACTTTAATTCAAAATACATATGCATAAAGTTGAAATCCTGATATTTAAATCAATTGAATTTACAAGGTTAAGAGAAATGCAAACAACCAAGTACAGATCTGAGTTAGAAGCAAAATTCAGAATAATTTTATCCTACTCTCTTTTTCTAAGAAGGTAACCAGTGCCCAAAGGACAGGAGTTCTCAGTATCACACAGTGAGTGCTAACAGTGAGATTCAAATGGAGACCCTGTACAGCTGAGCCTTTCACTGATCTCTATTCCTAACTTCACTCAAACAAACCCTGGTCCTCTCAACTCTTATGAAGGTTTCAAAGAAAAAAAAAACAAAACAAAACTATAAACCAGTCATCAGAACAGCTAATGCAATTTTTAAAGTTTTGTTCCTCCAGCTCTGCAATTCCAGCCAGACTGATTAAAGTGCTTGGAGGCTATATTCTTCTAAAAGCTTTAGCAGAAACTCAATTTCTTCCTTATTAGTCATTGATAGAAACATATTCATTTGTAATTCCAAGCCCTGCATTTTGCCCCAAATCTTTCTTTCATGTAATAAACAAACATAATGAAAGAGGAAAAAAAATGTATTAGATGCCATTTAGGAGGCCCATTTCCCCAAATATGAAGAAACTCATTTTTCCTTTCTTCTTTACTATTCTAGGTTTCCCGTTACTCTCTTTTCAAACCAATAATTTTGAATTACACAAAAATTTTAAGTTCACTTTCTCAACAATAAAATTTTAGTTCCTCACAACTTAATGCCTGGCAACCATGCTCTTTTCACAGAACATAAAGACAACCTTGACATTCAAGCTGATGGTTCTAAAGAAGGATACAAAGCAAATTTTAAAAAGCATGGGCTCTTCCAATGTATTTGTTAACTGTCCAGTTTCTAGAACTTTATCCTCCACGCTTGATCTGAGCTGTAGGCATACCCTGGAGACACCGTGGGTTCAGGTCCAGACCACTGCCATAAAGTATCACAATAAAAGGAGTCAAATGAATTTTTTTGCTTCCCAATGCATCGGAAAGTTATTATTTACACTATTCTGTCGTCTATTAAGTGTGCAATGCCATTATGCCAAAGGGGAAAAAAAAAAAGGACAGGTCTTAATTAAAAAATACTTCATTGCTACAAGCGCTAACTATTACCTCGGCTCTCCGCCAGTCATAAGCACCGATCACAGATGACCATAACAGACAACAATCAGAGTTGGAAATATCACGAGAATTCCCCAAATGCAGCGCAGACACAAAGTCAGCCAATGCTGTTGGAAAAAATGGCTCAGGGGCAGGGTTGCTACAAACCTTTAATCTGTTAAACAAACAAACAAACAAACCCACAGTGCCTGCAAAACAAAAGACCTATGCCTGTATTTGCTGCCCACCCTGTGTCACCCTCCTCGTGCTCACACTCCCCCCTCTACAAGCAAGTTACCCCCTCCCACGGATACGCTTCCTCCACACAGAGACCTCTCCCCTCTCACACACCCCGTCCAGAAGCAAACACTCATGCACCTTCACCCTCTCCCCTCCCCCCACTCCCCCCAACACACAAATTCAAACCAACCCTGGGAGTCATCGGAAAGCATCACCTTCTACCCAAGTTTAACCTGCAGACCCAAGCCCTGAGGCCATTAAAACCGACCCCTTGAAATCCACGTTGACTGGCCACTGTCTCACAAGGGACAGGCTCTTTCAAACCTCTCCTTGGAGATTCGGGCAAGGTGGCCTCCGTGCTGCCCACAGACGCAACGCGGCAGCCTTCCCCGGGACAGGTGAGGGCCCAGAGGTCCGCGGAGCACACTCACTGCAAATCTGACTTGGCAGTTCTCTTCTCCCAGGTAACACAGGTCTCCTGAGACGTTGGTCTCCAGCCATAGGTGCTCTCCGTTCACGGCATTCTCCTGGAAGGAAAAGACCCACCTGACTTCAGTTTTCTTTCCAGGGGTAAAGGGGTGAGAGCGCAAATTTAGGTTTTTGGAGGCAAGTAAGTAATGGCACCCACAGGGTTTCAGCGCTTCTCATTTTACCCCAGAAAATATGGCCGGTGCTTGTCCTATCAAAATTCTAGAAACAGAACAGGTCTTTGGTAAAATTTTGTCTAAGCCATCACTAAAACAGACATGAGGCCTCTGAAAGCTTTATGCATAAGCTGTGATAATCTGTGAAACATATATTAAACAAATAAAGAAAAATCCCTCAAATTGTTCAATGTAAGGTCGTATTTATCCAGGCCCAACACTGCAGATTCCATGACAATCAAGACCAAAATCCTATTAAAAGTTGCCTTTACTTAGCAAATGAGTTAAGAAGGAGGACGGTGGTATTACGTACTTTAGAGACTGTATGAAGACATATTTATATCAGTAATGGGTAAATTATGTTCTAAGGCAGAGGCTTCTTAAAACTTTAAGTCACTGTGTACTCAAAGCGTAATAAATTGCTACTAATTCATACTTTTCCTACTTCAGCAGGGTTTTCACCCATATAACATTAAATTTCTCAAATTGAATGATTTTCCTGCTTCCATAAATGGTCACATCTGATTGCAAACAGAGGTGCTGTGATGGGTGACATGAAACATCCATTCAGGAATGCATAACAGTTTCGTCAGGGTGGGTGGGGGAGTGTAATTCTTCTTAACAGGACAATGAATAGGATTGCACATTCCTTCTGGCACACTACCTTAGAAACCTGATGGGTTTCTGTATCAATTGTGTATTTTTTTGCTCATTTGCTTGAAAAGGACTTTGAGCTATTAAGGAAAGCACTGGACTCGGTTAACCACAAAGAGATGAAGTTTACTAATCTTGAAGGAAAAGTGTTTTTGTTTGTATCTGGTTCATCCGTAGGGCATGCCAACATTTTTCCATGGGAGATGTTATAGACTGAACTGTGACTTCCCCCAAGTTTATATGTTGAATGTTCACATGTTCCTCAGTATCTGAGGATGAAGCCTTTTAGAGGTAATTAGGTCATGTGGGTGGTGCCCTTGTGATTGGGATTAGTGCCCTAATAAGAAGAGACATGAGAGGGATCGTTTTCTCTTTCCATACATACGCTGAGGAAAGGTCATGTGAAGACAGAGTGAGAAGGCATCTCAAGCCAGGCCATCTACAGGCCAGGAAGTGGGTTCTTACCAGGAACTAAAACTAACAGTGCCTTGATCCTGGAGTTCCCAGCCTCGAGAACTGTGAGAAATAAATTCCTGTTGTTTAACCTACCCAATCTATGTATTTTGTTAAACGACTTCAATAAGGAGCTTTATAGAATAGCCAAGTAATTTAGAAGTCCATCTTATACGAGTCACCTTTACAATAACTGACTCCAGAAATGTCCACATGACTGCCCTCTGAATCCCAAAGCTCAACATGAAGTAGCAGAAACATATACTGAAGAGAAACTGAAAAAAAATACAGTGTCATCTATTCCTTAAAATAAACATATTTCCTCAGATTCTAGTACAATACCTTCCCTTTCAGAGCCTATAGGCTCAAATGATTTTCAGACAAGAATAACTGAAGATTATAGCCACTTCACCATCTGAGAAAGGTGACACCAACTCTTAGAAGAGTGAGAGTGAGGGGCAGGAGAAATTTCATGAGTTCGGCAGATATTCAGTGATTGGAAACAATGCACAGGGAGACTCGAAGGTGTCTGTGCATGTCTCAGAGTGCTTCAAAAACCATTCCAAAAAAGAAAGCAATGCTAATGAGAATCATGACCCTCCATGTCAAAGGGTGACTGAATATCTTTTCACCAAGACTTTTTCTTCTCTATTGGTCACTTTTCCCTGTGGAAAGTCACGTTCATTTTTTTTTTCATGGAAGTCAATGGAAAATGGGGTTCACCTCACAGTCAATCTTGCAGAAAAACAACAGAAGCAAGAGAAGAACAGCTATAGGTTTAGACCCTCAACATTTTCAGGTAGGAATTTTTCTTATAAATACATACATATATACATATATATGTGAATATACACACACACACATACATATACATGTGTGTGTGTGTGTGTGTGTGTCCTGTCTTTGTTAGGTATCCTAAAGAAATTGATCCCCACAATCTAGAACAGTCTACTATTGAGAACTTGATATCCAACTTTCGTTTATAGCCATTTATAGAATGAGATCTCTTTTCATTCTGTTGTTCTTTAATTCACTCAATAAACATTCCACACCACTGGTGCCAGACATTGGGTTAGTGTGGTAATGCATGGCATAAAATCTACCAGAGAATATGAAAACTGAACCCATAATTATAGCATCAAACATTAGGGAAAGCAAAAGAGCTAAGATCCTACCAACAGTTTAGAAAGTGAAGAATACAATGTTGCAGTGGGTAAAATGGTCAAAAGCCACTGATAATAAATACGAAATTGATAAACCTTGAGTCAGATTCGGCATAGAAGGGTCATTGGGATTTGCTAACCTCATTTTGGAGTGGAGATCTGAAAAGTCTTTCTAATCACAAAGGGAAGAAAGAAAAAAAGACAAGCTTCCTGCCACAGTGGTTCTGACCCACTGGGTCTCAAATTTGACTGCTCATTAAAATGAACTGGTGAGTTTTTAAGAGTACCTGGGTACCATCCCCAGAGAGTTTATTTTAACTAATGTGAGGAGAAATCTGGACATCATGAGTTTTCAACATTCTGAAGAGACTCATGTACAGAGAGTCTGAGACCCCATAATCCTGCAGACCCTGCTACCCCCTCGAGTTAATAGATTCTAGAACTTGTCTATGACTGATCTGTTAAATCTGATACTTTTCTGTCCTTGTACAGTCACCAGAGAAGAAGGTAAAAGAGGAAGAGAGAGGAGGAGATATAAGGTAGCCCAGAGAGATTTTAAGGAGAGAGACAGGAAACCACAGATAGTGAGAAGGCTCAAAGTTAACAAGATAGATCCAGGGGATAAGGGAAAAGTCTTCAATGCACAAGCCTTTAAAGAAGCAACAGAATAAGTGAGAATGTTTATATACTAGTCTAAGATTACTAGTAATCTTACATTAGGAATGTACCTAAAGAAATAATCCTAATGGAAGAAAAACCATTTACATCAAGAAGTTTATTTCTACCATGTATAATCAAAAATTGGAAACATCACAAATGCCCCGTGGAGAAGAATGTTTGGTAGAATAATACATGAAACAGAGTACTCTAAAGTCATCAAGAAGTGACAATTATGAAGATTGGTCATATGGAAAACTACCTGATCTAAAGTCAAATAAAAATAAATTTCAAAATTACCTGTATATTACAATCACAACTCTGAATATAAATAAGAGCTGAAGAAACTGTATTTGTAGCTTGATTTCTGGATCCACACATCCCTGTTAGTTATTTCTACTTGTTCTCCTTTCCTGGAAAAGTTCAAGAATGAGTTTTCTTTATTTGCTGCCCCCACTTCCTTTCCACCGCTTTGTTTCTCGAACCCAGCTCCATCGGGCTTGCTTCCTTCTCATTCCACTGTAACTATTTTTGTGAAGATCATCAGTGACTTTACATGGCTCAATCCAATAGCCACTTCTCAGTCTTTATTGTAATCAACAGCTTTTGATACAAGTGATCATTCCCTTCTTTTAGGTACACCTGCTTCCTGGAAACACTATACAACTTTTTTTTTTTTAATTGCACCTCAATGGCCACTCCATCACAAGGTTCTTTTCTGGACCCTTCCTGTAAACCCAAACTCTAACAATAGAGTGTTCCACAGCTCACTCTCAGATCTTTGCTCTTCCCCAGCCACCTCCAGTCCTAGGTTATTTGCTTTTTAGTTCTCATGGCTTTAGATTCCATCAATTAATTGCCATCTCCCAAATTATTCATACAGTACAAACCTCCTCTTTGAACTTTAGATTCATCAAAACAAAAACAAAACAAAACAAAAAACCGTGCCCTCTCAATAGCTCTACTTAAAACCAATAAGCATCTCAAAATTTTAACCTCAAAACTCAGTCTGTGGTATACTCCTTAAATCTGCTCTTACTTCAAATGCTATTTCCATTCTTAGAGTGCAAATATTTTCTAAAAACTTTGGGGTCATTTTAGATCTCCCTTTCCCACTCCTGTCCATCTGCTAATGTTACTGACTCCAGTTTCAAAATGGGCATGAAACTCAATTACCCACCACTTCAGCCGCCACCATCTGATCCTCCACAATCTTTGGCTTGGAATGTCCCCATACCCCCCAACTGGTGTTCCTGTGTCAGTCTTGCCTCCCCATGGTCTGTTCTTCACAGAGCAATGAAAGTAATTGCTTTAAAATATAAATTTGACCAAGCCACTGATAGGCTCGAAATTCTTCAAAGGCTATCCATGAACTTGGAAGAATGCAAAGTTTTTACTATCTAGTCCCTGGGTGCCTCCCTTACTTCCTATCTCTCTGTAACCTCATTTCCTGTCCTGGTTACCTCATCTTCTATCATACTCTGAGTCAATGACTTGCAGTCACACTAGGCTCCTTGCTATTTATTTCCTCAAGCTGGCTAAAGAAGCTTCACATCACGTCCTTTGAATTGGCTATTCCCTTGACTAATAATTGCTTACACAAGGTAACTACATTGTGCCTCCCCTCCTTTTTTTTTTAAGGTCTCTGTTCAAATGTCCCTGTATCAAAGGCTGTTCACTGCATATGCTGCTTAGTCTATCCAAACTGTTTACTCCTCTCCATTAATCCACTAATAGATAGGTTAATTCCTATCCACTTACTGGTCATCAGATCCAGTGTTACTCCTTCCAAGAAGCCATCATTTGCCCCAAAGTCTAAATGAAGTTATTTGTTAGTTTCTCTCATAAAACTATGTTCCCTCCCAATAACCTTTCTCCATTGGTAATTATCCATTCACTGGAATGATCCTTTGATTAATGTTTCCTCATATATGAGATTCTAAGCTCCACGAGGACACTGAATGTCCAGAACTTCACTTAGTGCCTGGAAAATAATGACAAATAAATTTGGGGACTTGAAAAGATGAAAGACTAAGAATCAATGAATAAACGAATCCATGCACATTTTTGTTGTATGCAACTCCAAGGGGTAGAAAGGCATAATTATTTTTATCTGTCCATTAGTCTAGAGTCATAAACTGTGAGAAGTAAACATAGTGCCTAATAAGAAACAGGACAGTCTTCTAAAATCACAAACAGAAGAAAAGCCTTTTTTAAAAAAGTCATGCAAAAAAAAGAGATGAAGCATACCTCTTACTAGACCACATTTTCCTCATGCCTCATCCTTTTCTTGCACATCTGTCTTGTCTGATACCTAATAAGATACGTTTATAGTAATGTTACCCAAAAGAGAAATCTGGACTTTGCCCTCAGCTCCGCAAAGGTCATCTAAGTGCTGGGAATGTCCTGCC
The DNA here is from genome assembly GCF_922984935.1 of Meles meles. Classification (NCBI taxonomy): domain Eukaryota; kingdom Metazoa; phylum Chordata; class Mammalia; order Carnivora; family Mustelidae; genus Meles; species Meles meles. The sequence continues at coordinate 16,138,994 of NC_060075.1, read as the reverse complement.
TGATAAGAGTGTATGTTTACCTCCGGGTCTTGAGCCATGCCAGATAGTCTAAGACAACTATGACTTATGGTGGGGCTTAGAGTCATATATCAGCTCAACCTCCAGAGGGGCTAGAGATTAAGTTCAGCCATGCAGGAATCAACCATGTCTACATGACCAAGCCACAACTAATACACTACTAATACACCAATACACTAATACAACTAACACATCAAGGTTCAGATCGATCGGCAATATGCCACACGTGCTGTCACACCCAGTTGCTAGGAGAGGTCAGCACTGTCCACAAATCCACTGGGAGAGAATAACTGAAAGCTCAACCTGTGAAACTCTCCTGGACTCTGTACCATGTACCTCTCCCCTTGGTAGATTTGAATCTGTATCCTTTCACTGCAATAGGCCACAAATGTGCGTGTAATAGCTTTCAGTAAATTCTGTGAGTCCTTCTAGTGACTCATCAGACATTTTGAGTATGATCTTGGGGATTCCCAAACCTTCAATGGATCTCAGAAGTGAGGATGGTCTTGGGGACTCCTGAATGGTGCATAAAGGTATCCAGCGGGGGCTGCATTCACACAAGAAGAGAACAGACAGATGAACCACTGTGGTTTTCTTCTTACATTTCGGATTCATCCTTCTCTAGCTCAATATTAATAAACATGAGATAGACTTTTCACTTACCAGCTATATGATCTTGGGCCTCTCTAACTTCCCTAAACTTCATTTTACTCACCACTAAATTGAAGAAATAACTGTACTTCACTCACAAGATCACAGTGATATTTAAATGTGAAAAATGCATAATGTCCAATGCCTTGCACACAATTAGAATAGGTATTCGATGTCGTTTCTACTATTGTTACTGTGGTCACATTTGTGAAACTGAATAAAGGACGCCTCATGTAAAATGGAGTCAGGAGGTCAGATGGGGGAGCTGTCATACTCTACAACTCATCATTAATTGCAGACCCCCAACAGGAAGAGACTTACCTTGCATTCCCAATAGGAAGAAGATTACTTTACTACTTCAGCAGGAGGAAAAGAATTTCTCCTTGATGCCCAACAAGCTCAGCCAATAAGAAAATACCTCAGCCAATGAGAAACCATCCCCTCCCTGAACTCACGCTTTCCTCCAGTGGACTTCCATTTAAAGCAGCCCCTCCCACACTCCTCCTTTTCTCTATAATGTTTCATTCCTTTGATCTCCAGATCAAAGGTAGTGTCATAGCTTGCATGTCCCAAATTGTAATTCCTTGGCTAATCCCAAATAACCCCACTTTACTGGTAAAATAACTGGCAGTTTTACTTTTAAGATGGACACTCTCCAGTTTTCCTTCCCTTCTAACCCATAGATGTTGGTACTTTGGTCTTTGTACCAAGACTACTAACCTTTCACCCAAATTATTTTTTTCTTCTTCCTGGACATACAGCTAGACCTTATTACCCAGCCTCCCTTGCAACTAGGTATGGCCGTGTGACCAAGATCTAACCGATGGAACATAAGCATGTCACTCAGACTTGGCCCATCAAAACCTCCCACGTGCTTTCCTCCATGCTCTTTTCCCACACTGGATACTTGAAAAGCCAACCTTGGGGATGATTTCAGAAGCCATCTGGTAAAGATGTAAGACCAACAGTCTGGGGCATTGAATAACCATGTGAAATAGAGCCTGCCTCCCACCCAACCTACCTGGAACAGTCCTTGTCTGTTACATGAGGGAGAAATGTACTTCTCTTCCATGGTGATCGTATGTTTGAGTATCCTATTTATTGCAGCCTAGTCTATACCAACTAACACAGACCTTATATTTTTGTCTGGATTTCCTTTCATTATCTACATCCACCCCCAAGTTACTTATCATATACTGAAGAACACGTCTAACCTGTGTGCTGGTTTCTTCTGCTCTGAACTCTAATTCTGACTTTCTCTATGATATTTTACAATGCTGCAAAATTAATCCCCTTAGAACATAACAACAATTTTGCCTCTCTCTTGCTCAGGATGTTTAAATGATGTTCTATTATTTATAAAATGAAATCCAAATTTAATCTCACACACTAGAACCTTCCACTGACACCAATTTGTCCATCCTTAACCTTCCTTGTATTCACCTTCGCACATTTTCCTCCTTCATCACTCTTCTCTAAATATAGCCATATCCTCCCTTTTTTGTGCCATGTTTTTTGTTTATCCCATTCTCCCCACCCAGGAATCTCTTTCTCCTCTACACATCCACCTTGAAATACCATCTCAAACAATATACAACTCAGAGTATCCATCTGTACCAGACCAAAAAAAAAAAAAAATAGTTATCCTATTTCTAAATGAAGATAACATTTCTTCTATATCCGTGAGTACTGAGACAAGTCTTAATAGATATACATAAGTTTATATAGATGGATCTGTATAAAGACGGATCTAGCCACCTAAGAGTAGAGCTCCATCTAGGTATAGTTTATAAATACAGATATGATTCCTTGCTCTCAAGTTCTACTGAAGTCCTAGTGATAGTTATAGGTAAAAGGATATGTGTGTGTATTGGTGGGAGGGGTTTATAGACTTTGAATAACACAGAATGCACTAACACTAGAGGCAAATCATTTACACAAAAGGAAGACACTTGCTTATGTAAATGTTTTGAAACAGTAGGGAAGTTATAAAGATGTATCTCGTGTAAATGTCCTTACAAATCTGGAAAGGAAAAGAACTCTGAACTGTCTCTCCCTGAAAATCTTCATGATAATAATAGGTAGAATTTGTCTAGGATAGTTTAACAAGGATAGTTTAGCCCAGAAGCATGTGGTTATTGAGAACTTGAACTGTGGTTGCCACTAACTGAGATGTCCTGTCACTGTAAAATTCACAGCCGGCTTTGAATACTCAGTGTGGGAAAAAAAAGAATGCAAACCACCTCACTGGTAGTTTTTATACTGATTACATATTGAGATGGTAATTTTTTTTTATATATTTGGTCGAACAAAACATGGCACTAAAATTAAAATTACATATTTATTTTTACTTTTCTCAATGTGGCTACTAGAAAATTTAGAATTATTTTATGGCTCACATCTATTTCTTATTGGGCAATATTAGCTCAATCACTTGCTTAGAGGCAGAAGCTTAGATGCAGACAGACACTTCTCCATGACCTGTGAAACTGTGGGATTCTACGATCTCTCCCAGCAGCCAGTGTGACTTAAAATTCTTACAATTTGGTGAACTAAAAGACTACAAGGGTGCACAAAATCATGCTAGACCTGCCCCACTATTAACACGGCAGACCCGTGCCAGGACATTCACTGATTTATAGCTGGTTAGCTCCTCCTGACCTCTCGGCCATCAGATACCTTGATCAACCCGACTTAACAGTTTTTGAAATGGGGATGGGAGTGGGGAAACGGTTGAGATGAGAGTCACTATCAGGGACAACACCAGGACCTGAAGGTACAAGAGCTTAGACCTGAAGGCACAGGTTTGCTAGGACCTGCCCCCTAAAGTAAGACTGAAATGAGAACATGCTTATGCACGCAACCATACACACCTGCCTCCTCCTGGCGCTTCATTCAACGTTTCTAAAGATAAGATGACCTAGTTTCATAACCCAGTTTAAACCAATCCCGCGTGAAGATTGTCCGCGTAATCTTGTCCCTGAACCAAGTGGTAGGGTGGTGTATAACTGTGTTATGTTTCTGCCTGCCTAGGAGACAGCACTTCTTTTCTTAGCATTGTCAACTAGAGGAAAGAAAATATGGTCTGGATTTAAAATCTGGCTTTGTTTGTGTTGAACTTGTTTTCCATAGCCCTCAGGATTGGCGGAAATTTTCCAAGGAGGGAGGAAAAAAATGAACTGAAATTAAAATCGATGTTAAAACCAACATGCCCTTTAAGAAAGATCTGGATGGCTTTTCCCCCACTGCTTTGAAAGTTGTTTTAGGCACTGTAAGGGGCAAAAACAAATTATAAAACAGTGGAGACAGAGTGAGACCCACCTCCTTGCCCCCTGCTATCATATTAAAAAGAGGGAAGAAATCTCTAAGTACAAATTAAGTCTCCACCGTAGAATCAGGCATGCGACATTTAAGAGAAGACACACATTATCTGTACAACAGACATACTTCTGAAGGAGCTAACTCACTCTAAACCGGAAACCTGGATTCCAGCCCAGGAGATAGGATTTTTTTTTTCCTTTTTGAGTATTACTCCTTTTCTGGCAACTTAGCTTGTTTTCCCCAAAACTGGCTTGCCCAGCATGCATGACTTGGTGTCCATGGGAGCAGCTCCTGAAGGTTGTCGCCATGAAGGTGAAGAGGAGAACAGTGGGGAGGAAGAAGAGCAGACCATCGCTGTGCTCTAAGACTTACACAATGCATCATACCAGGAAAGAGAGTTTTAAAAGAGTTACCTGGGATTCAAATAGCATAAACCAATTTATTTTTCAAAGGCAGCTTTGGACTCTTTGTCTACCAATCCTTTGAGGAACTGGAGATTACCTAAGGCTGGTCGACTCCCAGTGAAATAACCCCTTCTCACTGATTGAACAGAAAAGCTGCAATCAGTTAGTCCCCTGACATCTGCAGCCAGAGAGCAGGTAGGCCTGTGATGCTGTGCTCTCTATCAAGAAGAAGAAAAACCAAGCAGAAAACACTGTCCCTCCCTTCAAGGGACCTGAAATCTAGCAGAGGACCTAGAATAAGAAAGCAACTAAAAACTGCTAATTTGGTTCTAAGGTTTATAAGACAGTGAACCATGGGGAGAGGTACTGTGAGGAAACAAAGCAAAAAGTGAGTAAGATAAACAGGACTGGTTCAGTTGAAAAGATGAACATGACCCAGCACAGAGCAAGAGAGGAAATGTCTATAGGACACAGCAATTGCCACTTGTGTCTACTAGTGTCACTAGAAGGCTCAGGCACCACGGTAAAGACTGTTTAGGCCACTCTTTGCACATCAATATTGAGGGTTCCATCCGGGACATACATGGAGGGACAGGCATTTGCTCAGGACGCAGGAGGGACTGTTCATGAAGAGTCACCAAGAAAATGAGATCAAGTGAGACAGAGAATCTGATAAGTCAGAGTAACTATTTGAGTAAATCACAGCAAGAGAGAAGTTTCGGGACTTTGAGGAACAGCTAAAAATAACAGAGAGATAATACCCATCACTAAGTAGGGAAACAAGAATATGAAGATGAGAATATGAATACTTTAAGGGCGTTATTAAGTCTGCGTACCCAACACATCAAACCGACTCCTACACTAGTATACACCTGGCCCAAGGACACAGGTGCCGAGTCAGCACCCTTCAGTGTCCCAGCACCCCCACCAGCCAGCTGCTTCCCCAAAGTCCTTCGCACAAAGATACTTAGGAACAGTTGCGCCCCTTTCTGAAGACTTTCGCATGAAGTCAAAACAGAACTGCTTTTGGATTCTACAATAAACAGAAATGCAGGGACTAAGCTTTTAATCCCAGCGTTTAATTCAACCCTGATCTGTCTTACAACTTCACACGCACTGTGAAGAGCTTCTGTATCTGCTTTTTCACTGGTGAAATGCAGAGAGGGGAGCAACATAAGTCAGGGGGTCAGAGTCCTAGAGGCCTTTGAGATGACCCTCCACCCCCCAAACCCTCCGTCTCATTTGGGAGACACATACAAGGCTCCAAACCGAGATCAGTAAATAGTTAAGTGTGAATAAATGAAGATTGATCATTTCAATGCTTTTAGTCCAGGAGAATGGGTTGGTGGAGGGGAGAGGCAGTCCTGCTGTTCTTCCACAGGGGGCCGGGCAAGGGTGGGATGAGGGAATGGCAGAGAATGGTCAAGCCAGTGGCCAGGGCTTACCCTTGAAGAACACAGAAAATCCTGGTTCAGCAACTTGTACAGATCAGCAAAGTAAGGTGACATAAATGAAAAAATGGCAAAAAGCCCATTTGTTAGGAAAAGCCAAAAATTTTGAAGCAAGGGCAAGTCTTGGGGGGGGGGGGGCTCTAAAATGTTTTTAGCCATCTGCTTCTTCCTCTCTACTGAGAAACATGTTTTACATGGTTCTAATAAGGAACTGTAGTGTTGGTCACTGTTTGGCTTCGGTTCACTAACAGCAATATCAGCCCACAGTTAATTTTTCTTTTCAGAGTCATATCTTTATAGTTCTTGCACGTCAGATCTTCAAATATGCCCTCAGATGGACTGTCTTCAGAGGAGGCTCTCAGCGTTCCCGCCATTGTTAAATGTCCCCACAGCGCTTCCTGACACGCCATCATTTCCCCGGGGCGCCATGACAGGGTGCCCACAATCAAAGGAGAGGCAGGAAGAAAGAACTTAGTCCTCACTTGTTCTTCCCCTGCTGTGTAGTACAGCCTTCCACCACCAGCCCAAAATACCATTCTGATGAAATATCAGAGTGCCTACATCTCTACAGGAATCAGAAAATAATACCTTCTTGCCAAGCTTCGGCTGAAACAGGACACTTCTTTTTAAAAGCCGTTTCTGATAACTATTTCCACCGTCAGACAGCGGTGGATCGTCCTTCCTGGAGCTCCGTGACTCGGGGGCTCTCCTTTCCAGGGGTCCACACCTATGTTCTTGCTGTTGACTTCTTGTCTCCAACTGCTTCCCAAGCTCCTTGAAGGCAGAAACCCCATTTTCCTCCCCTCAGGATCCCAAGGAACCAAGGCAGGCTCTAACACAAAGCAGGGACTCAAATGTGGGATGAATTAATGAATTCATCCCTAATTTTCTTTCTGATTAAATAAATCGGCAGGCTGCGCTGTTTACAAAGACTTTTGACACTTACTGCCACATTTGATTCTAATAACACCGAGGAAGTCCCTCTTAGGGAGGGTCCACAATTGTCCCTGTCTATCGATGAGGACACTCAGACTGAAAGAAATCAAGTGACTTGACTAATATCACACAAGGAACAAAAGGATTTAAGGACTTTTTCTATGTCAACGATTTAAATTCTCCCTCATTAGGGTCCTACTACTTTAGGTCAGAGGATTGTTTTGGCATCACAAACATTAAATTCACCGGCTGGGGTCCCTGAGTTGCATCATTCTCATCACTGGACCCCAAATGTCGCTCTTTGATCTTATTTATCTGCTTGTTTATACACTTAATTCTTTTAAATTACATAAACACTGGTGTGGATAGATTCTACTTTCCATTACGGTTTAAGAGTTTATCAAGGAAGAATCCTGGAATCAAGGGGAAGGCCAGGAAGGGAACTTTCTTCTTGAGCACCAATGCGTCATGTGCGGGGCCTACCACGGCATTCTCAAGCCTCTCATCGAGGAAGATGCTGCATCCCAGCTAAGCCCAGTCTTCTGCCAGGTGCTTCGGGAAGGTAGGCAGCATACCATGGCATGGGTCCAGAATGTCAAGTAAGAATGTCACTAAGTGTGTGCTTGGGAGACAGGAAAAATTGTTTTAATATAAAGGGACATTTAACATGACTTATGAGCTAAAAAAAATATTTTAATTAAAAAAAAAAAAACAAAAAAAACGTTTCCCACCCTGCCATGCTCTTTTGTATGGGAGAACATGGGTTATCCCCACTATTCAGTTCAACTACCAATGCTAAACAAGAACCACCCTCAAGACCAGAGCGGCAGAATTGGAGGGAAGCCCTCCACTACCTTCCTGCTGCTCCCTACATTCATTCCTCCAGGAAGGGACAAAGTCTTTCAGTCCACAGCAATCAATGTCTTTGACCAAGAACCTGACTTGGTTCTTTGACCAAGAACCTGACTCACTGAAGACCCTCGTAAATGTATTCTGATTAATTTAAGAAGTTCAGAATGTAATCTTCAGCTCAAGTTTCTGTGGATGTCTTTTGGTTAAAATTGGCGACTATACCCAACCCACTGATGCCAGACCCATTTACCTTTGTGTTGGGGAGAGAAATATATCAGATGAGAGGGCATGAAGTCCTGAAATGTAAAATGAAATCATCTCCTGTCAGGGAAAAACAAACAAACAAACAAACAAACAAAAAATAAAACAAAAAAACAAGCTTCTAAAAGGAAAAGAAGGCAGTCTGAGCTGAGGAGACTAAGCTCAGATGACACGAAGTTGCTAAGGGTAGGCTCTATTCATCGTCAAGTGGGCAAGAACAATAAAGCATGTGCCCAGAGTTACTTCCGATCTCACAGCTGCAAACCCAGGCAGCAGTGCCTCCAGTGACTCATGGCGCTTTTATTTTAGCCTGAAACACATCTGATTTCATACACAGGAGCTATGTTGCTGGAGGTTTGAGAAGGGAACTATGGCTTAGGCTGAAGATGGGTCAGCGAGCAATATTGGAAATGAGTAAGTCTTGCTTTGTTGCCACAGGGATCCTGACAATGAGAGAGACACACATGTAATTGAATTACGTTGAAATGAAGAAGCCAACACCTACGCTCCAGTCCAGAGTCGCTCTCGGCTCCTTCGCCGGGCCGTTTGCCACCGGGAGGCTGAGGGCATGTGCGGGAACCAGGTGCTGTAGGCCTGCCCGGGAGATGGCTTTCCTGCAGCCAGAAGGAAAACAAAACCAAACAAAAAAAAAAACAAAACAAAAAACAAAAAAAAACACACAAAGAAAAACCAACATCAGAAGGTCATACACAGTAAAAAATTTCCCCAGGGTAAAAACAACGCCTGCGTTAGTCTTCTGCATGCAAAACCCTTTGCAAATGTATTTTTGCAAATACAAAATACAAATCTATGTCTTTGAAGTACATGGCCAAGGCGGGGGGGGGGGGGGGGGGGGGGGGGAGAGGGGGATGGTCTCAAAAGACAGGGAGGTTGAGGGGACCCCTTTGGGGGTAGCATTGCTTCAGAGATAGAAATTAAAATATAAGCCCCTATTCAGGGTACAGGGCAGAACGCAGGTCTGTTTACCAAAAAGGAAAAAAAAAAAAAAAAGACCAAGGGCCCAGGTGGTCACAATACTTGGACAATTTTAAAGCTGTCGGAGGCTAAAGGCAAGAAAAGTGGACTGGTGGGGTCTTCTATGGAAATCCCTCCATCTCCCCGCAAAGTGCTCTCCAAACGGGGCACAGCACCAGCTTCCGTCTTGCTCCTCTCAAGAACGTCCTCCCTCCTCCCTGCAGAGGACTCCCACAGAAAGCTTGAAGTTCCAAATGGGAAAAGACTGACTGGTAGCGGCCAAGACAAGGCCCATGCTGAGAGGCCGCGATCTTATCGAGGCCCACGGAAAGAGAGAACCAGAACATGGGCCTTCGATTAGGTTTGGCACCTGGAACACAATAGAATGCAGGTCAGAAAGCTGGGGGGGGGGGGGAGGCGAGGGAATGAATCGGGAGAGGTTGAGAAAGTCAGCCCTGACTTTGGTCTGCAAAGATAAGAAATGTGAGGAGTTGCTTTAGCAGGTAAATATGACAAGGACACAGTGAAGGGACCAGAAGGGAGATGAGAGTCTGGTGGACAGAATGAGAACAGTAAGATCGGAAAGAAAGCAGGGAGACCTTGTGATATCATCATTCATCATGTTAAGTTCAATTGCTGCACAGCTCCATGAAAAATGCCAGACAAGGGTCTCAAGCTTCAACATCAGTGGTGATTCATGAATTAACTAGGGGCTCCCTAGAAAGGAGAGGGGTTTTCCCTCTGCAGGGGTGTCCACGTGTGCTTTGAGAATCACCTGAACTAGAATCAGATGGGTCTTGTGACTCTGCGGACGAGGCCTGTGTAGGTCTGAGGCCAAGGCCCAGGAATCTGCATTGACACATGCTTCCTTCTATGAGCTAAAGTTTTCAAGCCGCTCCATGAAAGTGTGGAAAGACTTTAATCTAAAGAGGCTATGAGATGGAGAATCTCCCATATGCACCCTCAGGAAGCGAAATCTAAGAACTTAGAGACGGATTTCAGGTTAATGCCTAATTTGCAGAGACTGGAAAGCTCTCTCTCAACCAATGAACATCCACCGAGATTGTCTCCCCATCCTCAAGCCACTGAACCTGCCACTTGGACTCAGGCTAGATTCCCTGCTCTTTGCACTCCAGGCCATAAAAACAGCCCACCCCAAATTGTTAACGGACTTTCCCGCGATTTGCTACGGTTTTTGTATCCTGAACTGAAACTCCCATGCTATTCTTGAATAAAGTCAATTTCCGGTAATTCAAACTTGCCTTGGTTTCCTCTTTATTTGGGTTGGCAAGAGCAAACACGTTTGGGCAAGTGGGGAGCACTAACTTACCCAGGCTCATCAAAGCAGGGGAGCCCCAAAGGAAAGCATCAGCAACTTCATTATGCACTTTATCCCCATTAGTTCTCAGCACCCTATCTCAGAGGATGCGAACGCTGCACTAGAATCTGCTGTCTCAGACACAGGACCTGCAGACACACAGGGTTCCCAGGGAGGACTCCTTCACGCATCTCACTATACAGAGGAGCAAGGCTGTGGACAGGTAGACAGGGGCAAACGGAAGGCAGCGACAGCCAGATGTACGGTGAATCCTGTCATAACTGAGCCCCGGAAGGGAAAGGAACTCGCCAGGGACAGGGGGAGACATGAGAGCACAATGTAAAAGCTCCCTTGGAATCTAAAGGCAGATGATCTCTCTGTTCTGTTCCCTGATCTCTGCAAACTCCACCCAGAAATGGAATTTGTAATTGACCAAGATCAACAGTAGCCTCAAAACCCAAAGAAAGGTTGGGTAGAATCCAAAAAAGGATCCAAGATCGTGCAGCCACTGATCAATGGCCAAGTACGTCTAAGAGCTCAGCAAGTGCCCAGCCCTTTTTTCCCCCTCTCTCATATTCCCACACAGGAAGTCTTAGAAATAACGTCAAGGTCTTTAGTAGTTGAAAGTGATCCCATCAAACTTGCCAGTAGCCTACTTTCGGAAGCTCCCACTGGGTCACACACAATGTACTTGCTTTATGTAATCCCCCAAAGAGTCGTTACAAGTGTGTAGACCTTTAATGAAGACATTCTGCTGACACAATCCTCTCTTTCCTCACTTTCCTCAAGGCAAATAATTAACAACATCCATTTTGGCCCCTTCACGGACACTGACTCTTGGGTTCCCAGAGCCAATTCCAAAGTTGGGAGGTTCCCTCAACATCGAGCAATTCTCAGACACCAGCAGGGTGTCCCAGAATTCAACTTACTTCTGACACTCTCTACCCAGAGCTAACATGGGATTCCACAGGTCTAGGGCTCAGTCCTATAGGACCGCTCCCGCCCCCCCATTCAGATGCCAGTCACAAGCCCCAGGCTGTTACCTGGGCTTCTGGCCAACCAGCTCCAGATGGGAGGTTCCAACGACCTCCTCCTGAGGTTTGACTCATTTGTTAAAGTGGCTCACCAAACTGACAGAAACACTTACTTAACGTTTATCCATTTACTAAAGCAGAGGATGAAGGATATGAATCCACGGTCAGCCGAAGGGATTACAGAGGTGACCTATGGGGAAGGGGTGTGGGGCTTCCGTCCCCTCTCCAGGAGCCTCCCTCTTCCAGCACCTCACCTGCTCACCAACCCGAAAGCTCTCTGAACCCCACTCTTCTGGGTTTTAGGGAGGCTTTTTTATATATGCATGAATGATTAAATCATAGGCCATTGGCTACTGATTGAACATTCAGCCTCTCTCTTCTCCTGGAGGGTAAGGGGATCGGGATGGAAAGTTCCAACACTCGCATCACAAGATCAGTCCTCAGGGCAAACAGCCCCCACCCTTGGGTGGGGTACAAAGCCACCTTCATTAACATCATGAAAAGCTGCCTCGCCCTTATCACAGGTTTCCGGAGTTGTGAGCAGAGGTCTGTGGATGAAGACCAAATACATATGGAAAATACATTTTGGTCATCTGGACGACCAGATATGTATTGCTTATAAATCACAATATCGCAGCCCTTCACCCTTCCACTGAGCAATAAGGAAAGAACACTGGAAGATTGTTATATGGTGATCCTTCGTGGCCCGTGCATTTTTCTTGACCCGAGTTCAAGGAACTGTGTAACGTTTTTCTTTGGGACTTTGCTCTGGCGTTGAAGGAGGCTGTATGTGATTCCACGTCATGGCTTTCATCACAAGAAAATCGGATCTCCGTGGAGTCAGAATCTACAGGTCCCACCTTCGGTTCCTTAAGATAACAGTGCCTGAGCACAAGGCCTTGAAAGAGCTGAAGAATACCTCAATCTTGAGTAAATGAGGAAAAAGACAAGTTCTTCATCTTTTCATGAACAGCCACAGAGAGCTGAGGTCAGAATGAAAAAGAAGGGAAGGAACACAGTTCTGTGGGCACAGTGGACACCACAGGACAAATGAGTTGAACCGACTAGAAGTTGGAGACTCTGATCACCGAAACCTGTGTTCCTAATGAAAACTGCCAGGAGGGACACGCTTCCGAAATAACCAGATTAGTTGGGGTGGGAGGGCTCCGTGTGTCTCCAGAAGAACACAGAAGAACGCGGCGACAGTAAGAGAACAGACCGACAAACCTTCAACCCTGACTCAGCCCGGCAAGGAAAGCAGGGTCCACTGGCACTCGTGCCTGGCCCCAGAACAGAAATGAGTACGTAAGGCCTCTCGCTGCCTGCTGATCCCTGGTTGTGAATAAAAATGGAAGGGCGGTTTTCTGTACCATGACTAGAGGAAAATTGTACACATAACGACACACATACACACTTCTGAGGAGGAAGATAAGAAAGAACCATCACAGTGGTCCTGGTGTGTAGCTGCGAACGGGCCTCACCAGAGGTTATTACACTAGAAGGAGAACAGGAGAAGGATTCGTAGGTGATGAGGAACAGAAGGCCGGCTGAGGAGAAAACGGAAGCTGATACCCTGCAACCTTCCCCTGCTCCCCACTCCAGGCTGGGACACGCGTGACATTCTTCCTGGAATCTCCCATCCTATGTGAAATACCTTGCCAGAGGGGAAAAACCACCTTATTCCCGCAGATCCTCTTTAGCATATGAAAGTTCTACTGAAACCTCCCTTTTTCCTGACCTCCCCCACACCCTTGCTCTGTGACCTGCCACCCCTCACAAGCCTGGGGCAGCAGCTCTTTCTGCCGCAGGTCCTGTCCTTGTGCTTTAATAAACCACCACCATTTTGCACCAGAGATGCTGGCTCAGGGGAAATGAGTCCGGGGAAGTTGGAGGGGGAGACAATGAGAGACTGTGGACTCTGAGAAACAAAGTGAGGGTTTTGGAGGGGAGGGGGGTGGGAGGTTGGGTGAGCCTGGTGGGGGGTATTATGGAAGGCACCTATTGCATGGAGCACTGGGTGTGGTGCATAAACAATATATTCTGGAACACTGAAAAGAAATTTAAAAAATTAAAATTAAAAAAATATATATTCTTTCCGGGTGCCTGGGTGCTCAGTGGGTTAAAGCCTCTGCCTTCTGTTCAGGTCATGATCCCAGAGTCCTGGGATCGAGCCCCGCGTTGGGCTCTCTGCTCAGCGGGGAGCCTGCTTCTCCCTCTCTCTCCGCCAGCCTCTCTGCCTACTTGTGAACTCTATCTGTCAAATAAGTAAATATCTTCAAAAAAAAAAAAAAAAGAATTCTTTCTTGGTCCTCGGCTCCGGACTCCACCCCCGAATCTTGCTGATGTTCTAAAACTTCATCATAGATACTACAGCGAGGCAGGAGGCGACTTCTGCTGACAGCTTTTTCCATCTTTGTAAACAGCCGTATGAGAACATTCTTCTCTCCAAGGGCTCATATATACACACAATTTACGTTCCAAAATAAGAAAGCAACTGAATTCTTTCAGACCTCAAATAAAATGAGTGTAAGCTATTTTTCCATGTGGGTTCGTCTTGGTTGTAGGAGATGACATTTCAAAGTGGTCGAATTTGGGATGTGCTGAGTTGGCAGGGGCTTTACGTCACAGTATGGTTCAGTAGGAAAAAAAAAAAATCGATGGGGTTTCAACTTCATTTTTTTCCCTCCCGCCCGGAATCCTCCCAAACCTATAATCAGACAGCGAGATGGCGGTGGTCCTTCCTATCAACTTTACAACAACACTTTGTTGGGATGGCTGTGATGGCAAAAGAATCTCGGAAAAGGACAACTGCGGTGTTAACTGGGAAGCAGATACGAAAAGAAAATATTCTATAATGCAGTTTTAGGTGCACAAAGTCAGGTTGATGTCAATTACCTGCCATGAAAAACCTCAAACATATTTAAAGTATAAAAGCCATCATACATTTTAAATAGCATTCTATTATTTCCTTCACTTCATTCAGTAAGACTACAAACTCCTAAAGGACAGGGCTCAATTCATCCCCTAATCTTATTATATTCTGGCCCCGGGGTAGACACAGCAAATATTCAATAAATGCTTTCTGAGTTAATGAATGAACTTGACCAAAAAGCTAAGCAAAACAGCTTGCTGATTAGATCAAGGGTTGAGAAATCTGATTTAGGAAGATTTGAATTATATGCCAGGCTGTGCATTTCAGTGATATACTTTGCAGAGAGGGCCAGAAATCCTTCAAAGCAGCTCTTTAAAGAAAAAGGCAAAAGAGGTAGAATTCAGGGTTAAGAAGTCTGAGAGACATAAAAATGGCTTTGTGATCAACGTAAAATAAAATCGTATTGCTGTGACATTTGTAAAGGGCAATCGGATAGTGTTAATATTTTTGTAATGTATTTATTGAAATAAATGTGTAACATGTACTCTTCACAAGAGAATTTTTTTTAAATTTATGGGAAAACATGTAAGTGGTTATTTAGCCAGGATACCCTCTAATTACCTGATCTGCAATTTTCTCTCAATTCTCTCTGGTTCCACCCTGATTCCACATTAATATGGCTCCTATATGCAATCCATCCCCATCTGCCAATTCCCCTTCTGGGTGATTCTATGAATAGAATAGAATGAGGACCCCACCTGCTGAGCAGAGAAGCAAGCACCAAAGGAAACAAAAGTTTCCTTATGGGCAACTTGGTGGCTCAGTCTGGAGTCATGATCCCAGAGTCCTGGGATCAAGCCCCATGTCAGTCTCCCTCCTCAGTGGGAGCCTGCTTCTCCCTCTCCACCCCACTCATGCTCTCTTCTCACTATCTCTGTCTTTCTCTTGCAAATAAATAAACCTTAAAAAAAGAAAAAAAGTTTCCCTTAGCTAGGATGTCTCCTAAGAGAAGCAACTGACGTAGAGATTGGTGAACTCATCTCCTTGTTTTACAAGAAGCAGCAGCTGTCTAGAAAGGTACTCCGTACTTTGGTTTAATTCCCCAAGTGCCTCAAGACGGATCTTCATCACTGTGTATGTGTTGGTGTGCTTCCCCCCATATATGCTATTTTGGTACTAATTTTATTTATATTCAAAGCAGCCTACAATGCTCCTTGGTTGATCTAGAGAGCTGCCTGCAATGTTAAGGACAGTCCACAAGATTGGAAAAAAAAAAAAAAACTGTCTGAGGCCCCACACAAACTCCAAATATCCCACTAGCGATTTATTTAGGGGAACAAATCTTGTGTGATTATTTGAGCCTCAATCCTAATCCGTATTACACACGAATGCAAAGTAGTTTTTGACCATTGTAATGTGCACTGAAAGTTTTGAGAACGTAATTATTGAAACAAAGGATGTTTTCAGTCTCCTACGGGTTGTAAGTCATTCAAAAAATTGCTTCCTGTGTTGACTCTTCAACACGGTACTCCTGTATTTACGTTTTCAGCGGTTAGTTTCACTCACAGTGATTCTGCGAGAGGGGTGCCCAACCTTGGCCTGTAGCAGACTTGACATCGGTCTATTGAAAAGCATGGACTGCATGGAGAACTGGGTATTATATGCAAACAATGAATCATGGAACATGCCATCAAAAACTAATGACGTATAGTGACTAATGTAACATAATCAAAAAAAATTAAAAAAAAAAAAAAGCTTCCCAGGTATTTCTAATGTTTATCCTGGGTTGAGAACCACTGTTCTACATAGTTGTGCAAGCATGTGACTCCTTCATTACATCTGCCAATGTGACTAAGCCCTGGCATTTACACATTGAAATACATTCATTCAACGATGTATTTACTGAATGTCTGTTTTATACCAAGCACCGTTCTAGATGTGTAAGATTCATGAATGAACAAAACAGGCATAAATTGCTGCCTTTGGGAGGCTTATATTCTAGCAGGAGATACATTTTGCCAGGTACAGAATCATTTTACAGATCTTACATATCCTTCACAACAATGAGGGAGGTACTTTTATTATACTCTATTTTATAATTTAAAAAAATGATAGCACAGAACACCAAAATCACCCAGAGAGGAAGAGGTTCAAGTGGGATTTGAATCCAGGCATCTAAAGCCACGTTGCACATACTTATCCATGACACAACCCCACACTACTATGAAATGCTGACAGCACACAGGTATGTAGCAAAAAGACCTACAATACGGCTAGACTCTTACCATGCCCAACTTCCAACTGCCTCAGTTATAAATGTCCCAGCGCCACGACTAGAACAGAAGCTTCTCCCAGAAAGAGGCCAATCTGGGAGGCATCCAAGTGTACAGATTAAGAAGACACTTGACCTTAACCAATCACTAGCTATACAGTCGAGGTGCTTGAACTCTCTAGCCCTGGTGTCCTTATAGGTCAAATAAGAACAATATTGCTGGGGTGCCTGGGTGGCTCAGTGGGTTAAAGCCTCTGCCTTCGGCTCAGGTCATGATCCCAGGGTCCTGGGATCGAGCCCCACATCGGGCTCTCTGCTCCGCGGGGAGCCTGCTTCCTCCTCTCTCTCTGCCTGCCTCTCTGACTAGTTGTGATTTCTCTCTGTCAAATAAATAAAATATTAAAAAAAAAAGAACAATATTGCTGAACTCCGAGACAATTTTTATTTTATTTTATTTTTTTAAAGATTTTTATTTATTTATTTGACAGAGATCAAAAGTAAGGCAGAGAGGCAGGCAGAGAGAGAGGGGGAAGCAGGCTCCCCGCTGAGCAGAGCGCCCAATGCAGGACTCGATCCCTGGACCCGGAGATTATGACCTGAGTAGAAGGCAGAGGCTTAACCCACTGAGCCACCTAGGTACCCTCTGAGACAAATAAAAGTGTGTAGGACACTTGGCATGCAAGCAGCACAGAAAATATTCACTACTATTACTATTCTCCTAAATACACTGGCAGCCCCACAGTGTCTAGCCAAAGGTAGGTATATGGTGAATCTCTGAATAAATATGTGCTTTTTATTTGATTCCTGTCAAATATTCCAAGTTCCCCGGATGCTTCCGTTCACCCAATAAACATTTAACAAGCTTCCATTATGTGTCAGACAGTTCAAAGGGGTTATTCAAACAGCAGGTCCTTCTTCTACTCACGGCAAATAATTCCATGGTTTCCAAAGGAATCATTCGTCCCCCACAACCTGACTACCTGCCCAGGGAAAATTAAAAAGCACCGTACTCTCCCTTCAGACAAATTTACCAATGTGTTTTTTAAAATGCCATTAAAATTATTTATTTAATTGTATTCATGAAAACAAAAGCCATACCCAAAAAGGCATTTTTGGTTGTTGTTGAATCTGTAAAGCACTCGGGCTGCTAAGTGCCACTGAGGACTTGTGAACTCATCTGTTAAGCAGAATTTATTTCCCAAGCCTCATTCATCACAACTACATTCCTACAGCAGCGCCAGCACGGACTTGTCGGGAGATGTGGCAATAAACCTCATCTTAAAACGAGGAGAGAGATTTCCCAACTGGATTCATCGGGAGTTAATGACATTCTTCTTAAGGTATCTGAGGGAAAAAAGTAAGCCTTGGGAATGGAGAAAAAGAATCAGACTGTGATGGGGTGAACAGTGACCTTATTTGGAGATAGGGTCTTGACAGAGGTCATCAAGTTAAAATGAGGCCATGAGGTTGGGTCCTAAACCAATATGACCGACGTCTTTATAAAAAGGGGAAATTTGGACACAGACACGCAGGAGAACTCTGTGTGACGATGAAGGCAAAGACCAGGGTGATGTGTCTACAAGCCAGAGGCGTTCAAAGGTTGCCAGCAAACCACCAGCTGCTAGCGGAGAAGCTCCAAAGAGATTCTTCCTTCCAGACCCCAGAAGGAACCAACCCTGCCAGGCCCTTGATCTCAGACTTGTGTTCTCCCAAACTGGGAGACAACACATTTCTATTGTTTGAGCCACTGGAGCGTGTGGTACTTCATTACAGCAACCCTGGCAAGTGCACATACTTCCAAAACAGATCCGAAGTTTGGATGTCGTATGAGAGGGTTTGGCTGACTTCAGAATGTTGACTTCTCTTTTCCATTTGCCCCATGGGACTTTGGGTACCTTCCTGTCATAATGCTACCTTTCAGAAACTAACAATATTTAAACAGAAACACATCCTATGAAAAGCCAGCGTTAAAAATGACATTCTCCTACAAATAGATAGTGAGCATCTGACGAAATTTTATTTAACTCATTAAGGAGGTAGCCAGCAGCAAAGACAAATGCAAAATCAAAGTGTGTAGAAGAAATGAGATTTATGATAGAAAAGAAATATCTAAAAAGACTGTTAAATAAAACAAATGAGCGAAGGGAAAAAAGAGAGAGAGAGGCAAACCAAGAAACAGACCCTGAACAAACTGATGGCTACCAGGAGGGAGGGGGCGGGGCAATGGGTAAAACAGGTGATGGGGGTTAAAGAGGGCACTTCTAATGAGCACCGGCTAATGTATGGAAGTGTTAAATCACTTTATTGTACACCTGAAGCTAACATTACTGTATTATTAACATTGCTATATGTATGCATGAATTTAAATAAGTTTTAAAAATGTAAGATAAAATAATTGCTAAATCAGATGTGAAATTAGTTATCTTTCTACAGGTTGATAAAAAAACTTAACCCCTGTGGCATTAACTTTTCTTGTGGTCTACCAAATCACAACTCATCAGTTTTTCATAGGTTAACCTCTTTTATCTTATGGGGATATAAACTCTTAGCCCCTCCATCAGTTTGGGATTATTAATCAAATATACAGAGACAATGAAATTACAGGGCCCAGAAGAATCAGGTAAGAGTCAGTTACTCAGTAACAAGGTTAGACTTCTATTGGAGCAGGCTAATTAGAATATGTTCTAGTAAGATAAATTAAATAAATAATAAACTTAAATAATTTTAAAAAGTCAACCATGTTTCCATTGTCAAAATTTGGGTTGATTTTATTTTCACTACTCATGGTTCAAATTATTATATAGAATTCCTTGTGTAGCTCTATGCATGCCTGGAATATTCTAGAAAATCTCCTAAAATAAATTATCTCACTCCCCAAATAATAACAATTTATTCCCTACCTTCTTCAACTTCCACAATTTTAGCTATCTTGTCTTAGCTTGGCAACTGATTCTGAGATAGAAGCATTCAGGTGTACTGGAGAGTTGGTGAGGGAAGCAGAACCGGCAGCGAGAAGCTGAACTGTGATGCAATTGCCACAAAGTCTGTAGCTGATTGACCATGAGGTTCAGGAGCTGGAATGGCCCTCCAGAACTGTTCTAATTTCTGGCAGAGACAAGACCTTGCAACTCCACATCCACCAGTCTTTGGGTATCAGCAGCCCCTTGGGAGAGCATAGCCATGGACTAGAGATTGTCTTACCCAGGGGCCATGCCCAAGAAGGGGCACAGCTATAGACCATCGGCAGCCAAGGCTCCCGGAAGCTGGAAAGAGGAGTGCTTTGGTCCTGAGAAGGCATGTGGGCAGGAAAATAAGCATCCACTACACACTTCTAATACTCATGACGAACTTAGGAAATGGGTAATTTTATCATGCCCATCTTGCTAATGGAAAAACTGACATTAAGCAGTCAGAATACTTATATAAGCTATACAGCTAAATAAGTAATAAGGCCAAGACTGGAGCCCAGATGTCTGGCTCCAAAGGCTCCATTGCTCTGCATGCCCCATAAAAGGGAGAGAGAGAAGAGAAGGATCCAGAGATAGCACAAAATCTGGGTGTGCAATGGACTGAAAGTGCCCACTGAAAATGCCCTCGTGTCAGGGTGTCCGAAGGACATTTTAAAAATACCATCTAATGTTCAAGTGGAAGTTGCCGGATGTTGTGATGGAAATGCATTCTTCGTCTCCTCCTCCGTATTTTCCACCTGCACCTAAATCTTCAGGGAGGTCTCCTCCTTGTCTTAAAGGCAGTGGAGTTTTATGAATGTGGAATTTGAAGCAGCTGAATTTTACATCTAGGTCAATGAATACAGAATAGATGTTGCCTACTGGAATAGAAGGATAATCCAAAACTGAACAAATTTAGAAAAAGCATGGGCCTAAGAACAGAAATAACCTTAAGAACATAAGCCCTCTGGGAATTCACAGAAATTCTAGGGGAAGGGATTTGGATTTCCATAGGGTTCTTCCCAATAAAACTATCAATGGGAAGAATTTAATATTAGAGCCTCCTGCTTCATTTCCATGCTAACACACCACTCCCTACCCCTTAGATTTCCATCACCCTGCACCTACAATGCCTCAACCACAATCTTCCTCTATTGGTGGTATCAGTGAATAGCTCCCCCCACACAATTTTGTCAACTGAAGGGACTTTAGGATGTGTCTCTCATAAGAGTAGCTGCGTTCTCAAAAAGGACTCATAAAAATGCAAAAACTTGCATGACCCAAAGGAACAGAGTCAAATGACATTCAAAGCAGTTAAAACAATTTTCCTAAGGCACAATCCAGAATATTTTAAATATAAATGAGGTCTGGGTGGGAGGCTGGGGTTAGAAGCAGACACCTATCTACCTACTTTGAGGTCAGCCCTAGGCATAATGGCTAGGTTTACAGAGAGACCCAAGAGCATACTTATATGTTGAGAAGACACTGCCAAAAACAAAACAAAACAAACAAACAAAAAAAAAACAAAACTGAATTCACCTCCGATTGTTCCAATAACGAGACTCTAATAAAACAACTTGTTAAAGGTAGAATTAGGGGAAAACCACTATAATCTCAAGAACTACAATAAAGCTAAAGAAACCAAGAGCAGGAGCATGTGGTATTAGAGAAACGGGATATCAAGACACCATGAAACCAGAGAACAGCTTTATGGTTGTTTTGGTGTAGTAAACCAGAGTGAGTATAAACTCATCCAACTCTTAGCCTTCTCCTTAGCAGACATAAGAAGTCCAGGAACATCAATCTGTTCTCATGTTTCTTATTTTTCAAATCTTTTTGTCACATTTGCAACTCCACTAAATTCTGAGCTCAACTTGGCTCTCCGCTGTATCTCTGAGTGTTAGGTAGAAAGCAAAGTGACTTATTTGAGGTCAAATAGCTAGCTGGTGGCAAAGCCAGGAATAGAAATCAGGTCTGTTCATCCAGCTCAGTTTGTCTATATTATCATTGTATGACCTCTGTCCATCCCATCCGGTCTGGCCTGCAAGTGGACATTTTCTTTTCATTTCCCTGTCTCCCTAGCAACTAACTCATCACTCCCCGGATCTTTATGTTTCACATATGTATTGCAGGCCTACTTGCGAAGGAAAGAAAGAAAGAAAGGAAGAAGAGAGAGGGAGGAAAGGAAGGGAGGAAGAGAAAGAGAGGGAGAGAGGGAGGAAGGAAGGAAGAAAAAGAAAGAAGAGAGAGGAAGGAAGGGAGGGAGTGTAGGAGGAAGGAAGGAAGGAAGAGAAGGAAGGAGGGAGAGAGGGTCTGGCGGACAGCCAGAAAACGAGGGCAGGAGACAGAGAGAGAGAAAGAGAGGGAGGGAGGGAGGAAAGAAATATACAAAGAACGAAAATAAATAATGATAAAAACGTTCAATAAGCCAGAAAGAGAGAAAAAAAAATCCTCCATGTGATATAGCATATGTCCAAAAAATCTTCACACAACATCATGCATGACGGCTAAAGATCAAACACTTTCCCCCAAGATTGAAACAAGGTAAGGATGTCTGTTCACACCAGTTCAGTTCCACATTGTACTGGAAGTCCCAGCCCGCGTAGTAAGAGGAGAGAGAGAGAAAAAGGAAAGAAGAGAAAAAAGCATAGCGACTGGAATAGAAAAGTAAAACTATCTTCATTTTCAGATTGTATGACCATGTAAAATCTCTAATAATCTACAAAATCTACCAGAATTAATGTGTGACTTTACAGTTTTAGTATATGGAAGCTATATACAAAATTCAACTGTATTCCTACAGGTTGAAAAATAAAATTTTCAAAATACTATTAACAATGGCATTCAAGAACATGAACTATTAAGGGATAAATTTAATAAAGTTTGTATAAGACCTTACACTAAAAGCTAGGAAACATTACTGAGAAAAATTAAAGAAGCTGTAAATGAATACAGGTATTATATTTGTGTGCTTAAAGACTCAATACTGTTAAGAAGTCAAATTTTCAAAAAAAGAAAGAAAGAAAAGAAAGGATGAATACCCAACTTTTGTTGCAACATGGACGGGACTGGAAGAGATTATGCTGAGCGAAATAAGCCAAGCAGAGAGTCAAGTATCATATGGTTTCACTTATTTGTGGAGCATCACAAATGACATGGAGGACATTGGGAGATGGAGAGGAGAAGGAAGTTGAAGGAAATTGGAAGGGGAGGCGAACCATAAGAGACTATGGACTCTGAAAAACAACCTGAGGGTTTTGAAGGGGCGGGGGTGGGAGGTTGGGGGAACCAGGTGGTGGGTAATAGGGAGGGCACGTATTGCATGGAGCACTGGGTGTTGTGCAAAAACAATGAATACTGTTATGCTGAAAATAAATAAATAAATAAAAAGGCAAAAAAAAAAAAGAAGTCAAATTTTCCTGATTTTAACATTCTATAGAAATGAAAATGACATAAAATAGTCAAAGAACTTGAAAAAAAAAAGTTGGAGAACTTTCACTACCCAATTTCGAGACTTACTATAAAGACAAATAGATCAAAAGTAGATGATAATGAAGAAAGAACTGACAGAATGTTAGGAAAAAAGAGAGACTCCAGGAACAGACCCACACATGTCTCTCTTCAAAAGAGACACTGAAATCACTGGAGGAAAGAATATCCTTTTAACAAATGATGCTGGAAAAACTGGTTATTCATAGCAGGTAAAAATTAATCTTGACCCCTACCTCAAACTATACAAATAATGCTTCAGGAGGGATCACTGATAGAAACCTAAAAGCTAAAACTATAAAGCTTCCAGAAGAAGACATAAGAAAATACCTTCATGCCTTGCAGCAGGCAATGATTTTTTTTTTTTTTTTTTGATAGGATGCAGAAAGTTCTAACCAGGAAAGAAGAAACTGACAAACTGAACTCAATCAAAATAAAACATCTAATTACCAAAAGATATATGAAAAGATACTACTACTCATTCTGCCATTCCCCGTCCTGGGCCAGAAATTCTGAAAAGCTGTTCCTTCGTAAAAGTGGTAAGAATGCTGGCAACGTTTGTCAAGATTATGTTTTTCAGAACTCTGGAAATGACCACTTGAGTGGAAGAGCCTGGCGGCAGCCCTGGTCTTGACTAACCACAGGGCAGACTGAGCTCATTGTCTTGAACTCACGGGACTTCGGTACACTCCACCGACCAAGGGCTTATCCCTACATAGCTCCCTCAGCACTGGCTATCCTGACCAAGACCTTGTCATATCTTCCCACTGATCCCAAGATGTTAGTACCATCACATAGCTTTCTTCTAACAGACAAGGTTCTATTGTTGTTCGGTTTGCCTCCAACTCACCCAAAATTGTGATGATACTAACAAGACTAGATCCTCTCTTCCCCAAATAAAGATTTCTAGTCCTTGGGTCTTAAAGCATGGGTGGGACTAATCTTCCAAAATTATTAGTAACTACAAACTTGAGAGAACCCCAGCTTGCGCTTCACTGGTGCCTGGCAGTATCCCACCGAGACACCTCTTCACCATTTCTTCTCTTCTACTGGAAAGCCAGATGGCCAAGTCCATAAGTCAAGGATATGTGCTAATGGGAGTGGAAATATCTATAGTACCTTTGGGAGGACAGCCATAACTTTTATGATTATTCTCTTTGAGCCCTCTGCCTTTACACTTAGGCATAGCTATAGAGTCTGGGAAGCAACCTTTCCTCACTAACACTGTATTCCAGATAGAGCAACATCTTCTCTTCCATCTTCCCTTTATATTACACTTGATTTACAAGAGTGGAGGTGACGGCTTTACAGAATAATTTTCTCGTCTCGGCCTTCCCAGTAGGTGTCTGGCCTTAACCACTGGCAGCTCTCTAAACTTAGAATGTGGGATACTTAACGATGGTTTATGGTCTTCTGCTTTGGTACTTGGCTGTAATTCTAAGATAATAGGAAAAACTCTACTCAATAAGGGATTTAAAGAAATGAGTAGGCAGTGTATTTAGCAAAAAAATAAAATGAGTTTCAGAATCAGACTTAATATTTTTATTCAGTGCCTACTACGTTTCAGCCTCTAAACTAATTGCTGGTTGTGCGGAAGTAAATAAAATAAATAAAACAGGCATCATCCCTCTTCTAGTTGGGCTTTTGATCCTGATGAAGGAAACAGACATAGATAAATAAGCAAACACTGACATGTGGCTAACAGATGCAATGACTATGAAGGGTACAACAGGAAGAAGTGGTAGAGAATGGGAATGAACAGTGACTAAGACAGGCTGCCCCGAGCAGGTTAACAGAGATGGGTTTTAAAGTAACCTGGACTGGAAGCCTCACTCTCTCACTTAATAAATACATGATCTCTCTATTATTTAATGTCTCTTACACTCATTTTCCTCATCTATAAAACAGGAAGAATAATTTGTACCACATGCAGTTATTGTGAAGATTCAATTAAGTAAGAATATTAAAGGAAACTCTCTCCTGTTACTTTCCTAGAACACAGCAAAGGTTTTTAAAAAGCATCTGTCACCATTAAATAGAGGATTAGTATTGGAAAGGGGAGCGTGAACTGGACAAAAACAACAACCAGACTGAACGCTTACTTTGTAACTCTGACCTTGTAATTGCTCTGAGCTTGCTCTTCCCCAACGGTAAATGAGAGTAGATAGTACCTTACAGAACATAAGACTGTAAAATACCTTATAAAATAAAAATATTTATTTGTAAAGCTCCAGGGGTCTACAAAAAAAAATTGGTCTTGAATATTGGCATTATGTAATGGAAGAAAATAAAGATCTCCCTTGGATATCCGACTACAAGCTAGCCTTTACATGAGTTTGTTCTGTGTTGTCTAGAAGACTTCAAATATTTTGTATAAAGTAGCTATGTGTTTTGTTTTTTGGGGTTTTTTAGAGAGATGGCGAGGGAGGGGACCATGGAGAGGGAGAGAAAGAATTTTCAGCAGGCTCCATGTCCAGTGTGTGAAACCGACTCGGGGCTTGATCTCACAATCCTGAAATCATGACCTGAACCAAAATCAAGACTTGGACTTCAAGACTTGAAGACTTGGCTTCACCAACTGAGCCACCCAGGCACCCTAAAGGTAGCTATGATTTAATAAATTTCCCTGAGTGCTTAGGAAGCAAATATGAGGGCGCCTGGGTGGCTCAGCGGGTTAAGCCTCTGCCTTTGTTCGGCTCAGGTCATGATCCCAGGGTCCTGGGATCGAGCCCTGCATCAGGCTCTCTGCTTAGCAGGGAACCTGCTCCCCGCTGCCCTTGCCTGCCTCTCTGCCTACTTGTGATCTCTCTCTGGCAAATAAATAAATAAAATCTTTTAAAAAAAAGAAAGCAAATATGAATACTTTAGAGAAACCAATTTGCAAACCAGGTTTTGGAGAATTCTAAAAAAGTACCAAGACACATTAAATCTTCATCTAAAATCTCAAACACAGGAAAATGAAAAGGACTCAATGAGTACAAACCAGAAAAAATAAGACTCTAGAATACTAAAACTGTCACAAATAGAATATAAAATAATTATGTTGGATGGCTTTAACAGAATAAAGGATACGGTTAAAATTAAAGAACAAGAGACTATAAATACTACTGTTTAAGGTATAAAAATAACTTTTAATAAGGAAAACTAAAATTAAAAGGAAATAATAAATGGGTAGATGGCATACAGAAGCAACAGAAAAAAAATTAGTAAATGACAATGCAGATCTAAAGAAACGACCTGAATGCATCATAAATAAGAAATATGAAAGGAAAGGAAAATTAGGAAACAGAAAACTGTGAGAAAGTAAATCTAACAAATGTCTGTTAGAGTTTCAGAAAGAGAAGAGGAAGAACTGAGTAGAGGCAATAGTTAAAGATATCAGAAAGCCATTAAAGACACCCAAATAAAAGGAAAGTTCTGCTCATGTGGAGGAGGACAATGTTTTAAAGATGTCAGTTCTCCTCTCAATGATCTTTGGGTTCATAAAATTCCAATCAAACATCCTATAAACTTTTGGGTGAACTTGACAGGTTAATTCTATGATGTACATAGAGCAAAGAACAAAAGTAGCCAAGACTCTTGGAGAACTAGAAGTTAGAAGTAGGGTCAGCACGAACAGATATCAGGTCTTAATACAAAGAGCTAACAATTAATACGCTGTGGTAGTGAGGCAGTAATAGACAAACT
The DNA here is from genome assembly GCF_922984935.1 of Meles meles. Taxonomy (NCBI): domain Eukaryota; kingdom Metazoa; phylum Chordata; class Mammalia; order Carnivora; family Mustelidae; genus Meles; species Meles meles. The sequence continues at coordinate 16,112,505 of NC_060075.1, read as the reverse complement.
GACCGACGGGAAAAAGAAACTAAAATATAGATGAAAACTTGATTTATGACAGAACTAGCACTGTAGAAGACTAAGATACATTTTTCAATAAATGGTCCCAGAGAAACAGATTATCCTTATAGAAAAAAAATGAGGGGCGCCTGGGTGGCTCAGTGGTTTAAAGCCTCTGCCTTCGGCTCAGGTCATGATCCCAGGGTCCTGGGTCGAGCCCCACATCGGGCTCTCTGCTCTGCAGGGAGCCTGCTTCCTCCTCTCTCTCTGCCTGCCTCTCTGCCTAGTTGTGATTTCTCTCTGTCAAATAAATAAAATATTTAAAAAAAAATGAAATTGACCCTACCTCAAAGGATACATAAAAATTGATTCCAAGAAGATAGAATATAGAAAAGTGAAATTGAAATCTATGTAACTTTTAGAAGATAATATAAGAAAGTATCTTTTTTATATAAAAGAGGAAAGAAGCATTTAAGAAACAAACACACACAAAATGTGAATATCCTGAAAGGAAAGATTTATAAATTCAATTAAATTAAGTAATTCTGTTTAGGAAAACACTATGAAGTAAATAAAAAAGACAAAACACAAAATAAAGTTATTTTCCACAACTATAACTGACAAAGAATTAATAGAAACCAATAGGAAAAAGAATCCTCCTCCCAAAAAAGGAACCAAAGATTTTAACAGGTACTTTACAGGAAGGGAACCACCAGCCCCCCCAACCCCACAAAAAAATTTAAAAAATTAAAAAGGTGAAAATGATCAAATTCATTAGTAATCAGAGAAATGGAAATTTACCCCCTCTCCTTCTGCACCCCATTCCTCTCTACCACTCCAAAACCAACAGATTAGTAAAAATTAAAAAGTCTGGCATGGAATGAATTAACTAACATACTATTAGGAGTGCAACATGGCACAATCACTTTAGGAAACAAACTGGTGTTACCTAGGAATGCTAAAGATGCACATAGCACAAGAATTCCTAATTTCACTCCAAGGTACAGATCGTAGATCTCTGGCACACATGGATATGACGATGTCAAAAACATATCAGCACTGTTTATTACAGAATATATGGAAATAGCTCAAATGTCCAATGAAAGCAGAATGGATAAATACATTACATACAGTATATTCATACAATAAAATAATACTCTTTGGTAATGAAAATGAATGAACTACAGCTCCACAGAACAAAATGGGTGAAACTCCAGAACAGTGGTAATTGGAAAATGCCAATTACAACTGTTTTCTGTGCATTGATTTTGTATCCTGCCACACTGCTGAACTGCTGTATGAGTTCTAGTAGTTTGGGGGTGGAGACTTATGGGCTTTCCACATAAAGTATCATGTCATCTGTGAAAAGAGTCTGATTTCTTTACCAGTTTGAATACCTTTTATTTCTTTTTGCTGTCCAGGACTTCCAGTACTATGTTGAACAACAGTGAATAGGGTGGCCATCCTTGTCGTGCTCCTGATCTTAAGGGAAAGGCTCTTAGCTTTTCCCCATTGAGAATGACATTGGCTGTGGGTTTTTCATAGACGGTTTTTGTTGTTGTTGTTGTTGTTTTTACTTCTATAGATAGGAATTTTCTTCAATAATTTTTTATTAACATATAATGTATTATTTGTTTCAGGGGTACAGGTCTGTGATTCACCAGTCTTGCAAAATTCACAGCGCCCACCACAGCACATACCCTCCCCAATGTCCATCCCCCAGCCACCCCATCCTTCCCAACCCCCTCGACTCCAGGAAACCTCAGTTTGTCTCCTGAGATTAAGAGTTTCTTATGGTTTGCCTCCCTCTCTCGTTTCATCTTGTTTTATTTTTCCCTCTCTTCCCCTATGATCCTCTGTCTTGTTTCTCAAATTCCTCATATCAGTGAGATCATACGATACTTGTCTTTCTCTGACTGACATATTTCACTTAGCATAATGCCTTCTAGAGCCATCCAATTCGTTGCAAATGGCAAAATTTTTTTTTTAATGGCTGCATAATATTCTATTGTTTATATATATCACATCTTCTTTATTCATTCATCTGTCAGGGGACATCTAATTTCTTCCCATAGTTTGGCTACTGTGGACATTGCTGCTATAAACATTGGGGTCCATGTGCCCCTTCGGATCTCTACATTTGTATCCATGGGGTAAATATCCAGTAGTGCAATTGCTAGGTCACAGGGTAGTTCTATTTTCACCTTTTGAGGAACCTCCATGCTGTTTTCCAGAGTGGCTGCACCAGCTTGCATTCCCACCAACAGTGTAGGAGGGTTCCCCTTTCTCCGCATCCTCGCCAACATCTGTCGTTTCCTGACTGTTAATTTTAGCCATTCTGACTGGTGTGAGGTGGTATCTCATTGTGGTTTTGATTTATATTTCCCTGATGCCAAGTGATGTTGAGCACTTTTTCATGTGTTTATTGGCCATTTGGATTGGTCTTACCTTTAAAATGATATTATGACCCCAAATGGCCAAGGAAATGTTGAAAAAGAAAAACAAAGCTGGGGTATCATGTTGCCTGATTTCAAGCTATATCACAAAGCTGTGATCACTAAGACAGCAGGGTACTGACACACAAAAAACCCACAGATCAATGGAACAGAATAGAGAGCCAGATATAGACTCTCAACTCTATGGCCAACTAATCTTCGACAAAACAGGAAAAAATGTCCAATGGAAAAAAGACAGTCTCTTCAATAAATGGTGCTGGGAAAATTGGACAGCTATATACAGAAGAACGAAACTTGTCCATTCTCTTACACCATACACAAAGATAAACTCAAAATGGATGAAAAACCTCAAAGTGAGACACGAACCTATCAAAATCCTAGAGGAGAATATAGGCAGCGACCTTTTCAACATCAGCCACAGCAACTTCTTTCAAAACACAACTCCAGGGGCGCCTGGGTGGCTCAGTGGGTTGAAGTCTCTGCCTTCGGCTCAGGTCATGATCCCAGGGTCCTGGGATCGAGCCCCACATCAGGCTCTCTGCTCAGCAGGAAGCCTGCTTCCTCCTCTCTCTCTGCCTGCCTCTCTGCCTACTTGTGATCTCTGTCAAGTAAATAAATAAAATCTTAAAAAAAAAACAACAACACATCTCAGGGGCACCGAGGTGGCTCAGTCATTAAGCATCTAGCTTTGGCTCAGGTCATGACCCCAGAGTCCTGGAATCAAGCCCCACATTGGGCTCCCTGCTCAGCAGAAGGCCTGCTTCTCCCTCTCCCACTCCCCCTGCTTGTGTTCCCCATCCTTACTGTGTCTTTCTCTGTCAAATAAATAAATAAAATCTTTAAAAAGTCTCTAAAGGCAAGGGAAACAAAAGAGAAAATGAACTTTTGGGACTTCATCAAGATAAAAAAACTTCTGCACAGCAAAGGAAACAGTCAACAAAACAAAGAGACAACCCATGGAATGGGAGAAGATATTTGTAAATGACATTACAGACAAATGGCTGGTATTCAAGATCTATAAGGAAATTCTTAAACTCAACACCCAGAAAACAAATCATCAAGTCAAAAAATGGACCAAAGACATGAAAGACACTTCTCCAAAGAAGACATAAAAATGGCTAACAGGCACACGAAAAAATGATCAACATCATTAGCTATCAGGGAAATTCAAATAAAAAACGCATTGACATACCACCTTACACCAGTTAGAATGGCAAAATTTGACAAGACAAGAAACAACAAACGGAGAGAATGTGGAGAAAGGGAACCCTCTTACACTGTTGGTGAGAATGCAAATTTGGAAAATAGTGTGGAGGTTGCTCAAGTAGTTAAAAATAGAGCTATCGTGTGACCCGGCAATTGCACTACTGGGTATTTATTATCCCAAAGACACAGATGTAGTGAAAAGAAGGGCCATACGTACCCTAGTGTTCACAGCAGCAATGCACAATAGCCAAACTGTGGGAGGAGCCAAGATGCTTTCAACAAATATATGGATAAAGAATATGTGGTCCCTATACACAATGGAATATTCCTCAGCCATCAGAAGGGATGAATACCTAACATTCGTATCAACATGGAAGGAACTGGAGGAGATTATGCTGAGTGAAATAAGTCAAACAGAGAAAGACAATGATCATATGGTTTCACTTATTTCTGGAGCATAAGGAATAGCATGGGGGACATTAGGAGAGGAAAGGGAAAAATGAAGGGGGGAAATCAGAGGGGGAGATGAACCATGAGAGACTATTGACTCTGGGAATCAAACTGAGGGTTTTAGAAGGGAGAGGGGTGGAGGGATGGGTTAGCCTGGTGATGGGTATTAAGAAAGGCACATATTGCATGGGGCACTGGGTGTTAAACACAAACAATGAATCATGGAACACTACATCAAAAACTAATGATGTACTGTATGGTGACTAACATAATTTTAAAAAAACTATAAAAAAAGAAAAAAAGAAAAATGCCAATTACAAAATACTACAGTTGTATTTCATTTACATAACATTTAAAAATGCAAACAGAGCTATAGTATGTTTTGTTCTATTTTCTTGTGTTTTTACCAGTATGCATGAACAAGTGTGTATGTATATTTAGTTCTACACAATTTTTTTAAAAGATTTATTTATTTATTTATCTATTTATTTGACAGACAGAGATCACAAGTAGGCAGAGAGGCAGGCAGAGAGAGAGGGGGAAGCAGGTTCCCCGCTGAACAAAGAGCCTGATGCGGGGCTCGATCCCAGGACCCTGGGATCATGACCTGAGCCTTTAACCCACTGAGCCACCCAGGCACCCCATAGTTCTACACAATTTTATAACACACATAGGTCCACGTACTTCGCAAGTCAAGATACAGAACAGTTCAATCACCAGGAAGATCCCTCAATTTGTTTATAAACACATTCACCTCTCTTCATCCCACTCTAATCCCTAATCCCCAGCAACCTCTAATCTGTTCTTCATTTCTAAAATTTCATTTTTCAAGAATGATATAAAAACAAATCTACAGTATGTAATCTTTTGGTTATTGGCTTTATTCAATTAACAGAATTGCCCCGAGATCCATCCAAGTTATTGAGTGTATGAACACTCTTATTTCCTTATTTGTCAACTGTATGCCCTGTTCAGTGAAATATCTGTTCATATTCTTTCTCTGTTTTCTAGTTGGATTGTTTTTTTTATTATTGAAATGGAATTTAATTAACATATACTGTATTATTAGTTTCAGAGATAGAATTTAGTGATTCATCAGTTGCATACAACACCCAGTGCTCATTCCATCACGTGCCTTCCTTAATGCCCATCACCTAGCTACCCCACCACCCCACCCACCTCCTCTCCAGCAACCCTCAGTTCCCGGTAGTTAAGAATCTCTTATATAGTGAAAAATTTAATGAAAAACAAGGAAATAAGTAAAAATTTCAGGCCGATTAGAGGAGGTTAAGGGATGGATTAATTAAGACATCTACATGGACTTCAGAGGTTATGGTAGTACCCTTCATTATTAAAATGAATAATAAATACCCAAGTATTTGTTGGTTATTATTCCTTATAATTTGTTTTATAAATAGGTTGTTGTAGGGGCGCCTGGGTGGCTCAGTGGGTTAAGGCCTCTGCCTTCAGCTCAGGTCGTGACCCCAGGGTCCTAGGATGGAGCCCCGCATCAGGCTCTCTGCTCAGCGGGGAGTCTGCTTCCCCACCACCCCCCTGCCTGCTTAAGCCTTGTAAAATTAGAAGCAGAAAAGTGACAGGTGACTCTTTACACAATCAAGTTAATACTGTCCACTCAAAGTTGCCACCCTAGAAAATAGGCACAAAATTTCTCTCAAGAGCAAATAGTATTTTCCAGAGATTCTAGTATTTTGTTCAAAACTTTAGAGAAATTCCTCTTTTTTGGAAATGCCTTCTGAACCTGCAGCTGTTCTTTTGAACATTCTGAATGGTGACAGTCCTTATCCTTTGAGGATAGATTTTGTTTTAGTCAAACAGCAACAAGCTATTTGAAATCAAGTTTGATGGATGAGATGGGTGATTTAGCTCTATAATAGATAAGTGAGATGACAATGTGTTTCATAAAACAGTTTCTCAAAGTAATTCCAAAGAATAATAGACTTTCAGGATGAGCAAAGTAATCTAATCCAACTTTCCTCACAACTCAGGAACTAGTTCTGCCAAGAATCCTGACAAATGGCCAGACGGCTTCGGTTTGGAATTTCCAAGTAACATGAACTACAACAAAACACCCTAGATCGCTGGTGGTGATGAGCATTAATATTTACCGATTAATCTAATTGTCTTTTCTAAATCTATAATCTTTTGTTGTATTTTGTGGGTCACTATTGGTCCACTGTTCCAATTTATAAGTATCTAAATCTGATTTCCATCATCGTGGTATTAGCACTAGTTTCCAGAGGAGAAGAAGTACAAGGTCATAAGTTGATAAGTATTCATGTATGATTCACCTAAGTCATTAATGAAAGTAGCAACCAGAACATGACCAAATGTGAAGCTCCTACTCAAATAGAAACCTGCTTCCAGCTTGGAATTAATTAATAATTATCATGGGGATGGTTTCCATCTTGATCATAGGGAAATCATGAAGAACTAACAGGTGGATTGCTAAAGTCTAGATACAATCTATCTTTGGAATCTCCCAAATCATTCACTATTGTAATCTTATCCAATAAATGAAATGAGGCTAACCACATATATTCCTTTAGGGAACTCATGCTAGCTCATTGTGATTTTCATTTCTAAGTCTACCTAAAACATCTATGTAAGGACTCTTAGGGGAATTTTGTAGAGGTTGCTACTAATCCCATTAAGTTATAAATTCACCTGACCAGTTTTGAGAATGAGAATATTTTCCTATCACCAATCTTCCAGAAACTCTACCATTTTCAATATTTCTCAGATATTATTGGTCCTATGATCAAATTTGCAAGCTCTCTCACTATCTGTGATGTAATTTGAATGTGGAAACCTTCCCTCTTCAAAAAAGTGGATTGTTTGAAATATGCTCTTTCTGATCTTGGGTTTTTCATATTATCAATATTTATTCCTCTCTTCCAGTTTTAAAATAATTCTCCTTAATGGAAATATCTAAAGCAATAATGGGCAAAAATTCATACCTATTACAGACCTAAAATACTAGTATTAATTTCCTTAGAATTTAGGATTCTTTCAAGGGCACTAAGAATTAAAAACATCCAACACATATTTGTCTTAAAATATGTATTTTAAACTATATTATTTGTGCCTTAGGACAATGTGTATTGACAACTGACTGTCCTCAGGCGATTTTGGCATTGTTATGCCTTAGGACAGTCTGTATTGAAAATCTTTAAAACGTCAGAGTTCATAACTGCTTCTTAATTTTTCCTCTATTTCTTTGCACTAATGTTTAGACATTTACCCTAGAGAGAGGGTAACAAAATACTTAGCATAGACATGGAGACAAGGGAGTGAAAAACACAAGACAAGGAGGTATGGGAAGAGAGGAAGGTGGCATGGGTTGGGCAAATTCCATGTTAGAGATTGGTTCATCTTTGGACGTGCAAAACAGGAAGTAGTGCATCTCACAACTGCCACACAAGCTGGTCCTAGACAAAATCCTTCCATAGCACCATTATTTTCAGTTCATCCTGTTGTGAACCAAAAGTTTGTGTCCCTTTCCAAATTCACACATTTCCGTTCTAACTCCCAATGTCATGATATTTGAAGATGGAGCCTTTGGGAGTTTTAGATTAGGTCCCATGATGTGATTAGTGCCCTTATAAAAAGAGGAAGAGACCAGAGTATTCTCTCCCTCCCCACCCCCCCCATCCATGTGAGGGCACGGTGACACTAGAGAAGGTCATTTGCAAGCCAAGAAGAGAACCTTTATCAAGAAGAAATCAAGGAGCACCCTGACCTTGGACTTCCCAACCTCCAGAACAATGAGGAATAAATTCCTGTTGGCTATGCCACCTAGTCTACAGGATTTTTTTTTTCAGCGTGAACTAAGACACACCCTAACCGTAGCAATAAGATATCTTATTGAAATGAAATGCTTTCTATAAAATAAGTCCCTTGCTTAAAAGCAAAGTAACTCTGTGTTCTTTCCAACATTAAATCCACATCCTCAACCCACACTTTCAGTTTCCTACCCAGTGCCTCCCTGCATCCATTCATGCAGGGGTCTATCTTGCCAATCCACGTACGTCCTTCCATCAGGGGAAGTAAATCGTTCATTTCCATGCCTTCACAAATACTAATTCTGCCACCTGGAATGGTCTTACCATTACCTTCTTCATATGGTTATCCTCTATTTCTCCTTCCTACAGAAAACAAAAATGAAAACAACCACCATAAAAACTACTAAAAATAAGCCTTCTCTGTGGTTCCCATAATAAAATCCCCCTGTCTGTTTACTGCCCTGCTCCCTTCCATGTCTTGTTTTTTGGTGGAAAGCAGGGAAGAGAAAATCTTAAATCAGTGGTTTGGTTTTAAAGATCCCGATTTAAATAATGTGGGTAGGACTTGGCCCTTAATATTTGGAAAACCTCCCTGTGGGAATCTAATGTGCAGCCAGGGAAAAAAGTCACTGTGGGATCAATGCTCCTTGGTCCAGCTGTGTACAGAGTCTCCAGCCAAGTTTTGGAAACATGCTCTTAATTAGGAGCCATCCACAGACCTACCAAATTAGAAGCTCTGAGGCCCAGGCATTTGTATTATTAAACAGCTCTTGCCAAGCCTAGATTGAGAAACCCAGGCCAAAACAGTGTGCTGGTCTGATGGTGGAAAAGGGTGGAAGGTTAGGAGGCCAACTGCCCTCTTCCCTCCCATTTTGAAAGTCCAAAACATTGGCCTTTTAACATCTTCCAAACCATGTGGGTATTATATAGCGCCCCACTGGGTCAGCGCCAGCTTCATTTACCGTGGCACTGGGATATATCCCCAACAGAATAAGCAAGTGTAGACGCATGCAAGAGAGTCCCGTTTTGTGCGAGGGAAGAAGAGGAGTATGCGAAGCAACTAGGAAGAACATGTGTTCCCCAGAAACACTCTGTACTCCCTGAAGACTAACCACACAGCTATCATACAACCCCAACTTGTTATGTTAGTGGTATGGCTCATCTTCAAGGAGCACAGAAGAGCGAACTCTGCCAAGAAAGGAAGTTGGGAAGGCTTCAGTGAGGAGGTGGCGTTTGAGCTCAGCCTGAGAAGAATCCCACCAGATGAAGAATTCGGATCAGAGTTTGCTGTGAAGAGGTGAAAGCACAGCCAAGGCCCAGAGCGGTGACAGTGAAGGTCTTGCGCCGGGACAAGGAGTCACTCATTGTGGCTCCCATTAGAAAGCATGAAGGAGGGGCGCCTGGGTGGCTCAGTGGGTTAAAGCCTCTGCCTTTCGCTCAGGTCATGATCCCAGGGTCCTGGGATCCAGCCCCGCATCGGACTCTCGGCTTGGTAGGGAGCCTGCTTCCTCCTCCCTCTCTCTCTCTGCCTGCCTCTCTGCCTACTTGTGATCTCTGTCTGTCAAATGTATAAATAAAATCTTAAAAAAAAAAAAAAAGAAAGAAAGCATGAAGGAAAGAAACAGAGTATAAAGTTGGGATGGCTGAGGGCAAGAGGATGACGTCTTTTTTTTTTTTAAGATTTTATTTATTTGTCAGAGAGAGAGAGAGAGAGAGAGCAAGCACAGACAGACAGAGTGGCAGGCAGAGGCAGAGGGAGAAGCGGCTCCTTGCAGAGCAAGGAGCCCGATGTGGGACTCGATCCCAGGACGCTGGGATCATGACCCGAGCCAAAGGCAGCTGCTTAACCAACTGAGCCACCCAGGCGTCCCAAGAGGATGACGTCTTGAGTAGCCTACTAAGGAGGTCACGGACAACAGGAATCACTAAAGCTTTTATGTAAGAGAACTCATTATTACTCTGGTCGCAGCCACATTTTTCTTATTAATAAAACTTCTATGGAACCATGGCAGAACGTTCAATGTGATAGTTTCCTGGGAATCATGGAACTGTCTTCTTATAATTTTGTAACATCTTCAGACAATCTGAACATTCATGAAAAGGTTCACTGTCAGAACAAAAACGGCAAGAAAGACCTTCAAGTGACTGTAAGATTTCCTAAGAAAAGCTTGCACACTATTGAAGCTCAGGATCAATCCCCACAGGTGTCTCCAGCTGCTATCCCGTTCGGGTGCTCTAACAACCTGCCACTCACGGCTGCTTCCACCAGTAACCCCAAGACAGCTGGATCCAGAATAGGTAAACTCAAACCTCACGCACAAGACGCCACTGGAGGCAAACTCAGCAGGGAGGTAATTAAAAACGAAATCACTGTTCTCTTAATAATCTTTAAAAACAAATGATAATGTAGACTCTCGAATCCATATGCAGCATGTGCAGAAAAACTGAAGGGCACACTGAGAGTGAACATTTCTTCACTGATCAAGAAAGGTTCTCTCCTCCAGTCCCAAACTTCATCTCTGCCCCTACTCACCCCTGCCTGCCCCCCCCAAAAAGACTCTGCAAATTCCCAAAGGTCAAGTGGATGCCTCCTTAACCCTTCCCTCCTCTGCTTTAAACATGCCTCAGCCCCATCACTGACCTATTCCTTTGCCTCTCTCTCCGAAAAACAAATAGACACAAACAAAAACAAAAAACACCCAGCTGTATCTCCCAACTTAAGCAAAATTTTCCAGCAATGTTTTTATTCTATTTCTGCCTGCCTCTTGCTGACTGTTAGATCAACATCCTTTGCTCACTGTTAACCTCACTCTCTCCTTCCAGACCAGCTTGTATCTTTTCTTGTGGCACTCATGCTATTATTCCCCTGATACTGTAAGGTCAGTTTTTTCTAACCTTTCTTGGTAGATGACAGAATACTTGGGACAGGGACTTATTTTTGGATCACTTTGTGCAAAGCATAGGGGGGCAAAGTATTCATGAATGTGATTGAAACTACATGAAGAAATTGTGTCCTGTACACAGAAAATCTCTAATAGGGTTGCAATCTTCAATTTGGTGGTTTATAGTCCATGGGAGGTGGGAGACCCTATTACTTAATAATGGACAGAAATGACTCAGACAGGCTTTTTTGGCTCTCAAGAGAAAACAAAAAATATATATATATAATATAAAATAAAACATAGTATTATATATAAATATACATATTTATAATATTTATGATATATATATTTAATATACATATTAATACATATAATATACATATATAATATATATACACATATATACATATAATATATATGTATATTATAATATGTATATTTAGACAGAAAAAAGAAAAAATATATATTTATATATAAATATACATGTTTATAATATTTATATATAAACATACATATTATATATGTATACATATTATACATATACATATATATATGTATTATACATACACATATATACATATATATGTATGTATATACATATTATACATATACATATATGTATATATATTATAAATATTATAAATATGTATGTTTATATATAAATATTATAAACATGTATATTTATATATATAAATATATATTTTTTTCTTTTTTTCTGTCTGTAACTTAGAAGAAGAAACCAGAACTCTATTTTAAAATGAGTACTTGGCATTTTGACTACAGGGAACAGTTCTCAGGAAAATGAAAAACAAAAGAAAATCAAAGAGTAGACAAGCACATTTTCGGTGACATCAGCATTTTATAAGATGAGCAGAGCCTCTGCAAGCCTCGACGGCACGTCTGTTGGCTCATTTACTATCAGGAGTGGGTAGCACTCAGTAACAGCCACGCTGTGTGTGTACACAGTCAAGAAACACCCTTTATCTTCTTATTTTTATTTTAATTTGAGTAGGCTGCACAGATATTTGGAAGTGCTAAATCTCCATGAAGATTAGGGAGAAGAGAACTATAACGTGCAGTGGAGATGGGGCATGCAGGAGGAGAAGAGGGAAGGCTGACAAGGGGATGTGATGAATGGGGTTCGCACTTCCCTTCACGCTACGAGAAGCCTCCTTTCATAACCCCCTCGTCCCATGGCTGTTCCTGGCTGAAAAATATCTCCATACCTACCAACCAAACTCTCTCCATACATACCACCCCAGCTTCAGCCTTCCCCCTTACCATGGTTGTCGTGAATTCCCACCAGGGTACCAAAGAGATCATGAGCTCAGCTCCCTCCCACCAGGCCAGAAGTGCCCTTCAGAGGCTGCCCTCTGAAGCCCCAGCGAGCCTGGGGAGCCGGGACTCAGCCCAGGGGTGCTGCCCACTCGCAGCACCTCACGGGACTTAAAGTGAGAACCAGGTGGGGTGGCTGATGGCTCTGAGCCTTATAAGGATAACCGTGATGAGCTGTTGAGCATCTACTTTCTCGCAGACAACATACATAGGCGGTTTAAAAACAACAACGACAACAGAGCACTAGGGAATAGTATTAATACTGCTAGAGCAGCTGGAGGGTGGACATGAGGCAGCCTGGGGAGCTTACAGAACTTGTCTAAAATGGCAAGTGACTAAAGGATGGAGTGGGGATTTGAACCCAAAGGGCGGTCCCTCGAAGAAGCGAGGCACACTCTGCCAGGAGGTGTGAACGTTGGCAGGGGAGGCTGAGAAGGGAATCAAGGCCAGTGAGGAAGAGGCACTTTACCTAAAAATGTCGGGGCACCGCTGAAGACTTCTCTCTGACTCAGGATCAGTCAGAGACTCAAGAGCTTTTTCTGTCAAACACAAGGTTCCAAGCCACGCGGCTCCAGTCATAGAATGACAGCCCGGGAGGAACGGGAGACTGGCCGAGGCAGCCACACCCGGCAGGCAAAGTGGGGAAGCCCTCGAGAAACCTCGGCTGTTCAGGGAGGACAGTGGGAAACATAGGAAAACGCCCAGGACCGGGAGGCTCGTCATTCCCCCAAGTGCGAACAGTGGTCTTGAGGACTCTGGTAGTGGGTCCCCCTGCCCTAAGCAACGAAGGAGAAAAGCAGCTTCTGGAGGAGATGCAGTAGGAGCCCAGAGCTGGACTATGCTACGAACGATTAAAGGCCGTCTGACGGGAAAGTGTTCCCGCTGGAGGGACTGGTGACAAATACGACCACAATGAAAAAGGACCAGATTTTTCAACAGGATGGATTTCTTGCGTATAAAATACACAAGAGACATAGCTTTTTACTTTGTCGGCATTTTGGTCAGCAGAAGGTTCTTGGTCTTGGCACATAATATTTTAGTGTCTTAAACAACTAGATTTTCTGCAACCATGTGCTACCTTCACTAGATGCCACTGAAATTGAAACAGGGCATAAAACCTGAAATCCACACTAAATGTGCCCTAAAAGGCACCTAACTGTTGTTTGCAGCCCAAGGAGGACTCTTGGCAGTCACACGCTGGCTGCGCCGAAAGATGTTTGCTGTCAGATCCTTTGATGGACTCACAGCTGCCCTGGGTGACGTGGGGACACAGAGGCTCTTCCCTGAGGGACTTCCTCCTCAGCAGGCCTCTCAGAGCAGCTCCCTCAGCCCAGAATCGCTTACAATGTCTCAACTCCCTCAGGGTTCTCTCTGAAAACCAGATGAGTCTCTTGGTGAGCTGGGCTGCCTTTGACCAATAGATCAGAGAGTTTAAGAGTGACATGTCTCCAAGTCCCCCGGACATGAATCCATCACTTCCTGAGTTCACCGGGGTTTTGCAGGGGAGCCCGCTCCTCCATGGGCCCCGAGCGGAATGGTGTTACAGAAAGACTGGGCAAAGCAGGCCTCCACAGGGTTCGTCTGAGGTTGGTTGGGAAGACGTCACCCCTTCATGCCAAGGTCCCCAAATTATTTCTCTCAGAGTCACAAGGGAGCCTGTTAACCAAGAACTTCCAGCTCCCAGATGGAATTCTGGTCCAGTGGCATTGGTGGGGGTGGGGGAGGATGGCCACAAATTTCCATTTCTGATAAACTTCCTCAGGAAGTTCTTATGCATGTTATGCATGATATCCACAAACCACATCTAAAAAGCACACTGTCCCAGCAGGAAAAAGCAGGTGGCCAAAAGAAAACATGAACATTTACTGAATGCCTAGTATATGGCAGTACTTACATATACTGATATATATTTAATATAATATGATACATATCTAAAATATATATTAATATATATGTAAAATATATATCATTTATATATCTAATTACTATATGTACATATTAAATAAAAATTTATATTATATATTATATTTTTATATATTCATATTCTATAATTATGTATTTATATGTATGTATTTATATTCTATATTTGATATTTATATTTTTAATATATACAAATATTAATTAGATATATAAATGATATATTTTTTTATATATACATATATTTTTATATATATATATCAGTTCACTCAACCCTCAAACCTGCTCTCTGATATGGACAGTTTTTTTTTAAGATTTTATTTATTTATTTGACAGACAGAGATCACAAGTAGGCAGAGAGGCAGGCAGAGAGAGAGAGGGTAGCAGGCTCCCTGCTGAGCAGAGAGCTCGACGTGGGGCTCCATCCCAGAACCCCAAGATCACGACCCAAGCCAAAGGCAGAGGCTAACCCACTGAGCCACCCAGGTGCCCCGGATATGGACAGCATTATTAATCCCATCATACACATGCAAAAACTGAGGTTCACATCAATATGGTAACATGCCCAAGTTCACACATCCAATAAGATACAAGTAGCATTTGACCCAGGTTTGTCTGTGGAATCCCCAAAGTCAAGCACTTTCCCCCACACAGTGAGGGTTTCCAGGAATAGCAAACTCCACAGCTAGGTTGAGGACTGAAACCTAAAAGAAAGTACTGGAGTTTAAATTTGGGGAGAACTTAGATACCCTGTACCCTTGCGGATTGTTGCATTTTATATTTTTGGGTTACTTAGACAACCAAGTGTCTATTTGTATAGCCTTCACAGGAAATAGGCAGACCGTGGACCCCCATTTTCTCCACCGGGGTACACTAAGTGTCCCACCACCTTTTTATCTCATGCCACCCAGCATCACTGTTCTCACTGATTATGACAACAGGTAGTAAGAGAAAGACCAACCAAGAAATCTTGAGAGAGAAAAATCTCAGAGTGAGAAGCCGAAGAGAAAAACTTATAAGTTTGTACATTTTACTTGTACCCTTCAGAACACAAGGACCCTAAGCGTCATTCTTGCTTCTCTCTGCATTTAAAATGGCATAAATCACCATTGTCTTCAGAGACAATTACACTGACCAGTCTGACAAGGTCATCAGAACATTAGGACTTTTGTCTCTGGAAAGATGATTAGCAAGAAATGATTATCAGACAGTATATTTATTTTTATTTTATATTTTTATGTATATATGGATTACACTTTCAATTACTTGAGTTTGAGTTTGAGGAGAAAAAGTATTTTCTATTTTTTTAAAAGATTTTGTTTATTTATTTGACAGACAGACACCACAAATATGCAGAGAGGCAGGCAGAGAGAGAGAGAGGGGTAAGCAGCGTCCCCACTGAGCAGAGAGCCCGATGTGGGGCTCGATCTCAGGATCCTGGTATCATGATCTGAGCCGAAGGCAGAGGCTTTAATCCTCTGAGCCACCCAGGTGCCCTGAAAAAGTATTTTCTAATACTAGAATTTGTCTTTAATTTGCCATTCCTTTTACTCAAGACTAATTTTAAGGTTTTCTGACATCCAAATAATACCAATAGTGAATTTTATTACTGTCACCGTAAAATTTTCCAATTCCAAGCTCACCTAGAACCCAGGCAAGAAAAAAAGTCACCAATCTGGTCCTCAAGCATTTTTGTGGATGCACAGATAAGGAGGGCTGCTGAAGTCTGCCCTTTGTCAAGAGACCACGATTCCTTACAGAATAAGAATGTAAAGCCCAGAATGGCAAACTGGACCTCAGATTCTCGGTGTGTTCATGTCATTTTTCTGGCTTACGAGGTACATTCACTCTGCAGATGGTTCTCTCATTTCTCAGGGAACAGGGCAAATCCCCTAAGCTCCCCCAGCAGCCACACACCGACCACAGAACGCTGAGCTCCTCACACTTTCCAAGGAACTAATATTATCTTCGAACTGAAAGTATGATCTAAGATCCATCAATCTTAGGAATTTTCATATTTAAAAGAACCTTGAGTCCTCACTGTCATTTGCAAAGTGGAATTTCTGGTAAAATTATTAGATTCTTCAAGTTGCTGTGTTGGCATCTCTAAATCCAGCTCTTCCCTTTTAAACCTTAAATCTGCGTGTGCCCATGAATTCTTAAGGTCAACTAATTATACTCACAAGCTGTTACATTTTATATTTATAATTTTTGTTATAATTTGTTTAGCCTAGACTTAAGAATTTCATATGCTGCCCTTCCC
Source organism: Meles meles (assembly GCF_922984935.1). Lineage (NCBI taxonomy): Eukaryota > Metazoa > Chordata > Mammalia > Carnivora > Mustelidae > Meles > Meles meles. The sequence goes on along the minus strand of NC_060075.1, from coordinate 16,096,202 downwards.
CCTAAGATTCTTTCAAATCCTATATTTATTACATTCGTATTTAACTTTGCCTTGAAACTCATAATTATGGTTTAAATTTTTCTGGTGTCAGAGGCTTTTAAGTAGAAAAGTAGTTATAAAGTAGTATAATGTCTGCTTTTTTCCCATTTAACTGTCACTGCATTATCATGTCCCCCATCATTTACTTTTTTTAATTTCATTATTTTAACAGTTAATACCTACAGAAAAAAAAATAGTACAGAAAAAGTAAATTTCCTTACTACTATTACCCTTCAGTCCCCCGATCCTTTTAGAATTTTATATAAAATCTCTACATTACATCTCTCTAGAGCTGTGTTACAAATTTATAGGTATATACTTGTGTATGTACGAACCAGTTTTTGTAATATAAATGATAGCATTCTAGTCAACTGTTCTGAACCTTTTTCTTTACTTAACAATATTATCTTGCAAATCATTTTTTCACCCGAGGCCCTGCAGTGTTCCCGTGTCTAGTGCAACTACAAACAGTCCTACGGTGAAATATCCTTATAAATAAGGACTGTGTACATGCATCAATAACTAGTCCATCTGTAGCATAAAACCGTAGAAGTGAAGTCATTGATTAATTGGTCCCTCTAGATGACACCGTCTACCTCCCTCTTCCTCACTGAGTCCTGTTGGTTCAACCTCACATCTATACTGCCTCTCCATGGCCTCTTCTAAAACCCGTATTCATGACCCCTTCTAGAACTGTTATGAAACCTTTCTAATTGGTCTCCATGCTTTCCACCTGCCTGCCTTCCATGCCATCCTCTACGGGCCCACCAGCATAACTGTTTAAAATGTCAATCTGTGCACCTAACATTTCTGCTTAAAATCACTTGGTGTTTCCTTTTGCCAAAGCTCCTTGTACAGCTTATTGGCCTCCCCAATCTGGTCCTTGCTTAATAATAGAGCTTATCTCTTACCCTCTTGCATGTCTCTGTCATGTCCTCAGTGGAACTGGTTATGATCTGGTGCTTGGCATATATGATTCCATTTGCCCTGAACACAACTCCTACTTCAGCGCAACCCTCCTTCTAGCCCGATACTCCTCTACTGTGTCCTCAGCTTAGGTCTATGGCACTAAAGTTAAGAGCACAGATTCCAGAACTGGACTGCCTGGGTCTGCCTCTATCAGTCACTAGCTTTAGATCTTGAGCTAAATTAATCTACTTCTCTGTGCTTTATTTTCCCCATCTGTACGAGACTGGTTAGAGCACATAAGATACTAAGCACAGAACATGGCTCACAGTAAGTACATAGTAAGTGCTAAGTAAAATTGCTGTTATGTACTCTCCTTAGAGAGGTCTTCATGGGCCTCTTAGACAAGGTTAGAGTCCTTTGCTATACTCACCCTGCCATAATGGATGGGTCAAAAGAGTAGATGATGATGTATTGGTAACTAACTTGCTAACGTGACTTCATCCATTCATTTAATCATTCATTCACTTCCTCAACACATATATAAATGGGCAAACTCTACTCCAGACACCAGGCTAGACACTTGCAAGCACTGGGCAGACCCTCTCTTTCCCAGGGCTGCGAAAATAAGAAGTCATACACATAAAATCTGATCTCCCTAGTTACTGATTTTGCTAAGTCAACTAATATTTACAGAGCTAAGACTTATGCCTCATCTGCAGGCAGTCTTCTGAGTATGAGACATGAAACAGGAAAGCCTGGCCAAGCCCCAGGCTCAGAGACCTTACCACCGGGTAGAGAGTCAGACAACAGAAACACACGCTTTTAATGTAGCGTTAAATCCTAGTAGCCGCAGTGACGAACAAGGATGAGAGTGTAGTACGCAATGCTGTTGTAGAGGAGGTGTTAGCAGAGTCCTCTCAAAGAAGGTGACATGTGAGCAGAACCTGAGATGAAGTGAGAGTCAACAGAGCTCCAGGCAGACAGAACATCAGGGGCAAAGCCCCTCAGACTTTTGTCTTGTTCAAGTACGTCGGTAAGGCTAGACCTGAACAAGTAGGGCAAAGTGACAGGACGGCACTGGCCTAGCATCCAGGGCCAGAACAAGCAGAGATTTCTAGGCCATAAGGAGGACTTCGGATTCTCTAAGTACAAAACGAAACCTTTAGAGGTTTTTGAGCCAGGGAGGGCTACGTACAGAATTATGTTTCAAAGGACCACATTTGCTGGTGGGTGGAGAATAAATCTTAATGCTGTGGAAAGGGACAAGGGTGGTCAGACAAACCTTTTAGGAGGTTACTGCTTTAGTCCAGACAATGGTCCTTGGAATAGAATGGTAACAGTAGTGGTGGCAAGAAGAGGTAAGAATCAAGGTATATCTTGAAAGCACAGATGTCTGTTAATGGACTGAAGGTAGATTGTGAATACACACACACACACACACACACACACACACACACACACACACAAAGAAGCCAAGGATGACTGAAGGTGTCAGGACAAATGGTACATTTCCTGGGATTGGGACACCCAGGGAAGACCAAGTGTTGGGGACCTGGAAATCAAGCATTTAGATTTTTGCAAATTAAGTCTAAGATACCTGTTAAACATCTAAACAAAGACGCCCAGTAGGTAGTCCGCAGATCAGGAGGCAGATAGGGACTGGAGACAAACATCCCACTGTCTTCAGCATATAAAGGTCAAATCACTGGGCCAGCTGAGGTCCAAGTGGGGAGCGGCTGGAGACAGAGAGGAACAGAACAGCCAATACCGCATCTGGGACTCTGAAGGATGATAAGTTGGAAAGGCAAGATTGTTCTAGTAAAAGAGGCTAACAGAAGCAACCAGTGATGGAAGAGGAAATCAGGTAGGAAAAAGTATTAGTATTTTGCAAGGGAAGAAGGGGGTGAGAGGTGAAAAGGTATGGCAAGGACTCCTGAAAAACCTCATCATAGGTATCTGGTTAGAACAGTCGGCCTCTCTCTCTGTTCTTTAATCCCACTCCCACCTGCGGTTTCCCTTCAGTGCCTACTCCCTACACTTCTTCCTCCCTCCATTTTTGCTGCACCAAATGTGTGTGTGTGTGTGTGTTTGTACATACCACACCTAAGAAAAGAACTGGTCAAAAAGTACTCAACCTGGAGGAGAAATGATAAATCAAGTGGAACTGCTGCTCTTGGTTTTTTGCTGTGTAAGAAGTCCACAGCTCAAGATATTTGACATATATTCTTCTGGGCAGAGATGCAAGCTGGACCACCTCAGCAAATGGTCAAAATAACCAAATTTTCCCTAGTCCAATCAATCTTTCCCTGATTCATTAAATTTTCAGGTCTATCACATCCTTCCTTTGGTTTTTCCTGTTATATCACATGTCTCCTGAGGTGACCTGGTAACATCACAGGACACCATTCAAGTCTTGAGGCTACTGGGAAACTTCCTCTCAGCTAGAAAAAGAGACTAACAGACAAACTTCTATTTCAAATAACGTAAAAACTGCTGTGTCATTAAAAAAAAAAACCTTTTGTACATTGTCCTCATTATAAAGCAGAAATCGATTTAATTAACCTTAGCACAACGAAAGTGGCGGTAAAGCAATCTGCTCATTTTCTCTTCCGATGCTTTTGTTTCCTGCCTTCTGAGAGCAGCCTCCATTTCCCACTCAAGCACGCATTTCCACGTACATCATACCAAAAGAGAACAAAATGGGAAGTTTTCAATTTCTCTTCAAGCCTGACTTTTTTATTCTCCTTAAGTCCGCTGACAGATTTTTATTGGCCCTGACCTGATGTGTTTCTTTGTCCCCTTTTGTTTTTGTTGTGTTGGGGGGGGGGCAGTATTACCAAGTATATCATCTCTTGTTTTTAAAACTGTCACATAGTGAGTAAAATTAGTTATTAAATGCTCAAATCTTCATTGAATGTCAGCTGTTGTGACATGCTGTTTCGGTGGTCCCACAGAATTTCAAGCCCCTACTCATAGTTTCCACTGTGTGTTCTCTGTCCCACTTTCAGGATCTCCCATACGTTCCAAGCTCCAAATGACTTTTGGTCCTTCCCCGTCTCAGCTGATGATCTTTTCCATCTACTCAATTGCTCGGAGTCCTCCTTGAGGACTCTATAACCCTCAACCTCTACAACCAATTATCATTAAACTTGGGCAGTTCTATCTCTACAATATGTCTTGAAGCTCTCCATTCCCTATACGTCCTCTGCCCCCACACAATTGAGGCCATCCTGGTCTAGATGACTACAAAAACCTCCCAACTGGTGTCTCTTCTCTACTTTCCCCTTTCTGTCTGAGTCCAGTCTCAAAATACTTTCCTCATGGATACCATTATAAGGAATATAATCAAGTAAGATAATTATCCAGTTACCAAAACAACTCCACCAGACCAAAATCACTCATCAAAATACAATGATACTGAATTACCATGTTAATTGCTAAGAAGATATGAGAATTTTTTAAAATCTGAGAAAAAATGCAGATTATAATTTAATAATTCACACATGATATGATAACGAGCTTTTTTCTTCTAGGAGTTCTTCCATGGAGGGCCCAAGGGTTCATGTATCAGCCAAATCATCACTTAAAGAAGTCAGCTAAGAACAAGGTGGTTTCTAAACTTTTATGCCTTTAAAAAGTATCTTCTAAGGTTCAAGAATTGTCACTATATTGCTATTGACCATACAGATTTATGAAAGGTGATGATGGTAAATCACTTCCTCTGTCTTAACTTCCGCAAAAAAATCTTATCTTGAGCATAGTGGTAAAGCTTTTATGACTTCCCCTGGGAGTCTATTACTCATTCCTACATGACCTTTCCACTTTGTTGTTACAGGTCTGATACAGACTCTGATAAAACAGTTCTTAGATATTTCCATTTTATGTATCAAAGCATCTATTTATGTATATTGCTAGTGAAAGGTACTATTGTTTTCAAGAGGTACAAAAGAAAACAAAACATTATCTCATGAAGAGGAGATGTTGCACTCCCAAAGATCCTTCGTAATGCCATTTCCATGGAAACAGGACTCTTCTCCTTACCAGAGATGACATTAATAATCAGGTTTTAGTCTCAAGTCATACAAAAGGGAGAAAAAGGGACAGAAATTACTAGCCAATCTTTCCTGTGTCAGTGGGGAACACAACGATTATGACCCTTATCGAAGAGAAGAGCAGACTTCAACAAGTTAACATTTCATCTTATTTTCATTTCTAAATACATCATATGACAGTAACAAAAAAGTTGTCATCCAGGAAAGATTTTGTTCAAAACTGCCCAGTTAGGGAACAACCACAGGGCCCAGGCTTCATCCCACTGTGCCTCTGCAAAGCCACTCTATACCCATCATGTGACAGCCAAAATTAAGTCCAGAGGGGATTCTGATCAAATGCCAAGGAGAGGGATATTTGGGCAAAGAATTACTTCTCCCTTGCCCTCTCTGAAGGGCTCTGTTTACATGATGACAAAGGAGCAAATAAAGAAAGTAGGGGAAAAACTCAAAAGACTCAAAGCAGAATGTTTATAAATATATGAACTTCTGGGGAGGCTTGGGTGGCTCAGTTGGGTTAGTGTCCCACTCTTTGTTTCGGCTCAGTTCATGATCTCAGGGTTGTGAGATAGAGTCCCACTTTGGGGTCCCTGCTCAGGATGGAGAATGCTTGTGATTCTTTCCATCTACTTTTCCCTCCCCCCTCCGCCCCTTCCCCTGGTCATACTCTCTTTCCCTCTCTCTAAAAATAAATAAATAAAATGTTTTTCTTTAAATGTGCCAACTTCTCAAAATGAACATTAAACACTCAGATAAGTAAATTTAAGCCCCCCCACCTTCGCCAACATGCTCACTATCATGTCAACAGCCTTGAGCCTTAAGGAGTGAAAAACTTTGCAAACGATGAAGAAACTTCATGTAATTTTTCTTAGCAAACACAGCATTTTGTTTGTTTAAGAACTGGGGGTCTAAAAATTATCTTGTTATGATTAAACACTTCTCTACCCTCCCCTTTCAAGATCTGCAAGACAAATAATCCATCACAGGAGAACTGAAGGCAAAGAAAGGGGAACTGGCTTGGGGTTTATCATCACAGGACAATCCAAAATCATGTGAATAAAATTCTGTGCATAAAAAAAAAATTTTGCAAAAGTTTGAAGCTACTCTCCATAAGAAACAAAAAAATTTAATTGAACACTGCCTGAGGAAAAATGGCAAATGTTACTCTTCAACACAATTTTTTGCAAAATGTCTGGTCAGTAAGTATTCTACTAATTGGGTGTCTTCTTCAAAATGGCAATTTGGGGGGAAACTTTAAAAGAAAAATTATGGCAAGTCACAATGTAATCCAAAACACTGGCAATGTTGCCTTCAGATATACACCCAGGAGAAGAAATGCTAGATCATTTGGTAGCTTTACCTTTAATTGTTTTAGGCAACACCAGACTGCTTTCCATAATGGCAACTTATATTCCCCCAACAGTGTATAAGTGTTCTCTTAATCAGTATCTTGAAGCGTTATCTGTACCCCCACATTATTGCAGCATTATTCATTGTAGCCAAAACACAGAAATAACCTACGTGTCCTCTGACAGATGACTGAATAAAGAAAATGTGGTGTGTATATATAGATAGACAATGGGATACTGCTCAGCCACAAAAAAAAGAAGGAAATTCTGCCATATGTGACAACATGGATGAGCCTGGAGCGCATAATTCAAGTGAAATAAGCCAGACAAAGAAAGAGAAGCAATATGTGGTATCACTATATGTAAGGTCAAAAAAAAAAAAAAAAGGTCAGTTTCATGGAAACAGAGAATAGAGTGCTGGTTGCCAGGGAGTAGAGGGAGGAGGGAATGGAGACGCAGGTCAAAGAGTACAAATTTTCAGCTGCAGGAAGAAAAATTTTTGAGGATCTAATGTACAGCGCGGTGACTGTAGTTAATACAGTATCGTATACTTGAAATTGCTGAGAGTATGTCTCATGCAGTTTCAACATGCGTGCGCACATGCGCGCACACACACACACACACACACACAGAGGAGTGAACTATGTGAGGTGATGGGTATGTTACTTATCTTGATCCTAGTCATCTTTCCACAGTGTATATCTATACCAAATGATCACATCGTACACACGAAATACTATAATTTCATTTGTCAGTTTTCCTCAATAAAGTTGGGAGAAAAAAAATAAAATCAAAACAGTGGCAATGCCAGAATTTGTTCCTACCTGGGGAAAGCCACAGCTCAGAGACCTGCTGGCTAATGTCACAAGAATCTCAATCAATGCTCATACAGGCTCAGAAACCAGACTTTGTCAGCACAGAATCCTTCTCTCCCAGCTGAGACTGAGGGATGAATCCAGAATGCCAGTTTATTAATTTCTATCGAGAAAAGGTCCACACAGGGACTTGAATTGTCAGTCTGTTAGAGAAGCGATATTTTACCTCCCAGTGTTATAGTATTCTCTTCCTACTTGCAGAGCTAGAAAAAAGAGGGAGGAAAGAGAGGAAGGCCAGTTGAATGCACTAAATGTTGGTTCATACAGCCTGGCCTCTCTGGCCCAACTCCCCCCCGCCCAAGGCCCCCCAGGTCTCTGCTGGTGTAAACCTCGTCTCCAGAGACATACTTTACCAAGGTTCCTTGTCATCTAATCAGACAGGCTCCACCAGCTTTGTCCCAGTGGCTTCTCCATGTTCCCCTGGCGAATCAGCTTCATCGCTCATCAAATGTTCTTCCATTAGACATACTAATAGTTTTAATCAATTAAAGTCGAGTCTGGATGGCAAGAGAGCCATTCTGAATCTTTCAGGTAACTTTGTACATTTCTCTATTATGACCGCTTTTAAGGTGTAATTTCTGTGGGTCATCTCATACCCTTTATTTGGAAGGTCTTGGGGGTTAGTTAGGCTACATGTCTGTAGTTCTCAAGGACTAATATTTCATTACCCTAGTTAGTTAACATTGTCCAAACTAATTCCAGCCCAAAAAAAGATAAATCATTTTTTAAAAGATGGCTGTTCATAAGGAATTAAAATCACTGAGGGAAAAAAGTGGGATGACCTAGTGAGAGCTCCCAGCTTACTTATTTTACTAAATAACAGCATTTAAAAGAAAAAATACCATCTACCACTAGTATTAAGTAAAGATATTTTAATCCAAAGAGAGGAGAAAAGACAATCTCAGAACCCAGTGGTGCCCCTAGTTTTCGCACTTTTCTTCGTACCGTGAGCACCTCTTTTTGCTTCAGGATGGTCTGGGGCGGGTGCAGGCTAGAGCACCAGCATTGGGGAAGACCTCGCCAATCTCCTCCTTGGTCTCCTCCCAGACCACAAACAGTACGTTGCCCAGAAATAAGGGCATCATCTGCTTGTGCACCAAAGTCTAGCAAAGAGATGCCAAGAGTCTTACTTGATTTAAGAAACAAATGGGATAATGTATAAAAACTAATTGAACTCTGTGATTGGGGAAGAAATTTACAAAAATAATATAGGCTATTTCAATAAAATACCTCCTTCCCTTCAGGGCTGAGCTTCTGGGAGGAATGGTTCTCACTTTAATGCTTCCTCCCACTCAGGTCTGGCCTCTGTACTCTCAGGCCCCTGAAAAAGCTCTCGAACATAGTTATTACTCTTCTAATGGCTCAATCCAATGACTACGTTTCAGTTCTTACAGGATTAAAGTCTATGTTGACTACTCCCTTTTCCTTGAAATTTTCTCGGCTTCCAGGACACACTCCTTCAACCCCCTTAACAGTTTCACACTTCACTCATCCCTGGCCTAAGCCAGGGATGGAAATTGGCCTTGTCTTCCTTCCCGGCACTGATCAAAAACACTGGGTTCTAAGAAAGCCATGCAAGGAGATTTCTAAAGGACTGAGTGTTAGGAAGGACGCACAGTGTTTCCCATGAGCATAAAAAGAGATCAAAATGTATGCCAAATATTTTTGTGATCTCATTTTAAGTATTGATATCCCCCAGAGTCTTACCCTCTGTGTCCTTTGCATCCCTGGATCACGTCATTTGTGCCTCAGGTTTCAACAACTTACACAGTGACTTCCGCACCTTTATTTCTAAATCAGAAGTCTCCCTAAGTCTATCTACACCCCAATGTCAGCATGTCTACAAACCTCCATCGCCTTTCTTCAGAACCTCCAGTATTTTACATTTTGGTTGATGGCACCATGGTCCACTTCCCCCCAACCCCCAAACTGGCATCCCCCCAGGCTCCTTCTTTCTCCCAAATAGTCTCCAGGTTTTGTCCATTTTACAATCAAGCTCCTCTCCTCTTCCTCTCTATATTACCTTCGTTCAATTCCTCCATTTTGTGATGGCTCTCTGATTTCCAACCCATCCTTCACAAAATATGAACACGGCTCCTTTGCTTTCAAATCCTTCACATTTTAAGGACATTTTTCGTTACAACTTTACTAAGGTATAAGTGACTCACAATAAACGGCACATTTGGGGGTGTACCATTTGGGGAGTGCTGCATGCATCTAATGGTATGAAACCACCACCGCAACCATGATAACCATCATATTCATCACCCTCCGAATTTCCTCATAATCCCGCCCATACCACCTGGATGTGCTCTAAAATCAGACCGCCTGAGTTAACATCCTCCTTCTAAAACTTCAAAGCTGCTTTTGGCAAGTCACTTAAGTGCTCTATGTCTCGGTTTCTCTTTAAAGTAAAAAGGGGATAATGCTCTTAGCTATCTCGTGCAGGTGTGGGGCGTATAACATCGCTAAAGCTTCAGAATGCTTAGAGCAGCCTCCTGTGGCTTCCTATTTCACTGGATTAAAAGCCAAAGCCCTTAAAATGACCACCACCAAGGCTCTGCAGGATCTAGTCTCCATATCCTACTGCTTTACCCCATCTCACTTCCTTATATTTGCCAATAATTGCCTACTGTAGCCCCTTCAGTCCTGCCCCTCCCTCTGCTCAAAACATTCTTCCCCAAACCCATGAGGCTCATGCCCATACTAATATAGTTCCTTTGTTCAAAATGCCAGACCTTTCCTCAGTGTCCCCCTTCCCTAGCCCTGTTCTCTTCACTCTGCTTCTTCCCTTTCCCAAAGCATTTAACACTCTATTTCCTATATATTGGCCTATGTACTTGTTATGTGTCTTGCTCCAGTTAAACCATCTTCATGACAACGAGTGCTTTGTCTATTTACTGTTTCTTCAGCACTAGACACAGACTAGGTAGTAAAAATATCTGGTGAGTTAGCAGTGCCTGGCACACGGTATAGACCCAAGAAACAGCAGATGTTTTCGGTACTGTGATTGTCATTGTCGTCATCATCAGAGGGGCCCTAGCCTCACCATGCCAAGTAAACCTCCAACTCTAAAATAAACTGTGGACCAGGTTCCCTTCCTCCCGAATTCAGGCCCACATCTGCATTTTCATGTCAATGCCATTATCTCAACTTACATTTCTCCTCAAGTCCTTGACCTTGCCTAACCTTGATTTCTGGAACTAGCTGTTCCCATTATGTTCCCTTTCTCAGCTTCCTATGTCTGGCCACTGAATAAACCACAGAACTTCTATGGGGAGTCTGGCCCATCTGACCCTCAAGGATCTGCTGAAATTAACCCCACAGTTGCTGGTCCTCCAAACAAAAATGCACACCATATCTCTATTGTAAACTCTGGTTGATCAAGCCTTCCTGGCAACTGACTGCTCCTGCTTGAATTGCACCATGTAACTTTAAATGAATTACACATTTATGAAACAATCTTTAATTCAATCTTAAATCTTTCATGTCTGAGTAAAAGTTTCCATCTTCCCACAACACGTGAAAACCTATTCACGTGCTTGAAAAACCTGCAGTTCTGCTATTTGTAATTTCAATTTATTTGCCTACATGGCAACTGCCAAAACTAATGCTAGTTATGTAAATACTAGCTACTAAGCCAAATAGTGATCCAGTCTCACAACAGTATGTATAATCACTTTATAACAGATACTTGTTAATCTATATTTTGTATACTTTTCATACTATGGAGACACAGCTCTTCAAGGAAGACATTTTAAATTAAGTTTGGTCATGTTGTAGAATCTGTGTGTAGAACTCGGGTCCAGCATCCTGGGTCATTTTAAACCTTGCCTGATTTGCAATGGCTGAGTACTTTGCATACAACATATTTGTTAGAACCAATATTTTAATTCAGAGGCTCTCACAAATATCATATTCTAGAAGAATGACCAATCATTTACTCACTTCTATCAGTGGCTTTAACCATGATCACTGCCTTAGAACCTGTGGTGCTAACTGCCCTAACCCAGTAACTTCTTTTCACGGTGCAGTTGAGCTTAGCATTAACAGAAGTTCCTGGGATCTGACAGACACCAGTCTGAATGATGCAGACAGTGTGAGTCATCCGAAGTCACCAGACTATTTGCTTCAAACCTCCCCACGTACCATATCGTTAGCTACTGGGAAAGCCTGGACATTGTTTGTGTAAAAGGGTGGTGTGAGAGGTTGCTTTAGTACCTTCCTCACTTTCTCTGACCTGCTTTTTGTATTATTGTTCATATATAATTTAGTACCTCTATCTCCAAGTGGGCTTCCACCCCTTCTCTCCCTAACACACACACACACACACACACACACCCCACTGCCACTACTCCTTCCTGAAATCTCCTTCATCCTTTGTAAAGAAGGCTCCTGCAGCTTGCACCTCCCCCTCACCCCAGCTTCTCAACTGCTACTCAACCCACTGCAATCTAGCTTCTACTAGGAGCATCCCACTGAGCCTGCTCTCACCAAGGTCACCCGTGGTTTCTGCTTTGGTAAATCCAACAGACATTCCTTGGTGCTTGTCTAACTTAGTATCTCTAGAACTCTGAACTTTTTTTTTTGTGGTAAAATATATGTAACAGAAAATGTACCATTTCACCCATTTTTAGGTACATTCACACTGTTTGTGCAACCATCAGCACCAGACATCTCCAGAATTTTTCATTTTCCCTAATTGAAACTCTCTTACCCATTAAACATTAGCTCCCCATTTCTCCTTACCCTCAGCCCTGGGCAATCATCATTCTCTTTCCTGTCTCGGTGAATCTGATTACTCTAGGAACCTCAGGTAAGTGAAATCATCTAATATCTGTCCTTTTTGTGAGAGGCTTATTTTGGTATAACGTCTTCAAAGTTCATCCACACTATAGCAGATGTCAGAATTTTCTTCCTTTCTAAGCTGAATAATATTCCATTGTATGTATGCGCTACATTTTGTTTATTCATTCATCTATCAGTGGACACCTGGGCTACTGCCACCTGTTGGCTTGGATATTGTATCTGTGGAAAATTTTATCCTTCCCTCCATAACTATGTCAACCATAAATCAGGAATTCTACTCAGCACTAAGGATTGATCACTGTATGAAAAGAACTCTGCTTTCATGGAGCCTGCAATCTGGGGGGGGGGGGCAGACAAACACAACAATTAAGTAAAGCATTAACATGGCAGAAGCTACCCAGAGAGGTGGGCTATCGAGAGTGAAAAAGAAGGGCTACAAGTTTAAACTGATTAGTCAAGACAGACTTCATTGAAAGGGTGTCCTCTAAGCAATGATCTGAAGAAGGTAAGGTGATCATCACTTTGCCAGTTTCATATGCCACTTATAACATGCTTACCACCTCCTTCCCAGCCTACACCTCAGTACCTGTTGCTGCACATATCCACTGGAATAGGAAATAGTTTACTTGTGAAATGGAACTCTTCATTAGCCCCATAAAATCTCCTCTTTCCATTGTATTCCTGGTCTTTGTTAATGTGTTGCCTTCTACTCAGTCATGCAGGTGTGATAGGCAGCCCTTAAGATGGCCACCAAGGATTCCTGTCTCCTGGTGTTCATGCCTTTGTGTAATTTCTTCCCTTTATGTATGACCTGGACATATGGGCTTCATTCTAACAAACAGACTATAGGACAAGTGACAGGATGTCATTTCCAAGATTGAGATGGTAGTTCCCAGCATGGACACTCTTTCTTACGTCTCTACTTTTGGGGAATCGGCTATCATGTTATGAAGAGGACCCATGGAAAGTCCCCTGAGACAAGGGATCATGGTTTGCCATCAGCCACCTGAGTGATGACACAAGCAGATCCTCCAGACCCAGCTATGTTTTGAGATGACTTGAGCCCAGACAACAGGTATACTGCAACCTCATGGGAAACACTGAGAAGAGATCCCTCGCTAAGCCATTCCTGGATTCCTGACCCACAAATAGATTTTTTCCAACTACTGTATTTTGGAGTAATTTTTTTTTTAACCTTGCACCCTCTGAATATCATGTTATGAGATGCTGGTTCTTATTTGAATCCTAGGGAACATGATAATGTTTAATGGGCCATCAACCTGATTAGATTCATACCACAAGTTCGTGTCTTCTGTGTAATATAATTCATTGTTAGTTCGGTTTACAAAACAAATGCAGCAATAGCCGGACCCATCTCAAGTGTGTGCCATTCAGTGGCTGTTCTGCAACTTGAATGGTGTTCTGTCTGTGAATTCCATTCTCACAGACTTTGATAGGCTGACTAGGGTCAGACACATTCATTTGTAGCTTGTGGGTGAACCTGGGGGTTCATAAACAACTTTATGGTGTTGCTCTTTAAGACTTCTTCCTTTCCATTGTCTCCTTCTTAATATTTTCTGGTTATATGGGGTTTCCCTTTTCAGGTAACTTGCCAGAAAGCCAAAGGTTTAGTTATCCTGCTCTGCCATGCATAGGGTAATTTCTTACGAAGCAAGAGATAACTCATTCATAAAGGGAAACCTTGCTACTATTCTCTAGATTTTTAGACTTCCAGAATTCTGGACCTTTAAAGTGCCTGGCACAAAGTAGGTGATCAATAAATATATGATAATTTCTCTCTCTCCTTTACACATCATAATTGATCATCAAGGCCTGTCAATGAGCCCTTCTACATAATATGAAAATCACCTCCACCCCCATTACCAGTACTTAGGTAAGTCCTTTCTCATCTCACACACCATCTGTCTCTAACTAACTGAGTCTCCCTGCCTCTACTCTAGCTACTGGCCCTGAGATACAGCCTTTACCCTGCAACTAGAGTTACCAACATGAACAACATACCTGTCCTATTTAAAACCCGTCAGGGGGTCCCAATTACCTAAAATAAGCTTTCCTCTCATTGGACCTGCATTTTAGGGCTCCATATGAGGACTTTCTTTTTTTTTTTTTTTTAAGATTTTATTTATTTATTTGACACAGAGAGAGAGAAAGCACAAGTAGGGGGTGTAGCAGGCAGAGGAAAAGGGAGAAGCATCTCCCCACAGAGCAGGGGGAGCCCAGTGTGGACCTCGATCCCAGGACCCTGGGATCATGACCTTAGCTGAAGACAGTCACTTAACCAACTGAACCACCCAGGTGCCCTATTTTTTTTTTTTTTAAAGAGGGTTCCGAATCGGGACTTCGAACGATATGTGCAAACCTATCTTCTCCCGTTCTCCACCACATGCTTTGTGCTTTCATGATCTCCCGCTACTTTGATTTTTGCTTTATAAGCCATCACTTCCTTACTCTGTCCCTTAGCTCACACAGAGCTCCTACCTGAAAATTTTTTCCACCTTTTTCTACCTGGTTAAATTTTACTCATTCTGCAAGACCAGATTGGGAGTCCTCCTTTCAGAAAGCCTTTTCTGAATCCTCCAGATTTAGCCAGGTGGCCCTTTCTGTGCTCCCCTGGGACCCTGATATATCTGTGTTCCAGCATTTCCCACTATCCACTTACAGTATCTCTGCAGTAGAGGGTTTTTTCCCTGTAACTTTTTATCTAAAGAAATTAGTTTTTCTCAGTGGCATAAAGCCTCCTCTTATGTATTGAAATGTTGATGGGAGTAGCCATTTTCTTGGGAATAGGGAGTGCCAGTATCTAAAACTGGTCACTATGCAGAAGGTGGGCCAGATCGCATATGAAGCCCAAAGGAATTCTGGGAAGGAAGGAAGCAAAACCCTAATCCCCAGTCCTCCAAATCTGACATTAACACTAGCTGGGACAGACCAAGGGGTCCCTTCCAAGCCCAGCAACAGGACAGCAACAATTCCTAAGAAATGAAGTGACTAGGAGCCCAGGATGGGGACTGCAGTCCGCTGTGTCAATGAAGCTGGCTGCTCTCCCGGACCCTGCCCCCCCGTACCCCCCACAACGTCCCGGCACCACAATCACACCAGGGGACAATGGCTAAAATGAGAGCATGACCACATCTGCACACATGACACAGAGCTCTGCACGAAGATCATATGTGCTGTGCCCAGAGCCAACCAGCACTGAGGAACACATGTTTGTTTAAGCTCCCTGCCCACCCCCACCCCCACACACATAACTCCCTCTTCTCCTTCCCTGCCTGGCCCATTCTAACTTCTCCTGAGTTAAGCCAAGAGAAAAATCAGAGAAGACATCATTAATTTGGCCTCACTCTCTTAATAAATGTCCAAACAGGTTGTGCAGCCAGACCAATACAAATGCCGGGAACATCAATAAACCATTTCCAATATTAAAACAGAATATATTCAGCACGCAATTTTTGTCAGGCTAGGTTTATGGTTTATGAGGCAGCCAATCTTAAGGCTTAAGCAAGGGTTTTGGAGACAAATGGACCTGAATTTCAGACCTGGCCCGATCTCTCACTAGCTGTTTGACAGTGGGAACATTTTTTAGTTCTTCTACAGCTTATATCTGAAAAGTTAAAATGGGATTAATAGGAGCCCTTACCTCATCAGCTTGCTGTGAAGAATAAAGGAGAGAATATATTAAAGCGCTTGACAGTCAATAAATTTAACTTTTAAAATAGTCAGCGCAAAGAGAAAACACTTAAAACCTTTTCACAAGAGAAGGTCAAACAACAAACCCACAAATAGCATCGTGCTTGTCCTAAGCAAAACAAACATCTGGGAGAAATACTGGAAGCAAAGGGAGATTGAGACTGACCATATGGGATCCACTTTAGGTTATAAAAATAGCTTAATTTAATCAGAAGCCCCTACCTTCCAAGAAGTCTGAATGAACATGAGGAGGAAATAGATTTTGTCAACCAAGACCTGTGTCAGGTCCTCAAGTTAGATGCAGAACTGGAATTATATTAATCGGAGGTCACGTGGGCCACAGAAAGAGAGAAGCTAGGATCCAGCTTTTTCTAATATCTGCCCTCACCTCATTAATAATAGTGGCTTTAGGGGCGCCTGGGTGGCTCAGCGGGTTAAAGCCTCTGCCTTCAGCTCAGGTCATGATCCCAGGGTCGTGAGATCGAGCCCCGCATCTGGCTCTCTCCTCAGCAGGGAGCCTGCTTCCCTTCCTCTCTCTGCCTGCCTCTCTGCCTACTTGTCATCTCTGTCTGTCAAATAGATAAATAAAATCTTTAAAAAAAAAAAAGTGGCTTTAAATGATCCTTACTTGTTATCTCTTGTAAGTCAGGGTGAACAAGAAGTTGGAGCGATCTGTGAACTGACTCCAAAAAAAAAAAAAAGATAAAAGAATAACTAAAAAAAAAAAAATCAAGCCTTGTCAGTTTCAAAGACATGGGCAGGAAACTACAGCTGGATGAACACCATGGGATGACAAGAAATGCGACAGTGTTTTGAAAATGTAAATCTCAAAATGCTTAGTGTCCTCTATTGGGCATGTGTACACTCACTAAGTCGTCTTAAATTTACTTGCAAATATTTGGACGGGCCTTACTTTAAGAAAAAAAAAACAAAAACAATGCATGTAAATTTTCAAAGCAGAGACATTAGAACAACTATCTGCATTAGAAAAGATTCTTTTTTTTTTTTTAATTTAACACAGAGAAATCACAAGTAGGCAGAGAGGCAGGCAGAGAAAGAGGGGAAAGCAGGCTCCCGGATGAGCAGAGAGCCTGATGTGGGGCTCGATCCCAGGACCCTGAGACCATGACCTGAGCTGAAGGCAGAGGCTTAACCCTCTGAGCCACCCAGGCACCCCGAAAAGATTCTTGATTTACAGGGTCCCTTGGAAGCTAAAGAAACGTTATTTGCAGAAACTGAACCTGCATTCTATGATCTAAAGTTGTTTGTGCGTTTAAGGAATGAACAAAAACCACTAACATGGGGCGCCTGGGTGGCTCAGTTGATTAGGCGGCTGCCTTCGGCTCAGGTCATGATTCCAGGGGCCTGGGATCGAGCCCTGCATCGGGCTCCCTGCTTAGCAGGGAGCCTGCTTCTCTCTCTCCCTCTGCGGGCTGCTTACTTGCACCCTCTATCTCTCTGTCAAATAGATAAATAAAATCTTAAAAAAAAAAATCACTTACACATTAGACCATAAAATGCAAAAACAGGAAAAGACCTTGAGGATCACAGAGGCTCATCCTTCACTTAAGAAAAGGGGGTACATTTAAGCAGGTGAAATCCCATCTCCAGTCCTCTGGGGCCTGCAACCCAGAATCCCTGATTTGGGCCTTTCTTCAGGCACATCTCATCAGGCTGAAATACATTCCCTATTTCCCTTCATGAAGTCTGGAGACTGTATTCTGAAATACCTCTAAACAATAGCTGTCAATTTTTAAGAAGCTAAGAACCACAGCTCAAGCCCCGTAAAGATTACGGTCCTTGTGTGAGGGCAGATCAATCTGGAGTTAAATGAGGTGTGACAGAACACATTCACCAACGGCGGAAAAGGCCCAGCCACATGGGAGCTAATTTCACACATAACATCGCTGGCAATCTGAGGCTTCACTTCACTGGAACTATGAAGAAATGAGACCATTAATTTCTTCAACCAAATGTTTGTCTATGTGCCCCACACACTCTGGGAATAACGGAGGGAATAAGACAGAAACAGCGCCTTCCAGTTCCGTCAACAGTAGCCGCCAATATTTCTACCAAGGACTTCTATGTTTTGGAAGTTCATGGACCACCATGTTCTTCCATGGTGCTCCGCAATCACAGGGATGAACTCATGGAACACACCCAACATATCGCCCTCTGAAATACGTCCTAGGATGATTACCACTTTACAGATGCAGCAGGAAGCACAGAGAGATGAAGTCACTTAACCAGGGTCACACAGCGGCTAAGCGACCGAAGCAGCATTTGAAACCAGACCTCAACGTCATGCCCCTTAGTCACTGTGCTATCCTGATCCCCAGCTACACATTAGCTGTAGCTGGGGGGAGACACACATTAAATGCATACCTAAAAGTAATTATTTACATTATAAGAGTAATGAGTTATACAAAAGGAAAATGTTGGGTTACTCAAGACTCATTTACGAGAAGGGTCTAGTGATTGTGATGTAGGACTATTTTCACTGCCAAAGAATTCTTTACTACTTGTTAATGTTATAGTAACATCTACCTTCCAATATAAAATGTCATATTAGTACACTGCATTTGTACTCATGTGGCTGGAGGGGGGGTATGTTTATAAGTTTTAATCATTAGCCACTGACACCAACCTGACCGGCCATTCAAAATCTGGCCCCCAGAGAAAATCCTCTTGTGTTGGTATAAGCTTGGAAAAGAGTTCTTCAAGTTGATCAGCCCTGTCTTGCATGAACACCTTTTTTTAATACACTGAAAAAGTGAGAGTTTTTTCTTTGCCTTTTCACATCCAATTCACTAGATATTCATTGTGAATTTGCCAGACTTTCATTCAGTCTGTTCTCTTTGCTCTGATTTTGAAAACGTCCATCATCAGTCAAACCCACACATGCAGGCCTGGTCTCAGCCTAATTATTCATGCCTATCACTGCAAAAAAAGGAAGATTTACCCCTCGTGCCCCAGGTCTGCTTGATTTCTGCCAAATGAGGGCAATTAGTAGACATATGGACATTCTCATCTACCTAATGGAAAGCTGACTCCCTCGCCCGGTCATGTTTTCCATCCAAATCTGTTTTAAATGAACTGGGAACACTGTGTAAAGCCATTCTGTAGAGTACACAGTCAGCGTATCTCCAATCAGGAATCAGGACCTAAATCCGTCCCATCCCAGCCATCTAAGCCACATGCTCCACACAGCTCTGCGTCCACCTGAAAGAAGGACATCTCTGCCTTTGCACAAAGACACCTCTGCCTGCCAAGCGAGTTGCCCAAAAGGCTGTGTTCTCCCGTGGTGCATTTTTGTAAATTCACACCAGGTATTTTATAGACTAGCTGGGACCTCAGCATTGTTCAACCCTGTGAGAGTCACATCTCCCTTGGTCTCATTTTCCTCATCTCTAAAATGAAAAAAAAATGAACAAAATAAGTTCTAAGCCTCCCTCCATGTTTAAAACTCTAGAGAAGACAAGCTTAGTCTTTCCTGGATTTTTCAGCACCGCAGTGTGATTTAAGTGGGGAAAAAAACAACCCAGCAGGAACTAGAGATCACAGAGGTTTCCTGGGGGACCGTGAGCAGGACTTCTCTGTGGGCTGAGCCCTGGCTCTCCTGCTAGTTTCCCAAAGGGCTGCCTCCAGATCTCCTCCCTCCTGCCAATAGAACAGACCCATCCAGCCAACACACCAGAGTCAGAACGGCCCGGGAGACGTGGCCATGAACAATGAACATTCTGGGTACGTGTAAAAAGTGCTGCGTTTTGACAGGAATATGTATCCTAGCTCCTCCCCATGGCATTTATTCTACAGATGGTCCAGAGGAAGTTAGTTGGGGTTACATGCCTCCCGAGTCCCTCCTTCCCTCTTTTTCCTATTTGCCTGTGGTGCATGTGAGCGTGAAGAGCTGCTTTCCCATCTGGGTTTGCGACTTGCACGGTGAAGCGGGCAGTCCAGGGAGCGTGACGCTGAGGTCTCTCTCTGTCTAGCGGCAACTACTCTGGGTTTGAATCATTCCTCCCGGGGTTGCCCAGTGGTTCCACTCCCCGACAGCTTTCCAGGCTCGCAGAGGAAAGAAGCAACCTCCCTCCAGCGATCAGTTGCTTTGGGATAAAGTTGAAGAGCAAACCCATCACGGTATTGCATAGCAAGTGAAATCTGGCTGTTGCCTCTCCTTAAAGCCCTGGGAGAGAATTTAGAAATTAAGGACTCCGAGAAATCGAAGCCCAAATTCTGTTTATGTGGCCTGAGAGACACGTTGCAAAAATCCACAGTCTTGGGAAACAAACTGAAAAGATCTTGGTTTATTAATTCTGGATGAAAGACCAGCTTCTTCCAGCTCCTGCTTTGGATTTTACCCACATTATTCTGGGGAAAGAGGGAGATGGAATCAGTCCTGCTCAGCCCCAATGCGAGGTGTCTGACGTGAGGAATTTCCATGGGGAGGATGCCTGAGGTCAGGCTGCAGAAGGAAATCCCCGGGGCATCAGCCTGGTCGCCCGGTGTCCCCACTTCAGCCTCCAGCAAAACAGTTTAGCAGCGACAGGTGTAGAGGGAACAGCCGTCAAGCTGTCTCCCGGGATTTGCCACAAACACCCCTCCTTGCCTCCAAACCAGAATATGAGAGACTGTCTCACTTTAAGAAATGGAGACTAGCAATTATCACACCTGGCCCCGTCCTTCTCCCCCTTCACAACAATCAGCCCCAGGCAGGGCTGCTCAGTGCACTCAGAGTTGTGCAAACACCTCACCAAAGAAACATCTCTGGAAAGCGCCTGTGACTTGCTGATATCGCCATGCTCAGCCTATGACTATGGTTTTAAATACCATCCCACATTAACTCAGTCCACACGGGGTAAGGCTGCTCTCAAGCAGAAGCTGACCGGGCCTTCCCACCATACCCTGTTTGTAGGCAGCCAGGACAGTGGGAGGAGAATGACCTTCGGCGGTGGCTCTGGGTCCAGATTCTAGTCTGTCACACTGTGTCGTTGGGCAAATTAGTTAACCTCTCTGAGCCTCAATTTCCCCATGTATAAAAAGGGCTAATAATCGTCTCCACTTGAACAGTTCTTTTGAGATAGAAAAACACACTTCTGGCGGCCACTGAAGAGTCCATCCTGGGCACTTGGACATGACCATCGCAGCCTGCTGCAAGCCATTTGGCAATCCTTTCTTGCCTCCCACCTGATAGAAACACCGAAGAGGAGAAAATCAATTCAGCAGGTGCTGTGCACATCAACGGTCTTACTGCCCAAGTCGTCTTGATTTTAATTAGTAAAAGATAGTGAGTGTGTGCAAGTCAGCTTGCCACAGGCACTCTCGTCTGCACAGAAATATCCGGGGCATTATTCATTCCAACAGCTTCACACACGCCTCTTCGCACAAACCTGACATTTGCAATCGTTAGAGCAAATGCAGACGGACAAGTGAACTGCTGCCATTGGAAAAGAGGGTATGTAAAACCTGTTACCCAACTTAAAGAAGAGCGTTAATCCCACAAGATTCCTTCTGGCTTATCCCAGCTTCTGATTCTTAATATGTCACATCCCTCTGTCTACGGACGCTTTCCTTGTTAGGATCGCGGCGAGGTTGTGGCCGATGCCGGGAGATTTCATCCGAAAGCACAATGCGGTGCTCCAAGAGGCATCTGTGTCTGACCGGTGAGACCAAACAGACCGCAGGTGCACAGTCTACATGGCACCTGCTCACCAAACATGACCACCTGTACCCAAATAGCCATCTGAATCCCTGAGAATGACAGGCCTTTACGGGCTCCAGGGTTGAATCTAGTTACTATAACTATCAATGAATTTGGATGCTCATTCCAGTTGCGCGAATTTGCAACCCTGGGTGATGCAGGAAAGCACAGTCCCTAGTTAACACGCGTACAGCCCTCCCGATCCTGGCGCCGAGGACCGCAGGGCTGCTATCCAGTCACAACGAAGCTCCAGGTTTGCTAGTGCTCTTACATCCACGGAGATAATGCATAAGCCTAACTTGGATGCTCATAAAAAGACGCCTGTCAAGAAGTTAGATGTGCCTTACGGATAGCTGGAGCAGAGTTATCTGGGAACAACAAGCGCTCAGTGGCCCAACTCCTCATCTCGCCGAGCCTGTACTAATTGAAAAAACAAATATCTGCTCTTTAATAATGATCTCCCATAAATAGTTCCTGGCTTGAGTCAGATTTATAGCATAGCTCCTTCCAAGGAGGCAGAGACAAACTCTCTCATATTGTTCTCATATGCCAAAGGCAGTTCTTTGGCTCAGAGACTGTTCCCAGACTGATGATTGCATGCCTCTTGCCACCCCCACCCCCCCCCCCACCCACCTACTGCCATTCCAATTCTGTCAGCTCTGGCAGCGGTGGGTGAGCTGTTACCTCCAAAAGGAAAAAAAAATGAACTAGAACTTTAAAATCCTTCTTAGTTGGGGTCCCCTTTCATTAGGAGCAGCAGCAGTGAACCTGAGAGTCCCTCTGGGCAGAAACTGAGCTTCAATTAAGGAGTGCCGGCGAGCCAGTCTGGGACCCAAGGTCTTAGCCAGATGCACATAAGAACTCCCACGGGAGGGGCACCTGGGTGGCTCAGTCGGTTAAGCGTCTGACTCTTGGTTTTGGCTTGGGTCATGATCTCAGAGTCCTGGCAGCAAGCCCCAAGTAGGGCTCTCTACTCAGCAGTCTGCTTAAGATTTTTCTCTCTCCCTCCGCCCCTCCTCACTGGCACTCTCTGCCTGTCTCCTGAAATAAATTAATTAATATTAAAGAGACAGACAGAGAGAGAGAGAGAGAGAGAGCGCCCCCATGGGAGTGGGAACCTCCACTCGAGTCCACAGTCCCACAGGACCTTCACGAAGAGACCCACGTGAAGAGACAGGTCAACCCACATGACACAACTGAGAGGCAAAAAACCAAGACCTAGGTATAAAAACAGCTTGTGTTTTACTCAATATTACCGTAAGAAAAAGAATAAGTTACTATGAAAAAATTAAAGTTGAGAAGGAAAAATGAATGAAGTGTGTGAGTGAGCAAAAAGGGCTTGACCCCAGAAGTAACCAGTAGCAAGGCTAAAATTTTATATATAAAAGAGTTTATTAAATAAAATAATGCCGGGAAAGACCAAGGAAAGTGTAAAACTGTTTCATTATAATCATAATACCTAATACAAGGGAGTTCTGGTGGGAACTAGACTAAAACTGACATGAGCGGAACCTGGGTGGCTCAGTCCGTTAAGCATCTGCCTTCAGCTCAGGTCATGATCCCTGAGTCCCAAGATGGAGCCCCACATCGGGCTGCTCAATCAGCAAGGAGCCTGCTTGCCCCTCCCCTACCCCGGCTCCTGCTCTCTCTCACTCTCTCTCTCTCTCAAATAAATATCTTTTTTAAGAAAATTAATTAATTAAAATAAAATAAATAAAATTGACACGAAGCTGTAAAAACATCCATTGGTGGGATTCTGCCTTAGAAAATGACGAACATAGTTTTTGGTCTTTGGGGCAGAATTAGTCTCTGTTATGGAAAGGATTGTTTTGATGGGCTTTGGACAGATGGAAGGCAACAAGTACCTTCCCCTTCTTCTTGGCAGAGCCTGAATCCAAACAAAGCCCGGGTTAAAACTTGAGACTATCGTATCAGGTATCTATTTAATAATGGGAATAGGCTGTATTAACAGAACTGTGTCTGTAGATGTATAATCATTTTCTTTTGTTTTTTCCCCCAAAGTTTCACTTAGAACTGATCATTCCTTGGAATTTGTTCTTGAGATACCATGCCTGGGGGTGCCTGGGTGGCTAAGTTGGATTTCAGCTCAGGGGTTGACCTGAAGGTTGATCTTGGGTGTTGACCTCAAGCCGCATGCTGGACTCCACCCTGGGAATGGAGCCTGGGAATGGGGAGGGGGAGAGAGAGAGAGAGAGAGAGAGAGAGAGAGAGGTACCATGCTTGTGTTGTCCAGGGATCTGCTCCCAGGAGACAGAGTTGAAGCTAGAATATCAGGAAGGAGGTTAAGCTCTGTCTTCCCTCCCCGGCCCCAGGGGAGAAGCCACCAGAAGGTGATCCAGACTTTACCAAGCACAATCTGGGTAGGCTGTTGGATTCCACATGATGTGATTGAGTGCAAATAATCCAGATTTGGATTAATGCATTGTGAATTATTACATTATATTTTCAGGGATATGGGTCCAAGCCGCACCGTGAAGTCTCCCCTGGAGGGGAATGAGCTCCTCGCTGGCAGTCGTCCTGGGAAGAAAACACTGTTTTGTTATTGTTAGTTGGGGTTTTTTTGAATGCCCTGAAATAGGGCAGGGAAGCTTTCCTCACCCTCTCCCCAGGCCACAAAGGCTCTGCACTCTCAAACGTGTAGAGGCTTGAACTAGTCCCTGCAGTGGGGGCCAGGTGGAGTGAGCCCCAGATTAGCAGAACAGGAGCCTCTGAAGTTGGGTTTTGGCCTGAAGCTCCGTGAGTCCAAACACGTCTGGAAAGAAGTGTGAGCTATTCTCCAGGACCTGCTTGCTCTAACCTCAAGGCTTCAGCAGAGTCCTGCGAACTGAGCCTCATGGTGGCTGTCCTGAAGGGGGCCAGGGAGAATGTGAGAAGAGGACTTAGCAGCGGTCCCCAATACAGGAGGGACAGGCACAGTGCGGTCCTCTCAATAGCAGTTAGCCACGGGGGAAAGGGAAGGGACCAGGATGGGGACATCTGGAAGACCTCTCAGAGAATACCTGAGAGCAGGACCCTGAGAATTCCTCAAAGTCACTGAAAGGTACTTTGGGGGTGGGGGGGTGGGGAGGTGAGGGGGAGTTATTTCTAGCAATTTGGTTTGTAAGGTTCCTTGTCATAGTAATTTAAGATTAAAAAACAGAGTATAATCTTTTTTTTTTTTATCACGGGCTGGTAAAGGTTTGGATTATACCAATGTTTGTTGAAGTTACTGTTATTAGGCTCTGTGGTCAAACTCCCAGGGCTCACCCAGGCCTGGGTCTCCTTTTCTTCCCAGGCATCTGAAAACATTACTTCCAGCCCCTGACCCTGAGTAAAGAGCAACGGTGCAATCTGCACAATGACAGGTGAGCAGAGATGATGGCTAACACGTGACTCTGATGTCAAGGCAGCTAGGAGCTGGGTGCCATCGCCAGGCCTTCTTCCCCGTTGCTGCAGAGACATTAAACAGCACCTGCTGGGGCGCCTGGGTGGCTCAGCGGGTTAAAGCCTCTGCCTTCGGCTCGGGTCATGGTCCCGGGGTCCTGGGATCGAGCCCCGCATCAGGCTCTCTGCTTGGCTGGGAGCCTGCTCTCTCTCTCTGTCTGCCTCTCTGCCTACTTGTAATCTCTATCTGTCAAAAAAATAAATCTTAAAAAAAAAAAAAAAAAAGAGCACCTGCTGCAGTGGGACGGCCGCAGCGCCAGAAGGAAGTAACCTGGATCCGGAATCATTCCAAACAGGAGAGCATCCCACGCTGCCTCCCGTGCCCCACTGCCCAGACTCGGCTCAGACTTCTGAGCGAAAAATACTCTCGGGGTCCTAAACCAATTCAATTCCAGGGTTAATTTATTTTAAGAGGTTTTATTTATTTATTTGTCAGAGAAAGAGTACAAGCCAGCGGGAATGGCAGGCAGAGGGAGAAGCAGGCTCCCCACTGAGCAAGGAGCCCGATGCAGGACTCGATCCCAGGACCCTGGAATCATGACCTGAGCCAAAGGCAGACGCTTAGCGACTGAGCCACCCAGGTGTCCCTGCAGGGATTACTTTTAATGGCAACATACTCTAACAGCCTAGCTAACAGGTGCAAATTCACCTTACAGACAAGCTAGTAAGATTTATAAAATAGAAGATACTTATCCAAGGTCACCTCATCTAATCCTTTAGGAGAGAAAAAAATTCAGATTTGGGTGTTTCTGACACCAGAACATGAGCTCTTCACTTTGCCTATCCGACACCAGCTCACAGTCGTCATCCAACAGTGACCGTCGGCACCTGCGTGAGGATTCCACGAATACCGTTCTAGAGATGGTGAAGTAAGGCTCAAAAGGAAAGCACCAACTTCAGATTTCTTAATCACCAGGAGTTGAAATATAAACAAAACATTCTGGAATGGAATTAATCATTCCATACGTAACGGTATTTTCATTGTTTTTTTCTTCTGATCCCTTGAAGAACTTCTGAATATGAATGCCATCTATGGTTGCAATGGAAAAAAGGGACACACAAAACTGAAATACAGACTATGATTCAAAGATGTAAATGCAATCATTATTATGTAATCTTCATATATATATATACATATATATATATATATATGGAAAAAAGACTTGAAGGAAATACACAAAACAGTCATTTATTCATCCCACAAATATTTACTGTCTGTCTACTATATGCCAAGCACTCTTTGGCACAGAAACAGAGCATAAGACAGGTAATATCTCTGCCTCATCTCCTGTTACATTCCAGTATTATTTCTTGGGAAAGGGAAAGCCATGGGAATTTTTTTTTTTTTTTTTTTTGACAGAGAGAGAGAGCACGCGCACAAGTAGGGGGAGCAGCAGGCACACACAAGTGGGGGGAGGGGCAGAGAGAGAGGATCTTCAAGTAGATTCCCCCCCTGAACACAGACCTGACAAGGGGCTCAATCCTATGACCCATGAGATCAGGACCTGAGCTGAAACCAAGAGTCTGACGCTCAACCGATGGAGCCACATCTTAAAAACACCTGGTAAAGGAAGGAAATTATGCCTGGGAGTATTAGCCTTTTATGATTTATGAGTTCCTAGTTTCTTCCAATATAATTGCCAAAGAGATAATGATAAAAATTGAGTTGGATGACAAGATAATTTAGTATCATGCCTTGTAGATAATAATGGCAACCACTGATTGTATTTTCTGAACCAAATATTGACATGCGGGTTATGACGACAGGATTATTTATGGAGACAATAGAATACATTATTTGAAATTGCCATGCATGGTTGCCAGATCCAGAATGATCATCGAATTATTTATTAATGTAATCATCTTTCCCAGCTCTAGCCATTCTATTATGAATAAACTAGTAAACAAGGTTCTTAACTTCACCTAAGATAAACTCAAACAGCTCTCCTGTCTTCTCTTTCCATGCTCTGACCATAAAATACATGTGGCTTGTGTTTCCTCCATTTGGAAAAGGTTGGAGAGCAGAGCACTGAAACAAAGTGGGGTACGTGGAGCTCCCTGCCCTCCCACACCCTTCGCCTCAGCAGTACACCTTCCATTGTTTCTGCGGAATTTTCCCCCAAGCAGTCTCCCCACTCAAACCACTGGTGAACCCCAACTCATAGGCGTCTAAGGGCTCAGTTCCCACTTCATTATCCAACAGGTCCATTTTATCTAGGATTTAAAGAATTCCTGGTTTTCCCTCTTTCTCTTTGCCTTCTTTTAGGTTACCCTAAAAAATCCCGGTCATTTTTATAACTTT
This sequence comes from Meles meles, assembly GCF_922984935.1. NCBI lineage: Eukaryota > Metazoa > Chordata > Mammalia > Carnivora > Mustelidae > Meles > Meles meles. The sequence continues at coordinate 16,069,014 of NC_060075.1, read as the reverse complement.
AACAGAATGTAACAATCAATCAGTTGTAGGCACAGGAAGTAGGAGAAAAGGAAGTGAGAGACAGAGTGACTGAAAAGGAGAAATTTTTGAGCTAAAAAGGATGTATGTTTGAGCTAAAAAGGATGTTTTTCAACTCCAAACTCATCACTTGGAGTATGAGGAATCAGTCCCTGATTTTTCATCAAATTCAACCCTGATTCTTCACCTGCAAATGAAAGATCTATGAAAACAGAAATTTGGTCTTCTTCACCATTATGTCCCTGTCTAGAGTCACGTCCGATAAACACTGTAAAATAAGTGAATTAATATGCAGTGAATGAATACCATCCCAGAAGTGGAAGGAGTATGACAAAAGTCCTGATTACAGATAGCTGTGGGGGGAGCTGTTCTCCTGAGGTGAGCTGACCCCCTGGGTAGGACCCAGGATCCGGAGCCAAACATGCTCAGTGGGGTTGGGTGGGAACAGGAAATCTGGAGCAGAGCAGAGCAAAAGGACACACAACTGAGATCAAGGCCCCTAGAAAGAGGCGACAGGAGAACCTAACAGGGGAAACCTAAGGTCGAGCAGAATTAGTAGAACCAGGAAAGAAAGCAGGGAGGGCCCTAGTCCTAGAGGAACCAGGGTAAAGGTATTCTGGAGACAGGGGCTCAGCAACAGCAAAAAGAGACGAGGAGTAAAGACATGCATGTTGGTATGGGGATGGCCAAGAGGTAGCGCTGGGCTCAGACACAGGCCTTCCTACCCTGGCCCAGCAGCACTCCAACATGTCCACATTCCAAGTTGCATCCCCATGAAAAACACTCCCCCAAAGTGAAGCGTCCTTAAATGTGAGACCCACAGCGGGGAGGATCCTTGTCTCTTTAGATCCCTGTTGTATCCCAAGTGCCTAGAACAGAGCCTGGAATATAGCATGTGCTTAGTAAATACTTATCAAGTAAATAAACAGTACTAATGGGCAGTTCACGGAAGTTCAAGCCCTCCCCCATTATTACCTGTGAGGTATTTTCTCATCTACCCTCTCCTGTCCTTTTCCCCACACCAATAAACCCTAATCAGCAGCAGTATAAAACAGAGGGCATCCCAGCAGAGCAGAACACCCAACCCAGCCTCGGAAGGTCTGTCTGCCCGTTAAGCAGGTAAGCAGTCCCACCGGGCAGCTGGCAACAGGCAGGTTCCTAAGGGGCTTTGTCATACTTTATGCCCCTATCTGTGATTCTGGGGAGCCAGGAGGACCAAGGAAAGAACAGACATGTTAACAAAGGTCTTTAAGCCCATAAAGACTTCATGCTGATAATTTTGAGAGGGTCTCCACATCCACAGAGAATCTGGCTTAAAAGTCAGAAAGAAAACTACAGGGAAGTTTGGAAAGGCCAGGAAGTCAGAAATCCTAGGCTCCAGAGACAATTTTTTTTTACAACTAACTAGCTCTCTTAGCCTCAGTTTCTTCAGCTGTAAATGGAGTGGATTATTAGTACATGATCTCTATGGGTCACTTCCAGGTCCAGGCTAACTTTGGTTTTAATCATACTTTTGTTCCTATCTAAGGCTACAGTGAGACATCTCTGAGTCTATTATAACTAGGAATCTTATGCCAACTGGTTAAGATTCCTCCTCTTTTGTCCTTGGGAAAAATAAGGGTCCCTCTAATATAGAAGCAAAGTTCTGTTTCAGCGACAGCTGAGGACTACAGACTGATAGTAGAGACTGATAGAAGAAGCAACCAGCATTGTCATTTCTTAATCTCCATTCCGAAGTTTCTACCTACTAGAATGGGCTATACAAGCCATTCTACCTACTGTGAATCCCATAACCATGCGTATTTTTCTATAGCCACTATTAGAACCTAACAGATACTGTAGCTATCTTAGCGGATTTCTCCTATTAGATAACTCTGAGAAGAGGACTGTATTCTGTTCACTTGAGTATCTCTCCTAGTCCTGACAGGCTACTCGCACTGGGTGGGTCCTGTAAGTATTTATTGAGTATCTTTTCATATATTTTTTCATACATATTCCTACATACATTTCAGGTCCGTCTTTCCTCCTTTTTTGATAAGTTTAGAATCTCCTTCAGTAGAGATAGTGCTCATGCCTCCATTAAAGACACCCTATTTAATGTCACTGTAGATCTTCTGAAAGCATGTAAAAGAGGAAATCAAACCAGAGCATGGGTCATATAGTAAATATTTTAGGCTTTGGGGGCCACAGAGTCTCTGTCATAACGACTTACCTCTGTAGTTGTAGCACAAAAACAACCACAGACAGTATACGTGTGTGGGCGAGGGTCTGTATATGTGCTGTGTTTCAATAACACTTTATTTATAAAAAAAATAGGCAGTGGACCAGACTATGGGCTGCAGTTTTCCAACTCCTAAGGTAAATCTTGGAACAAAGAAACAGGCGTATGAACAATTTATTATCATTTTGCCAATCTCAGTGTGAGAGATTTGGTCCCATGTGGACGCTTCATGAACAAGTTAAGAAAAGAGACAATAATAATATGACAATAATGAAAAAAGCGACATCTCTTGGTTTATTAGTTACGTCTAGGACCTAGTCAATTATTTAACTGCACTTAATACAGTGGATATATGTTTGACTATGTATTTAAATCCATAGCCACATGCAATTTATCAATATGTTGCAAAATCACAAGCCTTGCTACCATAACCTTCAGAAAAAAAAAACCTGGCTATTTCCAAAACTTAACCCCAGAACAAACCTCTCCTAGATAGAAGAAATCTTCAAATAGATCGCCCTCTGGATACTAAAAGCTAGGGGAACCAGTGGAGAAAGTTAAATAAACAATAACAACGCAAAACGATGGGTGCTGAACTCCCGCCACTTAAGAATAACATCATCAACAATTTAAAAGGAAGACGAAGAAAAAGAAAGCTCGGTCACACCATCCCGCACAGGTATCAATAGGGGGGTTCTGGCTCACAAACTTCAGTCTGTTAAGAGGAAACAGGAGGATCTAATATTTGTCAATTAAATGTGTTGCTATAAACTAGGGCAGAAACAAAAAGGAGAAAATTCTTCTTTACTCACCAGCCCCCTGAGGCCTCTGATACTGGTGCTGGGCACCTGTCTTGGTTCCTGCAGCTTCTGCAAAAGAGATCCATCCATCGTGGACTCATCGCTCCAAGGTAGTAGCCCTCACAGACTCACGTGTGTGTTACTTGTGCTCAAGTGTGCTCTGGAGAGCCCGCGCGCGCACACACACACCGTGGGCCTGGAAGTTTGGTGCTCTGTACTCAGAGTGATTGTCTCAACTCCTCCCCCATGAAGTCCCTAAATAATAAACCAAGTTAAATTTGAGCGATCTGACTCCCAAGAAGAGGAGAGAGAAAAGGATAGGGTGGCTCAGCCAAAAGATAACAAAGGCTGCAAACTGATCCCCAGGAAGCTGGAGGGGGTTGAAATGGCACCAGGATACTCGGAGACCCAGACACTCTCTGGCGCTAGACACTGGCCTGGAAAGTGGATTAACCGGGCAGATGGTATCAGAGTCGGAGCCGGGATCCCCAGGAGAGGCTGCCAGGGACCGGGGCAGTGCCCTCCACATACAGTTAGGGACCTCGCAATCATTCCAAGGCCTTCCAGGACCCAGCGGGCCCCATCCCCCAGGAGTCCGGAAGGGCACACCCACGGGGCAGTTTAATCCCTCAAGGTCAAAAGAAATGGAAGGGAAGCGGGAAGAAGGAAATTACTAGAAGTTAAGAGAGGAACGGGGTGTAAAGCCTGAGCCAGTTTATACCGGAAATCAAGGCTGATAGAATGCTCAAATTTGCTTTCTACTCCCTTTGACTCTATCTCAGTCCTCCTCCCATTCAGATGCAAAGTCCAAGGTGGGCAGAAGGCTGGGACTGGAAGGCTGACAGGGAGGGGTTAAAGAGAAGTCCCCCTCCCACACTGCCAAGAGCAACTCAATTCCTGGAGCTGAAGCAATGACGTCGGCATCCTCTGAACAGCTCCGGGAGCAAATTCCACCTGCGCCCAGAGCACTGCCCCAGATGGATGCGCGCTGAGGAAGAGGACGACATCAGGGTGGCCAATCCCATTGAAACGGGGCAATCAATGTTTCTGTTAAGATATTTAAACAAAACACAAAACAAAACAAAACAAACAAACAAAAAGAAAAAAAGCTGGAGGAGGAAGGACTTATTTCCAAAAATGGAATCCAAATTGTCAGAGAGGAAAAACAAAACGGCAGCAGCAGTAAAAACAAGAGCAAAAACAAACAAAACCTATAGCCCAGAATCCATCGGAGAGCTCAAAGTGGGGGTAGTGAGGGAGGTGGGGGCCGTCTTCTTGTCCCGCCCTTGAGAGCACCTGGCCAAGTACTCCTGTCTCTGTCCTGGGGCGGCTGCCTCTCACCAGAAATGCTCCAGGTGAAGGGAGGGTGTCCAGCACCACCACCAACCCCCCACCCCCCATCACCACCCCCCACCCCCACCCCCACGCCCTCCGCCCAACCCACCCCTTCCCCCAGGAGCTTCCTCACTGGGGCCTCCCCTCCACCCCTCCTGGCACTGGAGAGTGTAACAAAATGACCTCCTCTGGAAGGAAGGAGGTCACCGGGTCGCCTCCTGCTCCTGGTGTTTTTCAGATGGGCTTCTCAAATGGAAGCGGACACGGGTAAGAAGGGCAGAGTGGGAGTCAGCCTGGCCTCGACTCAGGATCCCCGCCCCACCCCCCAGCTGTCTGGACCCATTCACTGGCTTGGAAGCCGAAAGGCAAGTCTGTTTCACCCTTTCCGTGCAGGGGGTGCTGTCCCCGGGTAACCCCGCCCCCTCTCCCTCACCTCAGGGCACCTGCCTCAAATAACTTCCCCGGTGTTGTCATTCACCTCATGGATAATTGATAGCACGTCAAGCTGATGCTAAGAAAAGAACAAGGTGGTTAGACGTGTGCCTACTATAAATAGACCCACGACATGACCAGCATTTGCCAACTTTTGAGCAGAGAATGGCAGGAGCAGAAACAGCAGCTTCCCCCGGGTCCTGGGGAGAGCCGGCTTCACCCCGGCAGCCGCAGCCCCGCTGAGTCGCATCCCTGAGCAGCAGAGGGCTGGGAAGATGTGCCTCTCCCCGTTTGGGAGCAAAATTAAAAATACCACACGTGCGGGAACTTGTGGGCTTGTTTGACATATGCAGCCGCAAAGCTCAAACAACACATGTTTTTAAAACGTTTGCCTTCTTCCTCCCATATTATCTGTTTTCTTTATTTTGTGTGTTTTAGGCACTTTATTTCTGTATCCTGCTCTCCAAGGGATTTCTGGTTCTAAGCTATTATACAGATACCTCCGCACAAGTGAACACATAGATAGTGGGCACTTGGACGGACGGTAAGTGAGGTATGTGTTAGACACTGCAGATACAAAGAGGAAAAATAAAATAGGGCTTCCAGCCTCAAGAGGCGTTTGTCAGAAATCCGTTTGTTACAAGTAGCAAAAATCCATTCAAAACTGAAATGTAAATGGAAGAAATTAAGAGGACACAAGACCTTTCTCAACACCTCCTACTATGAGCTCCCAAACAAGGGAGCCAGTCCCAGGCAAAGATTGGATGAAGGGTGTTGCCTTCCCATCCAAGCCTGTTGTTGTTTTTAATGGCCTCAAGATGGTGGCCTTTAATTTGAAAGAGACACGGAGAAGAGGGACAGAAAACAAAGGCAAGTGTACAAAACTTTACAGGCTAAAAAATTACTTCTATGTAAAGATTGAGATCCTTGGCTTGATTACTCACATGCGGAACAACCAACCTGGAAACAAATCAACTGAATGCTTTTAAATCTTTGAGAGCACTGAGTTGCCAAGTAAACAAGTCTCATCTGGAAAATCCTACTCCCCAAAGTAACCCCAGCTTCCCCAAAGCTCCACCAACAAGAAGGAGGCAGTGAAATTTGTACGAGCCTTGGGAAGGTGCCCCTCTCCTGTGCGCGCACCAGGGCTATCCTGGAGAACAGTGGGGGAGGAAAAAGGTGGATAGCTATTGTAGAAAGACACAACTGGACTCTTGGAACACTGAAAAAATAAAAGTTAAAAAAAAAAAGAAGAAAGACAACTGACTTCTGTCTCTGTAAAGGAATCACTACATTTCAGAATCACTGAAATCGACTGCACACACTCTAAGTGTTGGGGTTCACAAACAAAGCAACAAATTGGAGAACACTGGACACTTGAAGAAAGAGCCTTGGGTCCCTAGTCCAGTTCCTAAATGGGTGACTGAAAATACCCCTGAACGCCTCCTTGCATGGCGAGGTCTTAGGAAAGGTAACTTCAAACCAGACATTCCCCAAGGATATCAGTTAAACAAGATGAGAAATTCTTCCTTTACCCAGTCATCAACCATAAGGTTGAGGGATCAGAGCTGAAAACAGTAGAATCACTAGTGCACATATATCACCAATAAACCTGTCTCCTGCAGGGACCTTAATAACCAAGCAGATAGGAGATCTCTCCCCGGTTTCCAAGCAGAGCATCTCATCAATAATCCAGACAGGAGATAATATGCCGAGACCTGCAGTGCCTTCCCAGCCAAGTCTGACCTCAGGGGCTCCAGGTTATCATGCCCCCATTTCGCGCCTAGGAGGTGACGGAAATATACTCTTGGCTGCTCAGCCTTTTCTGATTCATTTGTAAGCTACACTAATAATCCCATGATGCAAACAGAGCGGGGGTGGGGGGGGGGGAGGAAATCATTCGGGAACCGTCAGAAAGGTTATTTTTGCGAGACATAAGGGAATGATTATAATGATTTATTAAAATCTTACAATGTGAGAAAGTAAGATCAGCAAACAAAATCCAATTAAGGAATTCACCAAATAAAAAGGAATTGAACTCCTCCAGCCTGAGGTTGACAAAGAAGCCATTCAGTAAAGAGCTTTATATGCTAAACTTAGCTGGGTAAACCTAGTTATTTTCCACGCAGTGCTGTTCTTAAAAGAGCTATTTAACTTCATCCATCTCTAGGATCTAAAAGACTAAGTATTTCGACTTGTGGAGGGTTTTTTTTTTTTTTTATAATTTGAATTCCAATTTTAAAATGAACTTGCCTGAGAGACTAGCATGAGTAGATTGAAGAGGTGATTAATACCATGCTCATAATGCTAACTCCTCAACATCTTTCCTCCCTGCCCTCCCTTCTTTGACCTTCCCTAAGACCTAGGACCCCTTCCGTGTTCAGCAACTTTGGCCCAGATTGGTCTACATACTTTCTGTCCCTCTCAACCATTTGGGCTCCCTATATTTTGAATGTATTTCCACATAATAATTTGTTTTTTCAACATTTCCACTTTCCATTTGTTTCTTCTCTAAATTTTATCAATCAACATAGCTCAGGATCCCCAAGGCAAAGGCAAGAAAGCTGTGCTTTGGCACTTCAGACTCCCTTTTCCTGGGTACCTACACTCTCTTCTGCTTCATTTAATGCTGGATTCACTCCTACATATGAGGTCCTCAGGCTCCCCCCTCCACTTGAGGGAAACCTCTCACCAAAGCCACAGGTTCTGTCCCAAGGACCAGATTCTGCTGACATTTCTCGGTCCCAACTGCAGCCACCAACACTGGTAACCACATCCTCCTTTGGCTTCCGGACAGGAGGCAGTCCTCAGTATCCTACTGTGTCTCTTTCCCAGGCTTCTCCTTCTCCTTCCTCAGTTGCAGTGTTTCCTGGGTTCCATGCGCAGCCCAGCCCTCCTGTCTCCTCCACATCATTTCCCATCCTAGAGCTCTGGCTATTCCCCTGTGCTGAGGGTTCCCGACGTTTCATTGCTGAGACCTTGCTCCTGACCAGCTACACATGAACAGTTCCCATTCCAAATGTCTATAAAACTGTCCCTCCACACCTGGCCCCATCCCCCCACTCCCTCTAAGAATGAATCCAGCAAGCCAGGACAGCAGCTGAATCGGCTTAACCTTCAGCTCATCTTCCTTCCTTCCATCCATGCACCAAATCCAGCCTGTCCTCTACCGCGATCATAACTTAGGATGTTGTCCTCTCTCACCTGGGTCTTTCTGCTTCCGGTGAGGCTAGACACACTGCTCCCACCTTAACACGAATTAGTGGTTCCCTATCAACTACAAAGCAAATCCGAGCCCATTTCCCTTTCTACTTCCCAGCTGTCTCAAATTATGTGTAGTCTCCCAAATGCAGAAAGTCATCCCGTCCCTTCCTGTCTATTCCTTTTTAGGGGGAGGAATGCGTCCCTGTGCTCCTTCACATGGGTAACTTTTTAAAATGTATTTCTCGTCATCTGCTCTGTCAAGCTTTCTGTTTTGGACTGAAAGTTTGTGTCCCATTCCCCCACCCCGCTAAATTCTCATTTTGAAGTCCTAACACCCCAGGGTGCCTATATTTGGAGGAAGGGTCTTTAAGGAAGTAATTAAGGTTAAATGAGGTCATCAGGGGAGGGCCATGATCCCAAAGGATTAGTGTCCTCATGAGGAGACACTCAGGAGTCCCGTCTCCTTCTGCCCCTCCCTCCAACACGCATGCGTTGAGAAAGGGCCATGTGAGGCCACAGCAGGAAGGTGGCTGTCTGCAAGCCAGGAAGACAGCTCCAATCAGAAACCAAACACCCCTGGAACCTTCATCATGGGTTTTCCAACCTCCAGAACTGTGAGAGAACAAACTGCTGCTGTTTAATGCCCCCGTGTGTAGTAGTTTGTTATGGCATCAAGAGCAGGCTGATGGGCCTCTCTTAATCTCCCTCTTTCTCATCCTATCGAGCTGATGCTGCTTTCCTCTAGCTGGGACGACAATCCATCTATTACAGCATTCATCACCCTGTGATACAACCGCGTGTTGCTGGGTCTTTCTTACCTACTAACTATGAACTCCTCAGGGCAGAATCAAAGCCTCCCATTTCTCTGTGTTCTTTCTCCGAGTCTAGAGCAGGAGCCACCCACAGAAAATGTTCAGGACATGCTTGTGAGGTGAATGAATGAATTCATAAATGAAACGGGCAACACTGAGTTTCTTGTTTGCATCTGGGTTTAAGGCATTTATAAATGCATTATGTGCGCAGACAGGAGTGTGAGTTTGTGTGTGCGTGGGTGTCTATACCACGGGATGATTTATTTGCAAGGGGTGACGGTGTGAGGGAATCAATGAGCTTCAGGCTCTTATCATAGAACTGTCTCTCCATCCCCTCCCAAAGTCCTCCTGAATCTCTAACGCAGTTCCTACCCAAAACGGATCACCTTGCATCATTTTATAACCGTGCCTTCCTTTGTTTTCCCTCCACTTGGAGGACTTAGCCAGTTAACCTCCCACTGTGTGTGGCTCTGATTCCCTGGGCCAGTACTGACAATGTGAGGCCGGACTGAAGTCACTTGTTCCAGAAATCCCTCTGAACCAATGAAATCTCAGTGTAGAACCCATTCGCCAGGGTGCTGAGAACTCTTCACAGCGCTGCTGAGCAAACCTATACGTTTATGAGTTACAATGTAGCCAAGAAGAGCACGACGACTCTATCTACCTGGCAGAAGATGGTTTTAAAAAAGGGGGGGAGATAGCTTTAGGCTTATGGCCAAACTGGAAAAGTGTGCATACTCTTTCCAGTTTTGAGAAAGATCTCTGCACCCTGGGGAAATTGGGCCTCTCTCTGTTTTCTCTTCTCACAGCTATTTATGACCGCTTGGAACAAAGATCTCAAGTCCTCTGTCTCGTTTTAACTCTCTTTGTGCAAAGGAACCTTCTTTTTCCAAAGGCTTGAGCTGTCCCTGCTTCTCTGGAGGGAGAGAGACTTAGAAATGGATATGCATCCACACTATCTCCTCCTTCCCAGTCAAAACTGCACAGTGTTGGAAATGACAACTGTGGAACTTAACCCTACAGCCCCGACACGGTTCTACCAACCCCCGGGGGGAGGCGTGGGCTCCAGTCCCCCGGTGGTTCCCTCAGCACCCGAGCGCGTGGCCCATTTCACGGTGAGTCCAGCTTTCATTTGCTGGAGGTAGAAACTTACTTAGAAAGGGAGGAAAGGAGTGGACTGTGGACTTCCAAGGCCATGTTTGCAAATCACTTTAAAAGAGCCTAAGAGAAAGTTTGACCTGTTTCTCTGCCCTCCACCGGGCGACTGCTACTGTCTTGGGTGGGATCTCCCTGGGGTGTGAGGAGGAGATACTCCAGCTAAACGCCTCATTTGTGTGGGATCACGGGCACTTTCTTACATTTCCTGTTCGAGGGCTTTGAGCTTTACCCAGAAAGGACCTGCATTCACATATTTTGAAGCACCTACACTCTATACAGATAGAGATTCCCAAGCAGCTGTAGAAGTGGCAGCTGCAGAACAAGGATCCAAGACTTCTAAGAAGTGCTTGGATAATGACGGGCCTGGGCTGGCTGAAGAGGCTGCAGTAACAGGAACTCGCGGGCGTAAGGTACAGGGTGAGGAGCACTGTCCACCGCGTCCTGCTAGTGTTGCCTGCCGACAGTCGGCGGCTCCGCTCGCGGTGAGCACAGCACGATTTAGGGAGCTGCTGAGCCACTGTGTTGTACACCTAAATTTCAAGCCACATTGTGTGTAAAAAATAATATGAACTCGGGGTGCCTGGACGGCTCAGTGGGTTAAGCCTCTGCCTTCAGCTCAGGTCATGATCTCAGGGTCCTGGAGTCAGGTCCCCTATTGGGCTCTCCACTCAGCAGGGAGACTGCTCCCCCCCCATCACCCCACCGCCGCCTGCCTTTGCCTACTTGTGATCTCTGTCTGTCAAATAAATAAATAAAATCTTTAAAAAAAATACAAACTCACCAACATACACACACGCGTGCACACACATGCTCCACACACAGCCCTCGAGCAGCCTCAGGAAAGAGTCTTGACGGGCTTATGCCTCGTTTGTTTCAAAGCGGAAATGGGATGTCCTGAGAAGCTAAAAGAAATAGGCACGTTGGTTTGCGCCACCTTCGCTACCACAGCGTGACTCAGGAAATGTGGTGGCATAGTGCACCTGTGCCTGGGAGACACGGGGGGTAGACTGAGGCACCGGATACTGACTCCCCCTAGTCCTCTTCTGTACCTCCTGGCAGGAACCCTGCTGAGTCCTTGGGAGATAGTCCCTTTCTTTGAATCAGCTGGACCCATCTCACCCGCTGATCTTTCCTGAGGATCGACCTCCTTTTTCCCTTCCAGTAACTCTTGGTGACTATGGTGATTTCTGGAACAGCCAAGGGCCCTGAGGGAAAAAATGGCTTTTCCAAAACTTTAGGCTTCTACCCAGCCAACAACTTCCACCTCCCTCCACTCCACCTCCCTCCCTCTTCCCAAATCCTGAGTGCCTCAGCCAGAAGCCTGTTGTCATGGTTACTCTAATCTTTATCTGCTTTGCTTGTTAAACAAGCTGAGTTCACTCCAACTCACCTCCTGGCTAACCCCCACCTCCATATCCTTCATCGCTTCCCACCCTCCCCAAGCCCAGGTCTTTCCTTTCCTGGGGGATAAAAGGAAAATGCAGTAATTGCTTTTCCCTTCCCACCCCTCCAGTCTACCAGATCTTATCAGAATATCTTCTGTGATATTCCTAAATGGAAGAGTGCCACTCCTGTCAGAAACAATCAATGAGTAGAAATGAAGATTCTACACAAGTTCTAAAACTGGAGGGAAAAAAGGAGGAAAAGGGACAACAAGGGATAAGGCCAGTGAGAAATATTCTGGTTGGCAAAAAGAGGCTGACATCTAGAAGAGTTATATGCTGGGCCTCCCGAGGTCCAATAAGCCAACTCCACCCCGGGAGCTCCCCTCACTCAGAGCAAGACCTGGCATCCTACTCTATCTAGGGAGACCATCCCTTTCACCTCCTCCCGTGACATCCCTCCTTCCCCCAGAGGGATGATACTCCCTCCTCCAGTCCAGAGCAATGCCCTTCAGGCTGCTCTGTAGTCTCTGACCTCCTGCTTCCTTAGGGATCTCTTTTGTCCCGCAGCGTTATAGAGAAACAAATAAAAATTGTATATATTTAAGATGTGCTACTGGAGGTGTAGATATTCATACACATCGTGAAGCAATCACCACAATCAAGCTAATTAACACACCCATCACTTCACATAGCTAACCATTTTCTTTTCTTGCCTTCTTCCTTCCTTCTTTTTTTCCCCCTTCTTCTTTTGTTTTGTTTTGTTTTGTTTGTTCATGTGTGTGGTGAGAACACTTAGGGATCTAATTCAACCAAAATTGCTTAAGCTCCTGAACCATAAACCAATTTCTTTCTCCTTACTCTTCCCCTGTAGCATGTAAACACCATTTCCCATCTTAGAACAAAATTCCCTTTGGCCCCATTACCCTCTAGGTGAGGCCCACTTCTCTTCCTTCCCTCAAATCTGCTTCCTTGTTATGCATCACCACCCCCCCACCCCCACCACTCTCCCAGCACCATGTCAGAGCCCAGGTCTTGAGGAACTTTCCGGATGCTAGTCAGCCTCTAGCTGTTGTACTCCCTGACAAGTGGTTGTGGTGGTTAACAGATCAGACTCTGGAGCCCCTTTACTTATGTTCAAATCTGGGGGCTAGCATTTGTCCACTGGGTGATTTTAGCCAAGGCATGTGACCTTCCTATTGCCTCCGGGTCCCTCTATACCACTGGGGTAATGACGGTAGCCACCTCAACGGGTTATGGTGATGGCTGCATGAGGCAACATGTGTAGAACCATCAGGGCAGGGTCCCCCGCGTAGGAAGCCCTGAAAACTGCAGCAGTGGCCTTCTATAATCCAACCACAAGGTGAGGACATCCAACCACAAGGTCGTGCATCCCTCTGTTCTGGATCCCTGCCATTGACAAACTTTGCAAACTGGCTTTGCACGTTGTCTCATACCCACCCCCCTCCTCGTTCCTGGTGACTACACCATCACACATGCTGCTCCCCGAATGCGGGACACACACACCCCCACAGGCATTCCACAGCCTACAACTTCTCATTCTTCAAAACTGCTCCGGTATCAGCTTCTCCGGGAGGACTTGCTTGGTTGAGGAGCTCCCCCGGCCTTCTTGGGGTTCACTGCATTTTCCAGCATCCTGAGTCCACTTCCACCGAAGCACTGTCACGGGATCCTATCTGTGCCTTGTTCTCCCTTCCACTGCTGTGCACCTCCTAACCCCAGAACCTCGTTCAATTCTTGGCAACCAGGGAGCTTACATTGATGACTAAGTGACCAGGAATGATCTGAGTAGGATTTAGCTCCAAGGTCTCAACTGTTCATATCTGTTTGAAAGCTTTATCCACTCACCCAAAATATTCACTGCAACTTCAGATCACCTAAAATTTTGGTATCACATTCTCTTTATCCTCGCCTACATTATGAGTATAAAGACTCACATAGGGCTCCCGTGCACGGAATCTCTGTGTGAAGCCCTGTATGGAAGGACCCCGAAGAAGTCATTCAGATGGGGGTTAGTATCTGAGTTTTATGCAGCTCATACTTCTCGATCTTGTATGGGAACTTTGGGGTGTGAAGCAGCCTGATACGGATCCCGCCCAATGTCTTTGCCGAGCTCCCTACACCACATCTGTTACACCTAACTCTATTTAGGGTTTGCAACTTTAAATTTCTTAAAAAGAAGTCATGCGACCTGGACAAGAAGTTCTCTGTGAACCAGTATCTGCATTTAGGCTCACTCCTTTCCTGTCCACGTCCTTATGAATTGTCTTGTTTCATAACCTGTTCAAGAATGCCTTCTGGAAATAGTGTCAGACTCTCTCACCTCCAGGCCACTCATTTTTGAAAGCCTAGAAAATGTTTGCCTGTCTCAGTTTTTTACTTCCTGTCCCATTTATTATCCATGATTCTCCAAAGATTCTAAATAGTAATTCAGTAGCTTCTCTATGTTCCGTAGAATGTAAATCCATCCAGGCCAAAAGGCTTGAATCATGTAGCTCAGGCCTGTGTTTGCAGAGAGAATCTGAAAAAATGGGATTAGGGCTAGTTTTCCTCTATGGCTACTGGAAAATTAGAGGTCTATCCTAACCTTCTGTAACTTCCTTTGTAGACTTAGGCAAATCAATCATCCATTGATTTTCCTAAGCAGAGAGGTATAACTGTACAACACACACACGCATTTTAGAGTCAGAAAGACCAAAAATAAGAAAAGAAGCTTCATCACCTAGTGGCTGCACCCATGGACAAGACAATTAGCCCCTGAGTCTCAGTTTCTTCAGTTTCAAGATAAGGAGAACAATAATGCTATCTTTCCAGACAGCTTTAAGATGTCCGAAAAGGGGGGCGCCTGGGTGGCTCAGTTGGTTGAGCAACTGCCTTCGGCTCAGGTCATGATCCCGGACTTCCAGGATCGAGTCCCACATCAGGCTCCCAGTGCCTTGGGAGTCTGCTTCTCCCTCTGACCTTCTCCTCTCTCATGCTCTCCCTCACTCATTCTCTCTCAAATAAATAAATAAAATCTTAAAAAAAAAAAAAAAAAGATGTCCGGAAAGGCTCTTAGAAATGGTATGTGCTTCCTCAGCTGCCACTAGGCTTTCCTTCAAGCCGTAGGATACTTTTGGGCATGTAATTCCTGATGTGAAAGGGTCCAGAATCATGTCAGGAATCAAATGGCAGGAAGCATTAAAATAATCAGCACAGCGATGCAAGACTTCCCCAGAGGAACTGCTGAAAACTACTTATCCATAAATCTTACTTTCCTTATACATTTGATGTGAAGTTCATGATGAATGCCTAAGAGGAAGGTAAGCCCCTTGTGTCACTGGAATGCTCTGTAGAAAATAAAGCAACAACAATAACAAACAAACAAAACCTGAGCAACATAGACTACCTAGAGTGGAATTAGCAATGGCAGAAGGAGGCTACCAAGAAGAGACCTGAGAGCTCTCAGATACCGCCAGAAACCACATCTCTTATGGCCAGAAACCACATCTCTACAGAGCTGGTGAATTGCATATAGTTCCTGGGTGGGTGGGCAAATCCTGCTGTACCCGGTTCTTATTTTATCTGGGCGATCACCTCAGCTTTCATTCCCAAAACCCTGATCCACCCATACCTGAAGGCATCCTAAGGAATGTCTATGATGGAAATGTTCAAAGCTTTCTTCACTTTCAAGCCTATTTCAGTTTCTAGACACACAAAAAAGCTGAAATGTATATTTGCTCCTACTTGGGTGCCCAGAACTTCAATGACCCTACTTCTTGACGGGCCCATGTCAGGCTGGATCAGCTCAAGTATGAGATATAGGAAGGAAGGTGAGTCCTCACAGAAATCAGCTTGTCAGCCATTACCTAGGGTGGACCCTTAGCTCTTAAGCCTTTCTACATGTCTGTGGTTGTTGAAGTATATTTAGGTTTCAGGGGGAAGAAAAAGCACCAGTTTTTTTGTTTGTTTGTTTGTATTTTTAGCTTTCTGAAATAGGATTTGCCTTTCATGAGGAGTTATTTTTTTCTTCAGCAAATTTGACCTTTTTCTCTAATTTCCCTTCACACTCCTTTCTAGGCTTTGAGATAAAAATCCTTCTGTTTGAAAAACTAGAAAGCATAGAATGCTCAGGTCCATCATCACCCATTCTCAGGGGAGACCACTTCCTTCTCAAGGAAAATCACCTTTGCAAGTGAAAATGAAAACTAAGAGAGGATCCCTTGAGATCTCCTGGACTGGGGGAACCCTGCCTTTTACAAGGCCCACTGTCTGGTTCTGGGACACAGTTGTGACTTAAACGCTCAATGGGAGAGAAGTCGTCAAGAGAAAAGTGTTCCTCACTGACCTGCTTGGATGGTTACCTTCCTCTCAAGGCGACACAGGGGCACCTACCCACTCAAGAGCAGGTGCTCCTGTGTGTGAACTGTGAGCACTTGTCTGCTCCTAGTCCCCAGGGAGCCCTCCTTTCACAGAGCAGTTGTCAGTCTTCCCTAACAAGGATCAGAGCATGCTGTCCTATCTTTAACCGGTGAGGACAGAGTAGCCCGGGTCTGAGAACCAGAGCGCAGAGTAACGGGGTGTCTGACTGCTTTGGCATTTGTTCAGTGTTTGCACATCATCATAACATTTATTTTAAGCCTGTAAAGGTGCCAAGTGATAGCTCCTGGGCTGACTTTGATCAACTCCTATCACAAAGCCAGCGAATCGTTAATAGATATGTTTCGCTGCTCATCCCAGATGTGAACGGTGTCACTCTGGAACAGAGGATGTTTCCTAACGGGACCCAGCCGTACTCTGACTCCAGCCCCGGGAATCAACGTTTTTAAGAAGTTTCCCGAAGCACACCAGAATCGTTGTTCCAGATAAACAGACTCGGACACTTCAGTTTCGTAATTCAGAAGGAACGGTCTGCCCTCTTTTTGCCAAATATATACATTTTTTAAAAACCAGGAGAGGGTCAGGATGGTTTCAGTTGAACTTGTTTCCTGCACCCCCAACCGAGCATCACTTAGAACAGGAGTTAGAGACGATCTTGAAGTTCCTTTGGTTCATTTCCACCTACAGCAGAAGTGCTGGGCCATAGCGCCTATTCCTCCAAGCTCTGCTTAAACACCTCCAAAGGCAGGTCATTTACATCCCCAAAGGCAGTTTTCCCCCTACCACGAGAACCCATGACCAGGATGGCCTTTCCTCCTGGTTGGCCTGGGGTGCCCTTGACAGACAGGTGACAGTGGCATTTTACAGCTCATGTATTTGAAACTCAAGAAGCCCCCCTTTACCTCAAATGTCCTGGTTTGGAAGATAATACACCGGACGACCTTATAATTTACATACAGCACTGGATCAACGAGAAATCCCTTATCCTGCAACACAAAGATGTTCACAGTCTCATCTCATCCTACCTCTCTGGTCTCATTCAGAACTTTCTGCCATGCCTGCCCCACAGCGCACCCTGCACAGAAATGCTCTCCCTTCCCCACTGCACACACAAGGCAACTGAGGCACAGGCAGCAACTTGCCTAGAGTTTTACAGCTGATAAACAGTAGACAGTTTTCTTATCCATCCACAAATACCCAGTTCCAACGGTTTCTCCCAAGATAAGCAGAGGCCAGAGCCTCTCTTTGCTAATTGCTCTTCTCTAACAAATTCGTATTTGCTCTGTCTAATCAAAGGTACACCAGCAAGCACAAGTCTCCAGGGGCCGGCTAACCATCAACGGAGGGGTTTCGTCCTCGATCAATACTGGGCGGTTCCATTAATGCAGCTTTTCAGTTGCCTCATCTGATTTAGCAGCTTATATGGAGCTTTTAGTCAAACGAAACCTAAATGTCTTTTCTCTACCAGAACTACAGCCAGGAGATTTTTTTTTTCCTCCCATCATTATCATTGATTTTTTTTTTTTAACTTCCAAATAAGATTTTACATTTATCTCTTTGAAATGTCATCTCATTATTTTTAACCCAGCATTCCAGCATATCCAGATCATTTTGAGATCTATTTCTGTTATCGATTACATCGGCCATTCTTTCAAACTGGATGTCTGCTGCAAGTTTGAGAAACACGCTTCTAGTGTCTTCTTCCAACCTGCTGGCAAGTGACTGCTCAGGGCGAGTCCTGGAACTAGGAACCTCAAGATCATTTTACTGATGATATCCCGCCTCTGTGTGCTGTCAGTCTTCCAAGGAGCATTCCTGCAGAAAGTGCTTTCTCATGGACATTTACAGCCAGCCCACCCCAGCTCTCTGCCATGAAATGTGAACATGGTCATCTTCCTAGAAATGACGGGGCTGAATCACACCATTGAATAATTCACTTCTTTCCCAAGAAGGCTCTGAAGCCCCAAAGCAGTCCAGCCTTCCAACTAGCTAAGAGGAGAAAAATTCTTTATTGGGTGTTTTATCCTCAAGGCCTTAGCCATGTTTCCAAAAGAAGGTACACTTATACCTTAAGCTGATAGCTGATACTTATACCTCGGTATGATACAGAAAGGTTTTCAGAGTACATCCTTGAGAGGAAAAGGCCAAGAGAGGCCTGTTGCACAAGTTTCCCTGAATGTTGAATGTAGTTCCTGAAATCTCACTTCGGGTCCCTTTCTTTTACATATGAAGATCTTTAGAGAAAAGAGCTAAGAGATCATATGGGACTTAGAATCCTGGGAGAAAAGGAAGAAAGATACACATCAAGAAAACTCAACCAGGAAGGAAGAAAAGTGAGACCACCCATTGTTCTGAAATAATGACCGTGGGGTTCTCCAAACTAACAGGAAAATGAAACAAATTCCAAAACCACATTTTTTTTTTCAATCATGATGTAATCAGGCTTTCATTAAGCATGGCCTATTAACATGGTATTCATCTCTGCTCCCTTCCCAAGCTACAAGGAAAAGTAAAATGAATTAAAAAAGGAAAACTGCACAAGGACAAAAAGAAAAGGAAAGGTGATAACAGTAAGAAAGACATTCAACAGTCTTCCAGAAGATGGAAATTGAATAAACCAAGACATCACTTACCTATTAGAACAAAGAAAGCTAAAACTCTCCAAGAGCAAAGTCAAAGAAAGACAAGCCAGTTACTACTGCGGGTCTTTGAGGGACTGCAGAATTGGAAGCAATACCATGAACTCCCATGAACTCAATACCATGAACAAGGTGCAGAGAAGCTTCCTGAACCCCTCCTGCTCCCCACGCAGCATGTGACCAGGCCTTCCCCAGCAGAGCAGGAAAGGAGGGATTTTCCTGTAAGAAATTGAAAAGGCAGAGGTGCCTGGGTGGCTCATTGGGTTAAGCCTCTGCCTTCAGCTCAGGTCATGATCTCGGGGTCCTGGGATCAGGCCCCAAATCGGGCTCTCTGCTCAACAGGGAGCCTGCTTCTCCCTCTCTCTCTGCCTCCCTCTCTGCCTACTTGTGATCTCTTTCTGTCAAATAAATAAGTAAAATCTTAAAAAAAAAAAAAAACAATTGAAAAGGCTGTCCTCAGGAACTAGGAACAGAAGTGGGGAGGGCTCACATGATGGCGGGGGGGGGGGGGAGGCGCCCACAGTGGTAAATGTGAGCCTGGAAAGGGAGAAATGAGTGAAAGTCAATGCGGATTGAGTTTTTTCTGTCCCCTGCCCCAAACTTGGCTCCCACAACCCCTGCAGCAGCCACGTGTTCCCAGGAACAAGTCTGGAAGATTCTGTTCTGGAGAATCTGACCTGCCCATGGGAAAAGCTCCCAGATGATAACTGGGGATCCTCCAATGGAACAGATTTGAGTCCTAGGTCACTCCGCAAGGAGGTGCACTGGCTGACAAGTCCAGGCTACCCTCAGAGTGTAGCCTTTCAGCTCCTTAAAAGCCTCACTTCTCTGCATGAACTCTTGGCCACAGATCTCCCAACACTGGAGGAAAACCACTCATACAAAGTCAGGAAAAAGGAAAAGAAAAATAAAGGGACATGTGAAAAAGAAACATTGGCAAATGAAAGTCAACAGAAGAGTCAAAAAATGATAAAGTTGAGGCAATCTTCCAGAACATTGGCCAAAAGAAAATGAAGTAGTAAAGATCAGAAATTCGGAGGTTTAATTCAGGACACACAAATTCCAGCTAACTGGGAGCTCCAAAAGTAAACAAAGGCAGTCATAGGTGGCTCAGTGGGTTAAAGCCTCTGCCTTCGGCTCAGGTCATGATCCCAGGGTCCTGGGATCGAGCCCTGCATCGGGCTCTCTGCTCGGCAGGGAGCCTGCTTCCTCCTCTCTCTCTGCCTGCCTCTCCGCCTACTTGTGATTTCTGTCTTTCAAATAAATAAATAAAATCTTAAAAAAATAAAAATAAAAAAGTGATAATGTGAATATGGCTCCTCTAGGATTCGTCTTGGTAAAAACCTGGAAATTTACAGAGCGTGGCAGTTAAAAGCAGATTCTAGAGTTATATCTACTTTGATTTGAAGCCTGCCTCCACCATCTACTACCTGTCTGACTTCAGAAAAAGTTATGTAACCCACGTCTCAGTGCCCACATCTGCAAAATGGAGAACAATAGTAAGTTCACAGGTTGTTGCTACAATTGTAAGTTGTTATAATTGTTATAATACTGAGTTCACAGGTATTGAAAGCTCTTAAACCGTGCCTTGCGCCTAGGAAGTCCCCAATAAGTGTTAACTACTATTTAAAATGTTATATAATATCACAGTACGAATAGTACAATCACTAATTTAACCCAAAACTTTGATGCACATATTGGACAAAGAGAGAGGAAGAGGAAGTATGTCAGATGACACACTGGGATGTTAGTCTAAAACCAGATCATTCAGAGGAGGAAGGCGGTGTAGAGCATCTACACCAGGCAGGCAGATAAGGGAACAGTGACAAACACGTATTCAGAAATGCAGAGGTAAATACCAGAAGGAACAGTGAGAAGCGACAGTTGCTGCCAGGGAGAGCAGGACTCAGTGGTGGGGATGGGGAGAGCCACATTAATAGGAAGAGTTTATTTTCCCAGCCACTTAAAAAAACACACTTATATTTAAGTAACCTTATCGCACTGGGTTGGAAGCAGAGGGGTAACAATAGAGGAGTCTCATGAAGCAGCTTCTTCAAAAGCTAAGCACTGACTCAGAGCAAAAAATATCTTTCCAGCTGCTTCAAACAGAAAGTAAGCAAAGGGCACGTTTCCAAAGGAAAGGGAAGGTCCAGACCTGGTGTGCAGGCCCCAGGCAAAAATCCTGCTGTGCCTTGGTGGGCCGAGGTGCCCTGACTTTTCCCTCCCTCCTCAGGACCCGCCTCTTGTTCTTGCCTTCCACCTGCCAAAGCAGACCTGCCCTGGGGGCCTCCTTCCCATCAAGGGACAAGAGAATAGCCGCAGCGTGATTGAATGGCTGTTAAATTGTGCTCTCCTGTCTTTCGAGTTTTTCTATTTTAAATGGTCCATATGGTGGTTTCATCAGAGAAACTCTTGCAGAAAAAGTATTCCCTTTAAGAGATACAATGTTGGGCACTCTGTCTTCTCTCTGAGAGGCACATTGTAACAGGGAAGAGGCGCCTGCAGATGAAAATACCAGTTAATAGAAGAGATTTCTGAAGAAGTCAGAAGGGCAAGAAAGACAATTTTGTTGTCTTCCAAAAAAAAAAAAAAAATGGGAAAGGGGTCAGGAAATTCTGCGAAAAGGCAGCATTTCTGGGGAGTGAGTATTCATTCTGATTAGGGGCCTGACTACATGATAATAATCACACTTTCTGCTTCTGCCACTTTCAGGGGCAACATCGAGAACCAGGGCAGAAGAAGCCAGAGCTTATTAATTGGGGTGAATAAACTTGGGCTGAGGTAAGAATCCAGCTGCGGCTGTTGAGGGCAAAGTCTTTTTTTTTTTTTAATGTTTTATTTATTTATTTGGCAGACAGAGATCACAAGTAGATAGAGAGGCAGGCAGAGAGAGAGAGAGGGAAGCAGGCTCCCTGCTGAGCAGAGAGCCCGACGTGGGACTCGATCCCAGGACCCTGAGATCATGACCTGAGCCAAAGGCAGCGGCTTAACCCACTGAGCCAGCCAGGTGCCCAAGGGCAAAGTTCTGTAAAAAAATTTCGACCCCAGACGTACCGGAAATTTTGGAGTCAAAATGATCTCAGCCAAAGAAATGGGTTTAAAGTGAGCTGTAAAGAATGGTTCAATCAGGGAAGAAGAAAGCAGTACTAGTCACGGGTTAACAACAATGAAATATTAGGTTTTTTAAAAAGTAATAAATTATACCCAGGTGGATTTTGATAAAATATTTCCAGAGTTTTTAAAGTTTATTTATTTATTTAAAAAAGTAATATTACCATAGAATCTTGGAGTTAACTGAAAAGACACGGATAGTCGCCTACGGCACCTGTGATGGTAGGCAAGCCGTGAATGAAATCCTGAGAGGCTGAAGGCATATATGATCATTAACTTCCGTTTTGATACAATTCTGCTTTTTATTCCCAATCTGAGTTTATGTTTTAGTTTTGGAATTAATGACATCAAAGAGTTTCTTTTTGCATAAATCAAACATCAAACTCTTCCTGAAATCTGTAATAAAGGTGGGTTCTGGTGCATTATACAAGTTGCAAGTATTTTTAGCTTACTGGAAATCACAAACCCATAAAATTAAATAAGCCAAAGCGCCTTCTTTGTACAAAGGTAAGTAAATTTCCCTCCAACAAGACAAAGGAAGAGATAGACAACACAAAACATGAGTGTTTTTATATGAGTGACATTTTAATGATATCTTTCAGTGATATTCCAAAAATCAAAAGTGACTTGGTACACTCTGATGCTACGTGAGTGATGGGGCTTTGCTCTTTGTTCATTACGTGCTGAACAATCTGATGGATTGAATTAAATGTGTCTAACAGACCCTGGATGGGTTTGGAAGCTTTGTCAGGAAAACCTGAAGTACCTAGCCCCCAAGATTGCTGCTCAGCTTGCCTCCAACTCAAGCTGGAAAGACCTTCTAATAACAAGAAGCCATTGTTCCTGGGTGCTCCAGACTCACTGAAAAGCAGTGGAAACCTCTGGGTGTAGACACAGGAATGGGCAGCTGTGGGCTTTGGGAAACAAAGAATGTCTTGGTACTGACACAGTCTTGTTCCGAGTTGTGATTTAGAGCCTCTCTACGCTGTTGTGCACGTGTGCCCTGAGATGAAGGAGCAAAATAAGACTTGTGACTGGTTTCATGCCTCTCTCATTCATTCTGGGATCCTCCACGTTGGGAAAATGAAGAGAAAATCTCATCTACTCTTTTTCCATCAAAAATGAAAAGGTGATCATTAAAACACTGGTGAGATATACTCATCATAAAAATAGAAAATTTTCAACTATGAATGAAATGTCTGGGGAGGAAGATCTTTAACTTCATGGTTATGTCTCTGTAAGCCAGAATCATGCTATTTAAATATGCCTCCGGTCTGTCTCTCCAACTAGACTGTGAACTCACCAGTGAGAACTTAGCCCTTATTCGTCCTTAGACTTAGATGACAAGCACAATGTCTGGCACAAGGCGCTCAACAGATTTTACTTTAACTGAACTGAGCCTACTTAAGGGAGGTAGCAAAAAAGAGAAAGAAAGGAAGGGAGGAAGGAAGGAGGGAAGGAAGGAAGGAAGAAGGGAGGGAAGGGAGAAAGAAGAAAGAAAAAGAAAAAGAAATGTCATGCATGCATACATCTGATCAAGAAAGCATACAGTATGACTTCTAAGGAACAGCCGAAGTCCTGAGACCTGCCGCTGCTGGTCCTCCTGCCCAGAGGCAACCACTCCTAACTGTGAGAATTTGTCTTAAGGTTTCATTACATTAATTGTTCATGCAAAAAAAAAAAAAAAAAAGGAGAAAACAAGGATGCCAGTTTCAAATTATTCATGTCTCTTTACTTAAATAGGCCGAAAGTATTTGGAAACACAGCCAGCAGTGAGTGGTTCCAAGTTGCTGTATACACGCATTTAACAAACATATATTGTTCACACTGAACGTGGTGGCATTTCTGTTTTCATACTTTTATTAGCGGAGACCAGCTTTTTCCCGCTCAGGGCGCAGAAGGCAGAAGTCAGTGCAAGCCTAGAATTAGTGGGGACAGAGCACATCAGAAGCAGACAGTGGGGGTGGAGAGGAAGGGTGAGTCAGTGTCATAATGGGATAAAGTGCTCAGAGTTCATGCTGCAGGATGGGGAGGCCGCTGAGGCACAGATCCGCTCCCCTTTGTACTTTCTTTCAGCAGGTGCCATTCTGTACATGATGGAACCCACAGGGCAGTGGACCTGCACCCCCATGTACACCTGCAAACTGTCTACCACAGCAGCTCCACGGGCTGTGGAATGGTCCTCTTATTTTGAACCAGTAAAATAATCTGCAAAATCCCTTGGAATTATTTATAATGGGGTTTCTCTGACATTAGTAAGGACAAAAGTAGGAGCATAAAATGAAGCCTCATTTACAGCACATAATGGTAAGAAACCCTCTGCAAAGACATGACAATTTGGGAAAATCCTTACTCTGATCAGAGTGAATAAATATGATTAGCTGGCAAAGATGCTATTAGGCTATTTGCCAGAGAAACAGATTACTGCTTTATAGAGTCAGCCTGAGAAAGTGACCTGACCCCCAGGAAATGCTGGCACCCCGAAATGGTGACTCTGAGGGCCCCTCTCCCCCCTCATGGAGCCTCAGGAGATCCAATGGGACACATAGGAACTTGGAAACTAGGTATTGATCAGAGAGCGGGACTGAATGGGTGGCTATTTGCTGAGAAAAGGCAAAAGAGACCAGTTCAAAAAAAAAAAGAATTCTGTTAGCAGAATCCAGATTTCGATACTGCAGGAAAATCACCTCCCTAAATTGGAGAAGAAACCAAAGACTCAGGAAGACAGACTAACAATAACAATCAAGAAAAGAAAAATGGTGAAACCGATGTTCTCCAAATGCTTAGTATGAGCCGAGATTTTATAGAACTAATCTGAATTAACCCTCACTCCAATACTAACTGGTAGGCATTATTTTCATTTTCTTGATGAGGACACTGAGGCTTCTAGAGTCTAAGATGTGACACAGTGACTCAAATCTAAAACTGTTGGACACTAAATCCATGTTCCTTCTATGATGACAAAGAAGATGTCTAGAAGATGAGGAAATCACATCTCTAAGCGCATAGACATTATGTACAGTAACACTTCCGAGGTTTACAAACTAAGTCTGCCTCCACGAAACGTGACCAGACTTCTTTCACTCACGGCAACTTCCTTTCTTACCTGAGAGCCTTATAGTATTTCCAAGTGGGTGACTCTTTGGGGCCAATTTTTAAAATTCTTCTAGATTCTGGTGAGAGGATCTTTGACATTCCACTGCAATTTTAGTTCGAAAAAAGTGAACTTTGCTTTACCTAGCACTTAATGAGAACAACACGTGTGATTAAGTCTTCTGGTGCATCCGTGCCCTGGGCTGGTGTCTCCAGACATCACTGACTCTGAGAGGTGAGAACACACACTCATCTACCCCTTGAAGACAAGTTCATGAGCAGTGACCCAGGGTCTGACACAGCACACTCAGCGGACGCATTGCTAAGATCGTAGGGGAAAGTAATCGCTATTTCGAACAAGCCAAATTCTACTTTATTACAAAAACAACGTAGTGAAGCACACACAGCATTTCATAGTGGCCTGTGTGTGGGCTGCATGTAAACTCTCCAACAGATTCCATATTGAATCAAAAAGAAATGAGCTAACGTGAAAAGCACAGTGAAAACAGTGTCACCGTTAAAAAGGAGGAATGAGCTTCAGCTCCAATTGTCCAAATCTTTTTTTTTTTTTTTTAATCAAGCTTTGGAAAAGGTCAGTCAAAGGGAGAGTTATTTCAGAAAGTTACATGTTGGTGACTCTCACAGAGTGAAACGAGGAGCTTTGGTGCAATTTCCAATACACCGAATGGTCAGCTCTGAAGGATTTCTTCCCCTACCGTAAATAATATTAAAATGCTCACCTTTCTGTGCATGAATATAATAAAATCACATCCACTCTTCTGCTGCGTGTCCATGCGTCTGCAACAGGTACACTTACCATTACCCTCCCCCTCCACACCCAAGAAAAACATAAAATTGAACCCAACCTTCCCCTCATCCAGGGGTGTTTTTCTTTCCAGCGGTCCCACATGTCGGAGTTGCTGGTAGTAACCGAGGACTCACGGGTCACCTTTACCAAATGGCATCTCCTCCAAAAAACAAAACAAAAACGAAAAAAAACACCTGATTTGTGAGGAAAACTGGCCTCCCAGGTAGGACAGCAGCTCCACCTGCCTCCCTCCCTCCCTCCTCTTCTGTCCCCGACCCCTGGTGCTCAGATCCTCTAGGATAAGGAAGTGGGATGGGCTTACTGATAAAATGAGAAGGCCCCCGCAGGAATCAAGATTTCTGTGATGTCATGGAGCAGGATAAGTGGCTGCTAACCACTTCTGAAAAGACATCAAAACTCCATCAGACTTAAGCAATGCTCAAGTCTTTCCATCCAGCAGTGTTTCCAAGCAGATCTGCACACAGCCTTGCTTCTTTTTTTTTGCTTTTTTTTTTTTTTAAAAAAACACACTAAGCTGACTCAGATACACAGGCAGAAGAAGTTCTCTGACTCACTTCTCTCTTCCTTTCTTTCTTTCTTTCTTCTTTTTTTTAACCCCATGATTTCTGGAAACGTATGCTTCACTGAGGATTAGTTCTTCCTACATAAGGGAGGAAAACCAGTTGAAAATCCCACAGAGTAGCTTGTGATCTTTAATGCTCAGAAGAAAATGCAAATGCAAACTATCCTTGGAAAGACAATGAGGAACAACAAAAGCTGTTCTCCAAGTTTGACAGACAGATGCTCAGTCCAGGCAAGTGAATCCTGACACTTGTGTGGACCTGCAGCCTTTCCTCTTCTCCCTGAGTTTCTACACAGGGACCTCTGCCATTCCTAGCTCTTGCTTACCTTGCTGTGCCCCTGACTTGGGGTCTGTGGATGCATAAGTGCTTGGGTACACACACACACACACACAGAATTTAATACAAGGTTGGTATATAAGATTATATACACCAGTACAACAATACCAGTTGTTAAATTATTTAAATACTTCCATATTAATTTGGAAACAAATCCTATGCTTACTGAGTTTACAAATCACTCAAGGACTCTGCCCAGTGGTGGCCACAGAGACAGGTGACAGGGCCAGGGCCCAGAGACCGGCAGCGATGAGACAGAGAGCAAGCAGCCTCTAGTAAGGCACTGGACTGGGGGCTAGGACACCAGGCTCCCACATCCACACATTCAGGTGCAGGTCCAGCCACCTTCTGGATACAAAACCCTGGGCTCGATAACCTGATGCTTATCCATGCAAGGAGTAAAATGTGGAACAGATTCAGGTATTTCTCTATTTCTTTTTTTTTTTTAAGATTTTATTTATTTATTTGACAGACAGAGATCATAAGTAGGCAGAAAGGCAGGTGGCGGGGGTGGGGGGGGAGCAGACTCCCTGCTGAGCAGAGAGCCCAATGCGGGGCTTGATCCCAGGACCCTGAGATCATGACCTGAGCTGAAGGCAGAGGCTTAACCCACTGAGCCACCCAGGCGCCCCACGTATTTCCCTATTTCAAATCATGGTTCATCTAGCACTATCACTCAGCTGCAGACAGCTGCACCATGCCCACTAGAAATCAAGAAATGCTTTGGAAATTATCATAATGATTTGATAAATGATTTGCCCTCTAACTTATAACTCTTTGCAGTCATATATCGTTAGTTTACTCAGAGACTAGAAGAGGATGTATTTTTAAGTGCTGAATTAAATATATTTATTTATTTCCCATACCAGTCAGCAAATATTTTCATCATTATCTCGCTATATATCAGTGCATGTGTGCATTCATAGATGCTTAAGAAAAAATATGGAAAGACACACAACACAACAATGCAGTTACCCCTGGGGGTGGGAGAAGGGGCCTATTTGGGGCAGGTGTATTTAAAGGAGAAACTTTCTATTTTTACTCTCTATTGTCTATTCTATATGAATAATCCATTTGTTGTTTTTGTAACTACAAGGTTTTTTAAAAGGAGCGTACACCTCTATACACGCTTACAAACACGGAATCAACCATTTATGATCAGTGCAGGTGAACCTAATGGATGAAGTGGTGTGTCACTGTTGTAAAGTGTGATCAAAGGAAGGTCCAGGTGTACTGTGGGGAGGATTGAGGGAAAAGCAGAACGAACACAGAAAGGTAAATTTCACAGATTAATGTAAGAGCAGAAGAAGGAAAAAAATGCAAGAGAAAAGGGGGAATAATGAGCTCATCATTAATTACAAGGAAAGCCCTTTGAAAAACTAGGAGAACTTTCTAACTTAGTTGATGCACAAGATGGTGGTATGGAAGACTGTGTCACTGTAAGAAAAAAATGTAAGTGGAAAAGTCACTGCCCACCAAAAATGACTTACATGAAAGCAGTGTTTTAAATTGGGATTCTACCAAGAAAGAATCCATTTAAAAGTAAGTAATGCCTACATGATTATATAAAAGAAAGAAGGAAGGAAAGGAAATAAAAGGAAAGGAGAGGAGAGGGGAGGGGAAGGGAGAGGAGGGGAGGGGAGAAGAAAAAGAATGTGAGAGAGAGAGAGAGAGAGAGGGAAAGAGAAAGGAAGGAAGGGTGGGTGGGTGGAAAAAGAGGAAAGAAAGGAAAAGGAAAAGAGAAAAGACAAGACAAGAAAAGAAAAGAAAAAAGAAAAGAATAAAGGTGGATGGATACAAGTAAATGTGCAAAGATTTTTGGCTCCCTGTGTCTCACAAGAGCATCAGCTATGGCTAAGTTTCTGTCAGTGCTCCCCTTTGTGGTGGGCCGACCATGAAGATGAAAGCTTCAAGAGGCTGCTTTATTTCTGAAGTCATTATCAGCCTTTTTCTTTTTTCTTTGTGTCCACAGCACTTTAAATCATATCTCAACAGGTGAAATGTTTTGAATCATTGGCTCTTTATTTTGTCATTGCTTTCTACTCATAGATATCCTTTATTCTTTTTAAATATATGTATTTATAAATACAAAGTTATAAAGTATAGGATATAATAACACACATAATATAAAATATATTAATATATAATACATAAACAACAGTGTTATAGAGTATTATTATTTATATTTATTGTTTTTATAATTAAAGCTAAAACAAAGAGTATAAACCCACATACACACTTATAAACATGCAATCAACTGTATATATTTTTAGACATATTTTTGCTCTAGATATATATATGTATGCATATTGCTCTAGATAATTGAGGTATTTCTGCAGTTCTAAACTTTATCTTGTTAATTTCATATTGGCATTTAAACATCCAGACCTATGAGTAAGAGGACTGGGAGAAAATATTTTGGGATGGTCAAATACCTACAATTTATAATGCAACCATAACTGAACTACATAACCCATCCATCCTCCTGTCTTTCCTTCACATGAATGCAAGGTGATGGGTAATCAAACATAAGACCCTATTCTCAAGGACCTCACAGCCTTGAAAGTTGAGATGACAAATAAGGGGTTGAACAATTACATACAAATTGACAAGCTTTGTGATACTAAAATGTAATGAGAACAATGGGAATATAAGAAAGCATAAGCATCCCAATTTGGGGAAGTTTTTCTTAAGGGTTGATACTTTGTGCTGACTTTTAAAGGACCTTAGTGGTTAGCCAGGCTATGAAGAAGGTAGAGGCATTTGAGGCCAGGACCATGATGTGTGCAAAGAAGGGGAAATTTTTAAGGGAAGGGTATATCCAGAGAATGCCAAAGGGTTCAAGAAAGTCAGAAAGCACATGGGATAAATACATTGAATCTAGAAAAAGAAGATAGGAAAACAATGAGGAACAATGAAAGCAACGTGGAGCCATTGATGGGCATTAATTTAGGGATTGGTTTGCTCGAGTTTGCTTTTTTTAAAAGATTTTATTTTTAAGTAATTTATTTTATTTTATTTTTTTTTAAGATTTTATTTATTTATTTGACAGAGAGAGATCACAAGTAGGCAGAGAGGCAAGCAGAGAGAGTGAGAGGGAAGCAGGCTCCCTGCCGAGCAGAGAGCCCGATGCGGGACTCGATCCCAGGACCCTGAGATCATGACCTGAGTTCGAACTCACAACCCCGAGATCAAGCATCGCACGCTGACTAAACCAGCCAGGCAGCCCTCGTGTTTGCGTTTTTGAAAGCTCACTCCAGGGACACCAGACAAGTAGATGAGTGGAGGTGAGAGGGGAGGCCATGGAGGACTGTTCCATGGCAGCTGCTGGGCTGTCTTTTGCTAACAGCCCGGCACCTTGGGCACATTGGGCATAACTGTTGCACGGTTGTGTGCAACAATGACGAAATCTTGACAACTAAAGAAAATATTACTCAAAAGCACCGAAAAGTGACCAAGGTCAGGCAAAAACTGGAGCAGAGATAACCATTAAAAGGCCATGGATAAAATGTGCAAATTTACAAGTTCTTGCCTAAGGGAACTCCCAATCCACACAAAGTTGGGGCTACAGAAAACCACAACTTCCTTACTTGACGGAGATGTCAGATGATTTCAGGGAAGGCAGAAGGGTGTAGGAAAGTTAGGAGGAAATGTTGGACAGGAGTAGGTCACAAAGGAAGTAAATCCTAAATCTGCAAATCTCCAAATCGCAGGCTAACCAATAAATTATGCATGCAAATTAACCTATTGAGTCAATGCAACACTGATCACAGTCCCAGGGCTTTTTTGTTTTTGTTTTGCTTTTCCCCAGCAGGGTTTTTCAGATAAAAGTTGACATGCTAATTCTAAAATCTAATTGGAAATGTAAGTGTAAAGAATCTAGAACAGGAAAACAATCTTGAAGAAGGAACAAAAATAGGAAACTTTGAAACCAAAGCAATTCCATAAAAGAGAGTCTTTTCAACGAATTATGCTGGAACAGCTAGATACCCAGGTGGAAAAAGAATGAGAGTCAACTGCTGTTTCATACTACATGTGAAAATTAATTCAAGATGGATCACAGGTTTAAACCTGAAAGCTTATATATAAATCTTATAGAAGAAAACAAAGAATACCTTCATGACCTGAAGATAAGATAGAGTTCTCTCAGACAAGATATAAAAAGTGATACCATAAAAGAAAAATTAAAAGTATCTGCTTATTAAAAATAACATTAGGAAAAGGAACAGGTATGTATCAGATGGGGAGAACATATTCACCAAATATATATCTGATAAGGGATTTATACCCAGAATTCTTTTTTAAATCCTAAAACTCACTAATAAATTTTTTTAAATAATAAAAATAAGCAAGAAATGCTTGGACAAGCCCTTTACAAAAGTAATTACATGAATGTCCAATAAGAAATAATGCTTTACAGTATTAGTCACCAGGGAAATGCAAAATAAAACCACAATGAGATACTATTACTCACTCACCAAAATGGCCAGACTTAAAGACTGACAGCAAATAATCAGTGAAGATATGGAACAACTAGAACTCTTGTACCTTGCTGGTAGAAGTGAAATGGTACTTTTGGAAAAACAACTAGCAGTTTTTTATAAAATGAACATTATTCCTACCCTTTGATCCTCAAATTCCACTGTTAGGTATATATCCAAAAGAAATGAAAACATTGCCTTGCAAAAAGACTTCAAGACTCTTCAGGGACACAATATGCAAAAGTTTTCAAATGTCCATCAACAGAAAGTTCACACACAAATTGTAATTTATTCATGTAATGGAATAATCTTCAGCAACAATAAGGTGTGAACTACTAATACAGGCAGTGATATAGACGAATCTCACATATACTATGCTGAGTGAAAGATGTTGAACATGAAAGAATATATACTGTATTGCAGATATGTGAAATTCTAGAACACACACAACTAAACTAGGTTTTTAAGAAAATCGAATGGTTTCCTCTGAAGGGCAAAGCTGGACTAGAAAGGGACTGGGAAGGGAGGAAGGAACCATCTAGGAAGATGTCTCTTCATCATGGTGTGGGTTTTATGCTATGAAGGATGGGCTATGGATTCATGAATCCAAACCCAAAATTTATTCCCTTCGGTGTTTATAAATTTTACTTTAAAAAACAAGATCTGCAAAATCATCATGTAGAAAGTGGGCTGAAGTATTATGTTGATAACTGTCAAAACCAGGTGATGGCTATATGACATTTCATTATATTATTCTGTATGCTTTGTACATATTTGAAATGTTCCAATACAAATTCTTTTAAAAATTTAACTGTAGCAATTCAAGTGACAGCTGATGAAGGCCTGAATGAAGAAAGCAGCATTGAAGTGAAACAAGCTGAATTGAGTCTGCTACCCAGGTGATTGGGGACTGAAACTGAACCTGTGTGAGAGGTAAAAGAAAAGGGGAAATTCAGATTCCAAATCACCCAAAATAGAAAGGTGTTTTCATATAGCTGGTTTCCATAATGGTCCTCTATGTTTAAAAACATTATTTTGAAAAGTGTCCATAGATAACACTAGATTGCTAAAGGGGACACCCATGGCACATAAGGGCTTAGGAACTTCCAGATGGAGGTGCCTAGGTGGCTCAGTGGGTTAAAGCCTCTGCCTTCAGCTCAGGTCATGATCTCAGGGTCCTGGGATCGAGCCCCACATTGGGCTCTCTGTTCAGCAGGAGCTTGCTTCCTCCTCTCTCTCTCTCTGCCTCTCTGCCTACTTGTGATCTCTGTCAAATAAATAAATAAAATCTTTAAAACAAAAAAAACTTACAGATAACTCCCAGGTTTCTGATTTGAGCAACTAAGTGGAATTTCTAGGTGCCATTTATTAAGACTAAAGAGAAATTACATGAAAATGAATGGATGAACAGTGGGGTTCATAGTAATGTTGTGAGTTAAGTTTGTAACTTTTGATCAGAGAAACCCAGTAAGCTGTCAGATATATGGTCTGCATCTCAGGAAGAGGTCTGGACAGCAATCAGATTGGGAATCATTAGCATGGAGGAGACGAGTCTTGTAAACTGAGCTCCTGTGAGACACACAGCTTCTCATGTAAGGATGTACCATCTACGTAGAAGGTACACACAGAATCCTCACAAAGACTACCTGGTTCCACCCTTGTCATCCCCTACTTCCACCCTGGATGCAACCAGTCCTACTTCCATGTAACCAAAATCTCTACAACCAGATGGGAATGTTTAAAAGAAACAAGGAGAGAATAGTTATATATACGCAACAAGATGATCCAATGAATGTTCTCTCTGAGACATCAAGAAACAGCAGATTGTACATTTTCAAAGAGGATGCTTGAGCTGTCTCCCATGGAGCGAGGTGTGGGCTATGTGCTGGAGACAGCCATCCCAGGACTGGCCTAGCCACCGTCCAAAACATCGCAGCAGACCGTAGAACCTTGGTGCTACCGGAATCCTCAGGGTTGAGAAAACTGCAGCCAAGACAGCAATAGCATTGCTCTTGTCTCAGGGGACTACAAATATGAGATCCTTAGCAATGAGGGTGGGAAGGCTATAAAGACTCCAAAGAAGAACTCCAAAGAGAAAAATCCAACTTTACACACCTGTGAGATTCAGAGAGCACTAACAGTAGAAGGATACATCGTCACTAGCCAGGTAGGGGCTGAACGGTTTACTCCCTCCTCCTCTCTGCCAGCCCAGCGCCAGCTTGGGAGGGGTCTGCAACAGAGGTCAGCAAACAGGAGACGAGGTGAAAAGGCACCATGGAGAATGAAAGAGGAAGCTGACCACCCTCTTCCCCCGGACTGCAGCAGCCTGTGCAGGCCCATGTTGGGGGAGGGAAGAGGCTTGATTCCAAGATGAGAGTTTTTATTAGTGCCTGGCTCTGGAAGTTTTAGTTCCTGAATTAGTACAATGATTTGCAATGGAAAGGTTTTTTAATTCCTAAGAGTGGCCAGCAGACCCAGGGAAGGACAGGCCCAACATGCAGGTTTGAAGAATGAATAGAAGGAGAAAACTAGGCTGTTTTATGATTATATCCCATATGTTGAGTTTAGAAACTCCAAGTGAATCTTGAAGAATCATGAATCTAATGACTCTACTTCTTTTGGTCACATCAATCCTTTGGAATCTTTTTTTTTTTTTCTTTTCTCCAAATTATTAATCTTTTACTCAAAGCAAGAAATCATGCTGGCCCTGTGAGGATATGATAATAAGCAGCTCCTCTTTGGGCTGCTTCCTTCTCACCCACAAGCCTCTGATGATACCCAGGTCTCCGCTGCCCACCCACATTTCCTTTACTCTTGGACCTGTATTGCCGACTGCTTACTAGACAATCCATTTTGATGGAGCTCATCTTAAGCTCACTATGTCCCAAGAGGAAACTTGTAATCTTTTCAAATCTCCATGTTCAATCCAATCTGCTCTCTCCCTTCATTATCTACCATCCCACCCACCGATAACAGAAAGATCTTTCTAAATCAGAACACTCAAGTTGATACTCTGAAGTTTTCAATGGCTCCCAGTCTACAAAATCCAACCTCGTTGACATAACATCTCTTGATGGGTCTGACCCATACCTCCAGACTATTCCAACACCACTCAGCTGCATATTTTTAAACATCCCCTGCACACAACCAAGGGCTCTCTCACCACCATACTCCCAGTCTTGCTGGTCCAGAGTTGTTTGGAATGCCCTACCCATTCCCACGGCCCTAAATGGAAAATGCCATTTAGTCTTTGAATCAGTCCAAATGTTGCCTCCCTTGCAAAATCTCTCCTCTGATCTCCAGGCTGGAGAGTTAAGTGAGTTGCTTACTTCTGTGTTAGCATTGATCAAATTTTATTTTAATCACCTCAGTGCATAACAGTTTGCCCTTCCCTATGCCGCCCAACAAGACAAAACAATGTTCTTTGACCAAAACCCCTCTTTTTGTATGCTAGCACGATGCCTGGTATAGCGTATGTCCTCATAAATATTTATTTAACTGAATTACAGTGAAGTGAATTAATGACTTCAAGGAATTTGTAATTTAAAAGAAGAAATGAGAACAGAGTCTGTCTTACTCATTTCTACCACAGAGTAGGCCTCAGTATAAGAGTGGTGAAGAAATGAATAAAAGATCAGATAGAAAGCAGGGTATCCTTACGAATGGAGCAGATAAAGACTACAGAAATTTAATGGAGACAGACAGGACACCTTTTTTTTTTTTTCTGTTCGTTTCTCATTCCAGTACCCTACACTGCAAAGCTTAAAATAAATGAATGCAAATGGGTTGGAAGTGGGAGAGGTTTTCTTAAAAAAAAAAAAAAAATGAAATAAAAATAAAAAGACTACCACCCACTAGCCATGCTACCCTCCCACCAGAATGACTATAGTTTTAGCATCCATAATAGGATTGTTGCAGTTTTGAGAATGTTGCCATGGTAACCAACCTCAGCCCTTCCCCTAATATAAGATAAAATTTAGCAAAAGAAATAAATAACATACTCCCATAGAAACATTATCAGACCTCTCCATATAAATAACCTGGGTAATTAAATGTTTCAAAACAGAATATTTAGAGAGCTGTGGGAAAAAAAAAAAAAAAGAAAAAGAAAAAGAAGAAAGATTCTACAAAGTTTATTTTTAAACAAAGGGGGGAACAAAATCACAAAACATCAGCTGGAATACTTGGCTCCCTACATGGTTTCAAGGAGTCACAGTTTCCAAACTTGCCTGGACAAGAACCACAGAACAGAGAATCACAACTCTGTATTTTGTTGTACAAGCAACATTCCTACCAGGAACTTTCAGTCCCTATTCTGAGGGGGTAACGGGGAGCGCTCCCCTTTTTGGATTCCCCCACATAAACAAGGGCACTTGCAAAACATCTGTAGCAGTCCTCCGCCGTACTATGGCCTAGATAACATCCACACTCCCTTTTCCTTTCAAGAATTCTCTAGATGACTTGTTAATCAACAGCAGGGGTCACAGATCTGTTCCATCAAGGGCCAGCAGTAAGTGTTTCAGGCTTTGCAGGTCATATGATCTCTGTCACAACTACTAAACTCAGCTATTGAGGTACAAAAGCAACCACAGAGAGTACACGCGAATAAGCACAACTGTGTTCCAATAAAACTTTATTTACTAAAACAGCCAGCCTGATCAGCCCCAAGGGTGAGAGTCTGCTGACTCCTCTCTGTCACACTTACTCCTCGTAAACTCACAGTTTCTGTGTATCATGGGAACCACTGTCCCCACTATCTTCATGAGAGCAGGAAAGCCAGGCCCACCCAGTACGCCACGCTCAAAGGAAAGCACCAAGTAGAGTCGTATGGGTGCTCCTAAGACTGATCTGGAAATGGCTGTGAATAGGCTCTGTGTGAGAGCTTCTTATTGTGTGAACTTCCTCCTAGAAAAATATTAAAAGCCAACTAGAAAGCCATCTGTCAGGGAAGGGTAGGTACAATATTCCCTACAACCAACTGGGTGCTGTTCTACTTTAAAAGGAGAAGAAGCCCCACCGGCTGGCCTGGGGCCCAGGGATGCATCTCTACTCAACAGCAGCAAATGATTATCGGTCTGAAGCCTGGAGCAACTTCAACCGATTTGCAAATCTGGATGATTCTCTGAAGTTCCTTTAAGTTCTAGAAAGAGACTTGGATGCAGCTGGCGAAACAGAAAGTACCAGACTCAGGAGATGGATGGTTATGATTTCAGCTTTTCCTTCAAGTAGTTGTGTTACGGGCCAAATCCCTGAAGGACTGTCTTATCATCTGTAGAATGGGTGTAACAGTGCCTGTTGCTGGCCTTGCTGAGGATGAAACTAGGAAACTATGGAAAGCATGTGCTACAGAGTCAAGGATTCAACTGTGTTACCCGCATTCCCTTCCAGAGAGCAGATGAACTTCCAGCGTTTGGCTTAATTTTATTTGTTCTTCTAGAGGGAATACACTCGGGTCAATGTTGCTATAGTCCAAAGAAGAACTTTTTTTTCTCCTGGCAAACTGCAGCAGAAGGAGCCAGAAGCAATACTTAAACACCTCATTAACACAGAAATCAGTCCAAGGGAGTAGCAGCATGTGACAAGCATCTCATCTCTGAACTCATAAGTCCCCCCACCCTGCTTCTCCCTATCCCTCTCTGTAGCTACAGGCATCTCTCTGCTTCTGAGTGCATATTGTCCTCTGTTCTTTTCCTTCTTCAAATCCATTCTATTTCCCCCCCACTCTGTTTCCTGCCTCACCTATCCCAAATGGGCATGATAGGAAGTATATGCATTTAGTGGTTTCATAGTCCCTCTCAGATAAGCTAAATTAGGTTGCTCTTTCTTAAGGGTGCCTGATTAATTTTTTCGGTGAGTCAGTTGCCCTGATATAGATTCTCTACCCATGGTCAAAAACCTTTGTAGCAAATCTCTTCCAAAAGGCTCATGATGATGAAGCATTAAAGAAAAGACTGGTTTAATGGCAAAAGGCAAGCCAACTTTAAATAGAAGGATTCAAGGGAAACTGAGTCCCTTAAAATGTATAAGACCCTATAAGATTCCTTGGTTATGAAAACCAGCCATTACCCCATGTGGAAACTTCTCTTTTCTATCACGAGATTCTCTGGTGATACTTGAAAAGAACTTTCAGCTTCTTGGAAAGAGATGCTAGATAACTCTCTGTTTTACTCTCCAACTTGCCATCATGTGGTGACAGGGGTGGGATAAGTTTCTGACTTTTGCTCAGGAGAATATATTATCTTCATGGTGGGTGAAAAATAGAAGCGAAAATGAACTACTCAATCCTTTCCCCCTTGCTTCAATTTTCTGTCAAATAATCAAGAAACCTCTAGAGATTCAGGCTCACACACAAATGTGCAGTTCCATGTATTTCAGCCACATGAAATAGAGGACTTCAGCCACAACTCATTAATTTGGTTGTACCAAACACTTCAGTGGTCATTCAGAGAGGACGAACTATTTAAAAGGGCTGGATTACATATGGCAGAGAATAACGGGTATCTTTCTCAGTGATAGCAGTGCTTTGAGGTGTGAGCCACAGGTTGAGAAGACATTAGTTTACCAATTAACACATATATTTACTGAGCATCTAATATAAAACACAAACAGACAGGGAGAGCTGGCTTCAGGAATTACCAGTATAGAGATAGCAACCATTGGTATGGGAGTAGATAAACAGAGAAATAGAAAGAGAGATAAAGTTGGTTTGGAGAGCTAAAGATGAGAGATAAATAATCACTTTCCTCCAACTCTCTACTGGGGTATAATATTTATCATAGACATCAACAGTAAAATGTGATTTTACTTAGAATCAATATTTTTCATTCCTACATTGACAAATATTTTCATTCCCATTCATCAAACATTTATTATATGTCTATTACAAAAAAGCACTGAGTTGGGTGCCGATTTGGAGGAACAGAAGTGTTACTTGACAGCACCAAGAGATCCCTTCTTCCAGGAAACAATAGCTAATCACTACAATTTACACTTAATACTTACTCTGTGCCAGGCATTTACCTAGGCAACCTAGAAGAACTAACTCATTTAATTCTTACCACTGGCTTATGACAGTGGTAAAGAATAGTTGTCACTACTACTGTTGCACCAGGTGGTTTCACTCTGTTCTCCTTTCTTCTTTCTCTTTAATATCAGACCCAAGTTGCTTGATAAGATTTCTCTCCTTTATAAAATCAGGAACTTCCAATAGCAACTACCCACCATCCTGTAGACCTTGGTCCACAGCCACCTGCCTTCCTCCCTAGATTACGAAAACACCTACGGGGGTCTATCTGACTCCATTCTCTTCCCATTCCAATCCACCTAGGATTATTTTAATCACTGTCAAATCCCATTTTTCACATTTCATTCCCCTGCCTAAGATCCTACAACATACAAAAAATTGAAATGTGCCACTACTATCATTTTTCTCCATTTTTTTTCTCCTTAACGTGTGATTCTCATAACACATTCTCACTCAAATGTAGCCATATCTAAAATATCCAGGAAGATTTTAGAGGACTTTATTTTCTGGAGTTTGAGCATAGTTTTTAAATTTTTAATCATTTTTCTAATAACAGCCCCCAAATAAGTCTCCTTCCACTTCCACATGCCTTACTGAAAATTATCCAACAAATTTAAATACAAACTCCTCCTTACTTATCAAGGTCCCCATCACTGGCCCATATCCTAAGCAATCCGTATCAGCTCCCAGAATTCTTATATAAATCCTCATCTCCAGTGAAGCTGATCTTCCCACTGTTTAGTTTGCAAAGAATTTATACAGTGCCTACTCAATGCCAGTCACTGTGGACATATGTACAAACAAGACAAAATTTATGCCCTCAAAAATTTTACAATTTGAAGATCTACTACATAAGATAGAGAATCCCCACCTCTGTAGGCTGGCCCATATTCTGTCACCTACCTACATGCATTCACCTCCTTCCCTTCCTTTCCTCAAAATTCAACTCAAATAATGCATTTCTGGACCACTTCAGCTAACACACCAGCTCCCTCTCTGAGATTCTGGAAGCTCAACTCTTTATCTTCACTATAAAAAAATGCAAGAAGGACAGACGGTGCAAAGACTGGTATTCTCTGAAGTTTTAGTAAAGCAGATGACTACATCTGAGGTTTAAGTTGATAAAAATCAACATGAAAGAGACGAGGCTGGTCAGTTACAGGAATCTTCCCAGGACAACCACATAAAGATGTAAATATGCTATAGGCTTATACTTCTCAAACTTTACTGTGTGCATAAATCACCTCGGTAAGAAGCAGATTCTGATTCAACAAGACTGGAGTGGGATCTGAGACTCTACATTTCCAGCACGCTCTCAGGTGGTGCTGACACTGTGGTTCTTAAGCTACATATCACGAAGCAAGTCAGCAGCAGGTACTTCTCAAGGGTCCCCAACCAATAGTTCACGATCAGCCAGTCAATTCTAAAGCCTCAGTGTCACAGTTCTGTTCTGCAGCTTTATTAGGTTTCCCAGCTGAGATTTCCACTCAAACTTTATTATCAGCCGGCAAGGGTCCCTCCTCCTCTTTTGTGATCTCAAGACTTAAGGGAAATATCTCATCATGGTGGCTCTTGTACACAGAGAGATGAGGCACAACATTCCCCTAGAGACATAAATATCAGTCTCCCCAGAATGGAAACAAGAACCAGACTTAGTCATCCAGCTATATCCTTCTAGCACACCCATTTCCATTTTTCTGGTTCTGCACTCACCAAACAACTTTCTGGTCTAAAATCTGTGTCTCAGAAGCAGCCCTGATATCAAGGGCACTCAAGAAGAAGAAACACTTAATAGAGTGGTACTCCATCAGAGCCATGAGAGCAGTGGTAAAATAGTCAAAATAACATTTTCAGAATTCTGTATGTTCACCAAGTAATGGAAAGAAAAATGGCTGTTTCTCTAGAGGAACAGTGAGCTACATGGCACTTCGTTTTCCTCTTTTCCCATCTCTGTCTCCCTCTCCCTAGCACTGCAGTAGCCTTGAAAACCAGCAACTATAGAAACATGGCAGCTGTGAAAAACAGTGGTCTGCCAGTTATTTGAGAGAGTAAAAGAGGTCTGGAGCTCCCCAAAAAGCCCCAAGTTCAGAGAATTTTCACTATTATCTGGAAACTCCCATCCACTGGATTTATCTTTAGTTGACCCAAGTCAGATATTATTAAGTGAGGAAGTCCCTATCTTCAGAGTGTGTTTCCAAAAGAATCAGAAACTATTTAGCATCATGGCTGCTTGAGGTGGTGAAACCAGTTGGGGCAAACAGGAAGCCACCAAAGAAACTTGAAATAAATATCTGGGAAATGAGATGTCCGCAGAGAGCTTTGGAAAGTTTTGAGACATCCCTGGGAATCTAGAAAGCCATATGTATGTGCAGGGATGTGCATATTCTCGGGAAAGACCTAAGAAAGCCCTCATCTCTCACCTATGGCTGGCCATGCAGGAGATGAAGGCTATGGCAGAGTTGTCCACTGCCAGAACATTGAAGGCAAACCCCAATTTACATACATATATCTATCTGTAGCAAAAGGGTGGGGGATTTATTAGTTAGGAATTTAAGGAAATCTATGCCAACTCATTAGCTGACCACACGCTAATCAGATGCTACATACAACAACAAATATAGACGTTAAAAATTAATTAAGTCACTAATCAAATAAACAGCTCTGATAACAACTGTTACAGTATACTGTATACCAGCAGCAAAACAAACCAGGTGTGGGGGCATGGAGACAATCTGATTTCCAGACAGGTCTCCTGAAATTATTTTAAAAACCCAGTTTCCAGCAAACAAACAAACAAAAAAATGGCACACATAATGACATAGGAAAGTATGGCCCATAAACAGGAAAAAAGAATCAAGAGAAACTATTCCTGGAAATCTCAGATGTTGGAGTTACTATAAGTATGTTCCAAGAACTAAGGGAAATCTTACCTAAAGAATTAAAAGAAAATATGAAAATGATATCTCACCAAATAGACAATATTAACAAAGAG
This sequence comes from Meles meles, assembly GCF_922984935.1. Classification (NCBI taxonomy): domain Eukaryota; kingdom Metazoa; phylum Chordata; class Mammalia; order Carnivora; family Mustelidae; genus Meles; species Meles meles. The sequence goes on along the minus strand of NC_060075.1, from coordinate 16,028,204 downwards.
ATAAACACTATGAAAGAGTCAAATAGAAATGTTAGAGTTCAAAAATACAATCATATCAATGAAAAGTTCATTGGAAGGGACCAACAGCCCAACTGAGTGGGGAGAAGAAAGAACTAACAAACTTAAAGACAGGTCAGTTGAGATTATCCAATTTGAGGAACAGAAAGAGAAAATAATGAAGAAAAACAAACCAAGCCTCAGAGACTAAGACATGGACATTATACCAGCATATGCAAAGTGTGAGTCCCAAAAGGAAATAAGGGAGAAGGGCAGAAAGGATAGTTGAAGAAATAATGACTGATAATGTTCCAAATTAATCTATTAATATTAATAGATTAGGGATAGATTAATAGGGAATATTAATCTACATAGTCAAGAAATTCAGCAAACTCCAAGTAGGATAAACTCAGAGACCCACATCTAGATAATCATACACTGCCAAAAACAAAAAACAAATAGAATCTTGAAAACAGCAAGAGAAAAATGGCCCATCACATGCAAGCAATCTTGAATAACATGAACAGTTGACTTCTCATTGGAAAATGCAGAAACCAAAAGCCAATAGGATGACATGTTATTAAAAGAGCTGAAAGAAAACGATTGTCAGCAAGAATACCAGATTTGTGGGTGCCTGGGTGGCACAGTCGATTTTGGTTCAGATATGATCTCAAGGTCCCGGGATCGAGCCCCAATTCAGGCTCCCT